>NW_022103968.1:13291564-13348644 GCF_000313985.2 Echinops telfairi
GAGGGAGGGGAAAAATGAGGAGCTGATGCCAGGGGCTTAGGTGGAGAGCAAATGTTTGAGAATGATGAAGGCAATGATTGTACAATTGCACATAACAATTGATGTATGTGTGGATTGTGATGAGAGTTGTATGACCCCTAATAAAATGATTTTTTTAAAAGTTTATTCTTATGTCTGATTATTCCTTAATAGAGTAGTATTGAAGGATTCAATTCAAGCTTACTATCCATTCCATCCATTCAATTCTACTTTTTACTCTTTCAATGTTGAAACGTAGTTAGTTGCTTAATACGGCCCCTTCTAGTCATAGTCCTCCATTGTGCGATGTATTGCAAATTATGGTCCCTACACTTAGTATACCTATGATTAGAATCTCATTTTGGAAGAAGTTATCTGTTATGTTAATGAGACACAATTAAGGTGGAATATATTTTGAGTTTCCACCTTACTAGATAGTGTGACTCAAATCATCATCACCCTTTGTTCCCTTGGGGGTATGGTTTGCCAAAGGCAAAAACCACACCTCCAACAAAGCATCTTTGGGCTCCAACACCCAGAGACAGCACCAGCTGCTGGGTGGATAGGGGTAGGGGCTGCCCATACTTCTGGTCACCAGGAGTGTGCAGAGAACAAAGGGTCCCCTTTTCATCTGTCATCAGTCAACAGTGTGCCAGGTTCCACTGTCAGTCAAATACAACTTGCACAGGTTTAACATGTCCATCACCTCTCTCTTTTCTTACTGTTGTTGTTCAACTTCTTTTTCTTCACATAAGGAAGCATTTGAGGTTTAATATGAAATCATACAAATAAAAATTGTATAAACACAAATCCACATTGAGTCAAAACACGGATAGCAAAGGACAAAGTAAAACCAAAGAAAACTAATTGGCAGCTATATACAGTTGGACACAATGTGTCTTGTACTAAAAAGTCTTTTACAAAATAGTCATCTTAGATCAACAGAAGGCCAATCTTCAGCGCCGTCCTGCAAGATGGGTTACTGTAGCATCTCCTCCTGTTTTCCCCAATGTCCTCCTCTAGCATGGCTGGTAATTGTTTTGGTGGTTGCCTCCCCGTCAAGATGCCTTGCCGTACGTGCTCTGTTGGCTGCTGTAGTCTGCATATCCCTGTCCATATCCATAGTTTCCATAGGTAAACCCAGTATAATCATATCCACCAGAGCCACTATAGTTCTGATCACCACCATAGGCACTATTGTATTTCCATATCCTTGATCATAATAGTTATTACACCCTTGGTTCCAGTTCTGGCCCTGACCTTGTCCATGACCCCTAGCACCCCTCGACCACCAGCTGCAGCTCCTCTTCCTCCTCGCTGCTGCTCTTGCTGCTGCCTATATACCTCTTTGGGCTGTGCAACTTTGATCTCACACTCCCCAGAACCGATTTGGTGGGATCTGCTTTCTAACAGCTTCTTTACTGGCTCTTCATGTGTGTATGTGATAAAGCAAGCTCCTCTTCTCTCATTTATTTTTGTATCCATGGGAAGTTCAGTATTTTCATTTTCTCCAAAGGCTCCAAAATATTCTTTAATATGTTCTTAGAGTTGGCATTAGATCCATTTCTCTGAGATGTACTTAGACACCCAGGGATCCAGGATTATCATCTGTACTGTTTCAGGCGGTCTCTCCTGTCTTGGTGGAGTGGGGCTGTACAGCGTGCCTGTCTGGGCCCACATTCTGCCACCAGACATCTCCCGGCCACTTGGTTTCTCGGCAGCTGCTTCCATGGGTGTTGGTTGTGGATCCAAACAAAATTAAACCCTTGACAACTTCAATCTTTTCCTTATTTATCCTGATGCTGCTTATTGGTCCAGTTGTGAGGATTAAAAAATAATTTGGTTTTATGTTGAGATGTACTCCATACTAAAGGCTGCAGTCTTTGATCATCACGAAGCCTTATTTGAGAAATGAATGAAGTCAGGTATTATGCCAGTACTGTCAATGCCTTTTAACCCCTGGTGGTGGAGTAGGTAATTACATATTAACTTAAAACATCAGACGAAGGATGTGTAGGACAGCATCCTCCCCACAGGGTCGCCAACGTCATTGGGGTGGGGGTGGGGTATTCAAGGGAGAAGCTGGGGCCACTCATCCTGAACATTTGATAAGGGAAACAGACAGAGGGTAGCCAGGGCAGTGCTTAGGGCCTCCTGGCGCTGGACTATTGGTGACCTTCCCCTGTAAATAATGGAGTGTGTGTGTCAAACTCTCCCGAGGCAGCATGGGGGTGATGGAGGGGAGGCAGTGGTAGCAGGTAACTTCATCAGGGGCCCAGCTGGGACGTTCATAATTCAGGTGAGGAGGTGAGGTGAGGTGGTCATCTTCTATTGTCACATAGTGCCAAATGTCTCATAACCATCTGGTCCTGGTAACTAACTGTGTCTATAAGTGAAACATGGGTATATTTTCAGATGGGGTGGGCAGTGCCAGCTCACGATCCTTCAGAGAGAGAGCATGCGTGGTGAGAGGTAAGACCGGAGCAGAGAGAGGGAGAGCTAAGTGAGGGCTAAGAAGGGAGAGCTGAGCCTCAGGCAGTTGAACCAAACCAACCCAAACTCACTGCTGTTCAGTCAGGGCCAACTCATAGTGACTCGCTCGGACAGGCAGTAAACTGACCCTGTGAGGTTTTGAGATGGTAACTCTTTACGGGAGTAGGAAGCCCCATCTTTCTCCCTTGGTTCTCCTGGTAGTTTTGAACTTGTAGATGGTAGCCCAACTCTTAATCACTGTGCCACAGGGCAAGACTAGTCTATGGTGGGAAAAAATTCAAAGCAGTAATTGCGTGAGGCAGACGAAAGGCTTACAGGAGAGATTGGCTGCAAGGAGGCATGAGACACATGGAGTGCGGAAGGATTCCCCATGTGGGTGTGGGTGGTGGCTACCTGGCTGGGTATCTTTGCAAAGCTCCCTGAACTGCTCCCTTAAAACGGGCACATGTCAAAAATAAATAAATAAATAAAATAATAAAAGTAAATTGAATTTTTAAAAAACTGGCACATGTCATTTTATGTGAAGTAATTTTCAACAAAGTTGGTTTAAAGTTAGGAAACAAACATAGTACTCTGTTTAAAAGAGTAATATTGGACTTTTCATGAAACCCAGAGATGATCCTCCTCCCATAAAAATAATATATTTTATTTTTAGAGTTATTATACGTGGGCTTACTCAAGAGGACAGACTGTTGAACTTCAACAACTTTGTGAGCTAGCTGTTAAATCATTGTAAGCTTGGAAGGGTCTGTGGCTGAAATATTTACCCCCCAAAAGCAAAAAAAAAAAAAGTCCGCTGCCCTGGACTTGATTCTGGCGCATAGTGACACTGTAGGACAGCGGTTCTCAACCTGTGGGTCATGACCCCTTGGAGGCCGAATGACCCTTTCACAGGGCTCACCCAATTTATAACAATAGCAAAATTACAGTTGTGGAGTAGCAACAAAAATAACTTTATGGTTGGGGGGTCACCACAACATGAGGAACTGTGGCGGCATGAGGAAGGTTGAGAACCACTGCTCTAGGACAAAGTAGAACTGCTTCTGTGGGAACGCTGTGTCCTCTTTGAGTACCTGTTACAAGACTGTACATCATTATAGGAGCAGCGAACCTCATCTTTCTTCTACAGAGCAGCTGGTGGATTTGATCTACCGACATTGCAGCTTTCAGCCCAGCACGTAACCCTGTATGTGCCCAGGGTTTGTTCTGTTGTGTTCCAGAGAGCTGCTTTATTAACACAACACTGAATTTGTATTAAAAAACAAGTACCTGCTTTGCATGTCATGTTTAGAGTCACTGCCCATAAGCAAAGCAAAATGTTCCAGAAAGTTCTACAAGAATGATTCATCTCTCTCGGTCCCTCCTCGGGCAGGAGTGGGAGCTCTTTGGACTGGTTACGTTGGGTATGCAGCCTTGGTGCCGTCTACTGATTTCCCAGTGTTGAAGGAGACACAAATCTGCGGCATCACAAACACCTGGCCCGCATCTCTCCAGCAGTGTCAGCACGCTTTTAGTTAGATAGACACTCAACACTTACACTAATGTGCTTCTGAGAAAAGTCACCACGGGCGACCTTTCCTTCCATGTGCAATTTTTGTTGTTTTCCCCAAAGACAGTTTTGCATGTTTTAATTTTTATGCATTTTATTTATTTTTCATTTGCTTAGTTTCCTATCCATTTATTGCTGATTCATTTTTTAAAAACAACAACAAAACTGTACTCCCTGGTTCAGGATATTCTGGGTGCTCGCGCAAGCTCATCTCCTTGGAGTCCTCTCGTAGGCTGCTCTCACTTGGACTGGCTACTTTCTAGGTTAGGTGCACAGGTATGTTCCTAAGATTTAATCTTCCCTATGTATGCTGAGATTTTCATTGCCTCTCTTATTAAAATGACCAATATTTGGATTGGTCAGCCAAGTGTTGCTGTTGAGGAAATCAAAGCTATTCTGATTCTTAAAGCTTCATGGGTGACTATGGTGGCACTAATGAGTAAATATGGGTCAGCTAACCACAAGATTGGCGGTTCAAACCCACTAGCTGCTCCTCGGGAGAAAGAAGAGGCAATCGGGTCTAGTAAAGATGACAGCCTTTAAGCCCCCCAGAGGGTCACTATGAGTAGGAACAGACTCATGGCAGTAGGTGTGGTAGTGGGTAAAGGATTTAACTTTACCCCCCAACAGCAGTCTTTCTCTTGGGTTCCAGAAGGATAACCTCTGAAATCTTGGCATTTCCACAGTGATGGAAGCATCTCTGATAAAGTCTTCTGGTCATGCTTGACAGCTTATACTAATCAAGTGCCTCTTGGGTAAAGGCTGGACAGGTCAGAAAGATTAACTCTTAATTATAAGCTGATCCTGAAAGGTCATAGGTCACTTAACAAGCCCTCAACCAAGGCTGTGGACAGGAAGCTCCGTGGGCTTCCTGATGGATGGACTTTGATGTATATGAGAGGGCAGGCCATCCCTTTAAGGCACAGCAAAGTTTCCAGACCTCTCCCTATGCTCTCTTTGAGTATTTTTTCTATAATAAAACTAAAATCATAACACTTGCCATGAGTTCTGAATATAATTCTAGCAAATTAACAAACTGACATTTTCCAGACGAGCCTACAGATGAGGAGTACGGAGCCTTAGGACCTCTGAACTTCTGGTCGGCATCCTGAGGGGATAGAGGGACCCATGAATTTCTAGGCAATGGATCAGATGGCTGACTTTTGGTAGGACATCAGAGTTGGCAGCCGGTAGCTGGAGTCTGGTAAATCTAGAGGTTTGTGCCCTTTGTCTGGGGAGCTCTGGCCTGGCTCCAGGTGGTTAAGTCCAGAGGAGTGAACTCAAACTGATTTGTATCGATCAGTACAATTTGGTGTGAGGGACGTGGAGAATTTGATTTTTTCACCAGTGAGCTATTTTTCATTTTGGATCTTTTAGAATCTTCTTTTTGTCCTCAATATTCTGAAGTTTGTGATGGTATAACTTGGACCATGGGTCTAATGACATCTCTCTGATGCCCTTAGCGGATGTTCTCAATCCAAAACATCATGTCTTCTCTTTCTTGAAAATTCTCTTCTCTATTTTTCTTTGCTCTTTCTAAATGCCAATTATTCAGATGCTGAAAAAAATGAACCAATTTTCGTTCCTTACCTTTTCTATTTTTCTCTTTGTCTCTTGGCTTTGTTTTTAAAATTCTGCTAACATTTGTAATTTTCTTTGTTTGTAGCATCCATTATGCAAATAGTTTATTTCTAAAGATATCCTGTTTTTAAACATTGCAGGTCTCTGCAAAGTCTGCTTTTCCCAAATTGCTTTCCCTCTATTGTTTGGTTAGATCTTCTTCATGTTAAAAACATATCTTGTGAATCTTATCAATTCCAGGCTTCATTCTAAGGACATACAGATGCAATGTTTTACAAGGACATCTCTTTTCTTTCAAAACGTGTGAGCTTTTCCAAAGGAGGATATTCTGACCGTGGGCTTAGGGCAGGGGTTCTCTTGTGTGTGCATCAGAGTCAGTGAAGGTGTGTTAGTCTGGGTTGACCAGAAAAACAAATTCATAGATACTCATATGTGTATAAGAAATAGCTTTATAAAAGAACAATTGCATATTGAGAAAATACCCCAGTCCAGATCAAGTCCATAAGTCCGATATTAGCCCATATGTCCAATACCAGTCTATAAATTCCTCTTCAGAATCATGCAACACATGCAATGACGCTGAATGAAGGAAAATCACAGGCCAGTGGGGGGAAAGTCTTGGGGATCCAGTGGTGGTTGAAATATCTCAGCGCTGGCATGGGTCTCCACATGGCTCCTCCAGCTCCAAGGCTCTGGCTCCATCAGTGTAGCTCCATGTGGCGCTCAATAGGAATGTCTCTCAGGGGGTCTGTGTCCCACTTCCCAGGAATAAGGAGTTTCCAGAATCCTCAGGAATAGGCCATGCCCACACAAGGGCCTCATTGGCTATGACTTGACTGACAGGCTAGACTCCACCCCTTCCTTCAAGTTGACAGTAGATTATGTAACTGCAAAAGCACAGATTTCGGCCCCACCATCAGCTTCAGATCCTTCTAACAAGTTTCTGTTGGTTGCTGATGTTTCTGGTTCTGAACACACATTTTGGGCTGGAGGATATGGATCTGATTGTCCAAATCTGAGACCTGAGTTAGAGTATGGGCCTGAAGATTATGTGGGAATTATGTAGGGGCCACATCTGACCACTTCAGGCTCCCAAGGTTGATTGCCACAAGGTAGAGGTCAGACAAGCCTCCACCACCTCTCCTTTTGACCTTATTCTGACATTGATCACCCCTCTTCCAGCACTTTACTTATGTGGCTGGGTTTGAGAATTCATTGCATTGGCCACACAACTCACAGATGATGCTCATGATTATGGTGTTTATTAGAGAAGTTACCAGGTTACACTGCAGGTGAGAAAGACTAAAATCCTCATAATGGGGCCAAAACATCATGATAAATGGAGAAAGGCTTGGAGTTGTCAAGGATTTTATCTTACATGATGCACAATCAATGCTCATGAAAGCAGCAGCCCAGAGATCAAATGATGCATTATAAATCTGCTGTGCAAGACCACCTTAAAGTGCTGAAAAGCAAGCATGCTACTCTGAGGGCTAAAGTGCTCCTGATGCAAGCCATGGCATTTGCCATCACCCCATGTGTGTGAAAGTTGGACATTGAACCAGGGAGACTGAAGAAGAATTGCTGCATTTCAAGGATACTGCTGCTGACAGATATTGAAAGTACCATGGACCGCCAAAAGAACAAACAGATCTTGGAATAAGTACAGCCAGAATATTCCTAAGAGGCAAGGATGGAGATGCTTTGTCTCACGTTCATTGGACAAGCTGTCAGGAGATACTAGTCCCTGAAGAAAGACGTTATGCTTGGTAACGTAAAGGAGCAGCAAAAAAAAAAAAAGAGGCCCTTGACAAGATGGGTTTGCACAATGGCTACAGCAATAGGCTTAATTAAACACGAGAACAACTGTGAAGATGGTGCAGGACGGGCAGTGTCTGTCACTATGTACAACGAATGGGACCAACTCACTGGCACCTAACAACAACAACAGTAGGATTCACTGCACATATTCTGTCAGGCAGTATGCTGATGGTAACGAGGCTGCTTGTTGTGCTGCTAACCACAAGGTCATCAGTTCAAAACTACCAGCCTCTCTAAGGGAGAAACACACTCTCTCTTATACATGAGTCTCTGTGGATTTGTTTCTCTAAAGTACCCAGACTATTACATGAGAGGAGAGTGTAGAACCGTCTCTCTGAGTCTCTGGTAAAGTGGTACAACCTCAGAGACTCAGAGGGACGGTTCTACACTGTCCTCTGCTCTAATAGTCTGGGTACTTTAGAGAAACAAATCCACAGAGACTCATGTATAAGAGAAAGTTTTATAGAGAGGTTAAGTGCACATCAAAGAAAACATCCCAACCCAATGCTGCCCAAGCCCACAAGTCCAACATTAACCCATATGTCTGACACCAATCCACAAAGTCCTCCTCCATCTTACAACACACACACTGTGACGTCGACTGCAGGAGGAAGCCGAGTCAGTGAATGTGTAAACATCTCAGGGCTGGCAGGGGTCTCCACAGGGGTGCACCAGCACCCAGGGCTGCATGGGGGTAGGTCCATGTGGCTTCTCCTCAGGGATGTCTTGCAGAAGTGACCCTTGCAAGCTGAAGCAGGGAACTGGCTTAGGCAGTTCCTGTACCATCAGAAATCAAGAGACCCGAGAACTAGAAAGGCGAGACTCACTGAGCCATTTATCCCTCCACCTTTCAATTAACTCCACATGTGTTTATCGGCCAGGTTGGCACAAAAAACTAACCACCTCATCTACAGTCGCTATGAGTCAAAATGGATTCAATGAGTTTTTGGTTTTATGCACACTGACTCATAGAATCCTTATGACAGCCTGGTACAATTGTCATTCTTTTATTACCAATGAGGAAGCTGAATCCCAGACCTTCCGTACCTCGCCCAAGGCCAGGCACGTACGTTGGCTAAGACAGCCACAGCAGACTGGGCTTGCAGGTCTGTCTGCTTCTCCAGCGACTACATGACCATCCTGGACTATGGTGAGGCCAAAGCAAAGAAACATACTTACTGTGAATTCAAAGCCCAATCCGATTTCCTGATGGAACACAGACTTCTTCACCAGAAGCTTTTTACAGGCCTGAGCCCTATCTTGTTATTTTGGGTACGTGTGTGACCCATCTAGCACCTGCCAGAGCTAAATGTCAAGGAATCCGCATTCAATTGCAGACTGTTACCATCTGTTTCATGCTCTGTGAAAATTGCCCAGGAACCAATCCATTCAAGATTCTTACAGAGTGTGGTGAGTCTCAAGGCAGATTCCTGCCAAGGGACTGGGCTTCACAGGCGATCCTACAGAGGCACGAAGACCCGGTTACAGAACAATGCGTAAGCTATCATCAGCCTTAAAGGGAGACAAGAAAATTTCTGAACACTTCAAACACAAAGTGATTTTCCTGAGGAGAGTTTGAGACTGGGGGTTTTGGTCTTGGATTATTTAGGCCCCTCGAGGGCTGTGTGTGTGTTCTCTAGGGAGACTTCCACTTGGAGATTTTCTCCAGGAAGGGAGAGTCAGCTGGGAAGTAAACATCAAGTTTTAAAATCCGCAAAGACAAAGGAAACACAGCTTTCTGTACTACCTGAGAGTGGAAGCAATCCAGTAAAATGGATGCAAGAACTAAGTGTGGGCAAGAAAAATAGATGATTAAAAAATAAGAAAGGGGAAAAAAAACTCTACAAGAGAGGGCATTGGGAAATCTCAGACAGGAGGTGTGATTATTTTGGCAACTAGGAAGAGGAAGAGGAGGAAGAATTGGAGAAGAGGGAGATGGACAAGGAGGAAGCCTATTAATTAAACGCGTCGGTGACATGTTTTTGTTAGAGCAACACAGTCCTCCTGTTTCTTGTGGAAGGGTGGGTCTTACTGCTGTTTCCTGCTTTGGCTCAGAGTTAAACCACAGAAACACAATATGCAAAATATCATTAATGAAGACTGATTTTGTTTTTCCATCTCAAAGGTCTGTCAGGAAAACTAGTGGGAGGACAGCTTAACCTGTATGCTGGAGAACACAAAGGTTTTGCTGATGTGATAGGAAGAACACTGTCTAAAATTGTCCACATCCTATAATTTATAAATGTGTCATGTTACAGAGCAAAGAGGAATGAAGGTTGTGAATGGATCTACAGTTGCTATCAGAGTACCTTCAGCTGGGAGGCTCAGTGTGGTCACCAGGGAGCTTCTCGTTAGCACCAGGAGGAAGAGGGAGAACGGGAGAGCAGCAGCAGAGAGGCCATGGGCAGACATCGCTGGTTTGGAAGACAGATGGAAGGACCCACCAGTCATGGAAGGCAAACGGCCTCTTTGACCTTGAAAAGGCAAGGAACCCAGTATTCTCTAAAAGCTCCCAAAAAACCACAAAGGCAGTCCTTTGGCATTTAGATTCTAGCTCAATGAGACTTCTTTCAGATTTCTTGCCTCTAAAACTGTGAAATATAAGTGTATATTGTTTAAAACTAGTCAATCCATTAAATAATGGTGGTGTAATGGGTGACGTGTTGGCCTGCTAACTGCAAGGTCAGTTCAAAACCACTATCAGCTCTATGTGAGAAAGACGGGGCTTTCTACCCCTGGAAAGAGCTGTCCTGTAGTGTTGCTATGAGTCAGGATCAACTTGGTGTTAGAGTTTGCATGTTTGCTTTATGAGAAAAAAATTCAGTATCTTTTCATTCCAGTTTTCCCTGAACTTAAAAAAATTTTTTTTAATTTTGAATAAGGTTAAGGTTTACAGAGCTGACCATCCGTTTTACATTCAATAACATTCTTTGTGTTCAACTCATCCTTCGCAGTCTCCTCCGTGTTCCATGCCCTGTCCTGTTTTCCCCCACGTCTCTTGCTTCCCTTTCTCCTTCTTCCCTCACCCTCTGCATTTGGTCCTCTGACCTTAAATGGTTGATTATTCTGTCACGGGTGGTTCAGTGTCTGACCTGACAGTGGCGGAGTCTCATGGTCTTGGGGATCGCCTCTGTCTCTCTCTAACCAGTTAGCCTGGTCTCCTGTCATTGGAGATTTTGTTTCCCATTTCCCCCCCCCACTTTATCCAGGACCTTCTAATGCAATCCTTTTCAGTGCAGTGGGCAGGGCCCCCCAGGAACCATCTGGCTTGGGTCTCAGGACCGTGGGGACTGATATTTGCATGGCCCATGAGCTCATTGGACCAATTGTTTCCATGTGTCTTTCAAGACTTGTTACTCTCCTGTTCTCTGGACTGGGACAGACCAATAGTTGCGTGAGAGAGGCTGCTACATGCTCTTAAGAGCCCAGCCGCTCATCACCAAGATGGACACTGTGAACTCTGTTGTGCTGGTCGACCTTGGTGTCCCTAGAGACCATGGTCCTGATCCCCCAGGCCCAGCAGCCCATTTCCTCCAGGGGCTTGGTTACATCTGAGAAGTATTTATCACTTTGCATCCTCCATGCTCCACCACACTCCTGGTATACTTGCAGCACAGATAAATACACACATGTAAATATGCCCTGTCCAAGTGACATATATCCTTGGGGATCCACTCACTCTCCCTTCCATCCGTGCTCAGTCTGCATGCCTATCTGAGCATCTGCTCAGAGCTTAGCGCTCTTGCAGGATTGGGTATACTAGAGTATTTGCCTCCAGCGCTTTTAATTCTTGTAACTTTTTGAAGTCCCCTCGTACTTTGATCATAGAGATGGAATCTTTCATCTTTGTTGGATACTCTGGTCTGGTTTGGAAATACAAAGACAGCAAGGCCTGCCTTCCCACAGGCACTGTCCAGGGGAGCCGTAAGTCTATCACAGCCGGATAAAGCCATGATAGCCTTCAGGAGAAGCTCCGTGGGACAGAGAGGGTGTGCTCAAAGATGGCGAGTACAACATTCGAATATGGTGAGGAGCAAAGCCCCCGAGCTAAAATCACGAACACCCAGTTTGTGGAGGGCTGTGGGGGGCGGTGGGCGCCCCAAACCCATCTGCGGAGTGTCTAGTCAGACTGAGCCACTGGCAGACCCCCTCGAGCCACAGGCACGAGTCTAGAGCAGCCTGACTCTCAGGCCGAGACCACTGTAACCTTGATTCTGCTGGGTCAAACTCGGTGCTTGGCCAGTTGACCGTCCGACACATTCGACCTGAATCTGTTCTGGGTGCAAGTTTCTCTTGTTCCATGACAGAGATTTCTCCCCTGGCTTCTTGAATGTTGATGGGGGTCTTTTCCTTCTTATGCATTATTTGAATTTTTTCCTTATACTATGATGATTTTATCCTTACCACTTTGGTGAGATTTTGTATTTTATTGGTTTCTGTTCGGTTTGCCAGCTGTGAAGCCCAGGAGGAGTGGATGCATACTGATAATAACTGATACAAGGGGACACACGGGGAGAGGGCAGGTGATAGGGAGGGAAAGGGGATTTGGGGATTAAATAATGAAGGCGGCAGAGGGGAGGGAGCACTAGAATGGACTGTGATTGCACAACTAATTTTAAAGGCGATTTAACCATGGGTGGGGGGTGGCACCTAAAATGGATGTGGTAATTATTCTACAATTCTCCTTGATATGATTGAACAATTGAATGACTGAATTGTATGCTATGTAAATTATGTGCCAATAAAACTGTTGGGGGTGGGGGAGAAAGGAACAAAAATTATATTATTAAGAATTGAGGTAACATAAGAACAGAAGGGAATAAAAGTACTTAATTTTCAAAAAAATAAAAGCGAGAGCGAGAGAGTTAGCAGAGAAAGGAACACTGGTAAAACCTGGGAGGAGAGGGTATTTTTGTTCTACTTACCACCACGGTTGGTGGGGAAGGCAAGCAGGGCAGAGGTGATTTCAGAATCACTCGCATCTGGAAAAGGCGCCCTGGTGGTGCAGTGATTAAGCACACAGCTGCTTGTTGAAAAGTCAGCGGTTCTAAGCCATCAGTCAAGACGTGGCAATCTGCCTCTGTACCGCCGCACCGCCCGGGAGATCCCGTGAAGCAGCCTGACTCTGGCCTGCGGAGTTGCGAGAGCTGAAATGGACTTGATGGAAAGAGTCTTTTGTGTGTGGATTTTAACTTTTTGTTGTACATTGGGTCAGGGTTTACAGAGCAGACCCGCTTTCCAGTCAGTAATCCATACCCATTTTGTTTCAACTCATTGATCGCAATCCCCACGATACATCGAGCATTCCATGTCCTCCCGGTCCTTTCTGTTTCCACCCCTGCTTCTCTTTGCTCACCCTTCTGAACTTAGCTCTTTGGGTAAATTCTTCCCTCTTGTTCTCACATGGTTGATGAGTCTGAGGGGCGCTTAGCTCCTTAGTCTGCCTGTACCCCTTATAGAACTATCTGTTGCTTGACTGAACACTGGACCACAGGGCTTGAGTTCACGTCCAGACCACAAGGATGACTGAGAGACATGATAGCAGGGCCCCGCCAGGCTCTGTCCGACCCATGAGCCTGCTGTTTTTAGGATTTTGAGTTTTAATGCACATTTATCTCCCCCTCCTTCCAGGACCTTCCTTCTAATAGCGATAGGTTTTTATGGAATCTAGTAAAGTGCTCTCTGCATTGAGAAATAAATGTCTCTTTGCTGCTTTTCTAGACTCAGGCCTATTAGTCTCTAGATGTTCAAGAATTGGAAATGGCATTTATCAGAGCTCACTGAGCTCAGGAAGTCTTGGGTTCAAATCTCTGCTTTAGTGAATTTTCTCAGCAATTTCCTTCACGGGACCACAGCCTCTGTTTCCTTGGCTGTAAAGTATCAGTGTTCCAATATGTCAGGCTAATGGTGAACATGAGAGCTGATGTATATAAAGCATCTAGCATGCAATGTCATGGATGGAAGTCTAAATTGGGGCTCTCTCCCCCCAACACACTCTCTCTATGCATCTAAGAACTGATCGATGGATCAATACATAAATGTGATGGGGAAGTTATCCTGGCTTAATACATCAAGTGGCCAAGGGTCAGGGAATGCTTCGAACTTTTCAAGTGGCATTTAGTGTGGCAGTTAAATAATCTGTTGTCAATTTGAGACTTAAGAATGAAGGGGTGGAGTTTAGGCTATCCATCAGGTCCCAGCTTGATTACCTCATTTGGAGTGCTAAGGAGATAAACAGCGTGTTGCATGAGTCTGAAGAGGAATTTATAGATTGGTATCAGACATATGGGCTAATATCGGACTTAGGGCCTTGATCTGGACTGGGCTGGGATGTTTTCTTAATGTACAATTGCTCTTTGATATAAAGTTCCCTCTTATACACATGAGTGTCTATGGATTTGTTTCTCTAGTCTAAATCAATTAGGCTCTTTGAAGGTTAACAAAAATGGGAACAATACTTCAATGTGACTAAAATTTCACTTTCAAATCCTTCGATTTTACATTATCTCCCGGGTGCATGCGATATTAATTTTAAAAATTAGTATCAAATATATATTTGACAATTACACTAGAAAAAATGAAATGACATGCAGATTTAAAAAATAACGTCTACTTAAGCAAGAAGGAAAGCAGCCAGGCAAGCCTGCTGACTGGCTCTTCTGTGAGGATCCGTCTTTGCCAAACTTGAAACAATCGCTGTCTTTATTACGGGTCTTGTTTGCAGTCTCAGAGACCTCCAGCAGATGGCACTCATACGTTTTTCTAAATACGATGCCAAATAAAAACAGGGCTGTTTGAACTCTGCATTTCAGACCAGGAAGAGCGAATAAATCATAGTCAGAAGTGAACGCATTTCTAAATTTTCTATTACCATGGAGAAATAATACTTTTAATCTACTCTAATGTACAGTCATAGCTTGAAAGCAACTTACAAATGTTCACTTTCTATTCTAGCAGCTGGGAAAAGTCAGCATTCATAACTATTACCTGCCAATCAACAGCTTGATGTCAGAAAGCTGTAAGTAACCATTGAAAGGCTGTTCCACGAGAGGACATGATGGCGTTATTTTCTTAGCGGTTCACTTCTATGCTCTTATTGGCAGTTGCATAGAGATACAGATTCTGAGATGAGTAAACATTGCTATCATTTTTCAGCTCTGTAAAGCGGTTCAGAAAGAGTAAGAAACCAGAAGAGAGCGTAATTCAACCAGAAAAAAGAGTCCACAGTAACTAAATCCATTTGCATGACTAATCAATAATAATCTATCCAGACTTAAATCCTCAGGGAATACATATGGCTTGAAGAATGTTAATTCAGCCTCTATTTCAATTGACATTTATTGAGCATTTCCTATATGCCACTGTTCCAGGCTCGGAAGAAAACCTGGTGGAGGTGATAAATGATGACCCTGCTCTTGGGGACCTTGTTTTAGTCGGTGATAGAGCATAGAATGAAAACACACAAGAAAGATAGGAGAGATTACAAGGTCTACGTGGCAAAGTAAACTAGGCGGCGTGAAAACATGGCACTGACTGGGGTGTCTGACATATCAGCTGACACCTGAATGCCACAAGTAGAGCGCCCTAGGGTGACAGGAATCCCCAGGTAGAGGGAACACAGCCTTTTCAATCACTGGAGGCTGAAAATACCTGGCCCATTTGAGGACCAGAAAGACCAGGGTGGCTGGAGGAGGGTGGTCCGAGGTGCATTTGAAGACTAGGTAGGGGCCAGGGTGGGTGGGTGGGTGGATGGATGGATGGATGGATGGATGGATAAAAGGGACCATGGATGAGGAAAAGACAGAAATGAGCAACATGGCTAATTTTAAGTTAATCAGAAATGATCTTACACGTTTATCTTTCTGAAACTTTTCTATTAGTTCACATCCCTGGCTTGGCAGGTGCTGACGAATGAATATAGCTCTTATTATTTCCTGCTTTAAGAAGGTGCTACCCTTCAGTTTATCATCTTAAATACCAATGACCACAGGATCACTGAGAAAAAAATGCAACCGCAGAAATTGTAATACAGTGGGATCAATCGATATAAATTTCAAGACACCAAAAGGTGACTTTTCAAGAACCATTTATTTGACTTTGTTTTACACCAAGTTGCTCACTTCTCCTCAAAGATAATTTTTTCATCAATTAAAAGATTCACCTTTAGTGATTCTGAATATTCAGTGCTTTCCGATGCAAAAAAAAAGGTGATTTAAATGATCCTCACACTTCTCTCTTCTATATTTACTGTTGTGAATATTCGGTTGTAATTTCCAAAAAGAGCATATTTTAATATATGCTAGAATGTAAATCAAAGCAATTAAGCTGTAGGACCCATTGATCTCACTTCACACTAATCAGTCCGTCAATAAAGACCCAGTTTCAATGGCAAAGCCAGGGCTATATGCTTGCTTTCCAACTTGGTACGATCGTTGAATCGGTTTTTACTCCTGACGCCCCTTACGTGCAACACAACAAACACTGCCTGGCCACGTGCCCTCCTCTGAATCTTTGCTATTTTTCAGCCCATTTTTGCCGTCACTGTGTCAATTCACTAATTGGGGAGTTTCGTCTTTTTTGCTGACCCTCTCCTTAACCACGTGTGCAGTCTTTCTCCCAGGACTGCCGCCCTCCCCCCCACCCCCCGAACCCCGACCCACTCCACATCTTCCCAATAATATACCCAAAGTACATGGGACAAACTCCCTTCCTCTTTGCTTCTAAACAACATCCTGGCTGTACTTCTTCCAAAACAGATTTGTTCTTCTGGAAGTCTCTGGTATATTTGATATTCTTCACAAACACCATAATCCAAAGATATCAATACTCGGTCTTCTTCGTTTGTTGTCCTTGAATATACCGGACACAACTGAGAAACCACGGCATAAAGCAGGTGCTCCTATGTCTTTAAAGTAACAGTTTTGCTTCTGAACACCTGGTAAAGAACTTGCACAGTACATTTGTCCAATTAAATGCTTGGTTTTCTTGCCTGTGGCTCCTGTGTGCTGATTGTGGACCCGAAGGAGATGTGTTCTTTGACAACTGCACTTTTCTCCTTTTACTATGATGTTGCTCAGTGTGAGAATTTTTGTACCCTTTACATTCGGACATAGTGAAGGCTGTAATATTTGATCTCCATCAATAAGTGCTTTAAGATTTCTTTAAGGTGTGTCATATGCATATCATAGATTGTTATTGGGTCTTCCTCCAATCTTGATGCCATCGTTTCTTCATATAGTTCGGCTTCTTTGATTATTTGCCCAGCATAACGATTGAATCAAGAGGTGACAGGATACAACCCTACCGCACACCTTTCCTGAGTTAAACCATCTTCTATCTCTTGCTATGTTCTTGGAGCTTCCTCGTGGTCTGTGCTGGCTCTGCATGATCACACTAATGATCATTTGTTGTGATCCATACAGTCAAATGCCTTTGCACAGTCAAAACAAAACAAAACGAACAAAGTAGATGAACATCTTTCTTGGGCTCTGCTTTCAGTTGAGATCCTCCTGACTTCAGCAATATTAGCCCTTACTTCATTTTTATTTCTGAATCCCAGTTGAATTTCTGGCAGTTCCTTCTTGTGCTGCTTTGTTTTTCAGTTATCTTCAGCAAACTTGTGTGTGTGACATGAATACCATTTGATGATTTCTGCATGCTGTTGGATCACTTTTCTTTGGAATGGGTATAAATATAGATCTCTTCCAGTCAGCTGGCTAGGTAGCCATCTTCAATTCTTGGCATAGACCAGTGACCACCTCCAGTGCTACAACCATTTGTTGAAACATTTCTATTGTGATTCCAGAAATTTCTGGAGGCTTGTTTTTCACTAATGCCAGTAAGGCAGTGTAAGCATCTTTCTTCAGTTCCATCAGTTCTTGATCACATACAACTTCCTGAAATGCCTGAAGATTGACCAGTTCTTTTAAGTACACTCACTGTGCATTCTTACATCTTCCTTGGATGTTTTCTGCATCATTCAATAGGTTGCCCATAGAATCCTTCAAAATTGTAACTTATGGCTTGAATTTTTTAAAGTCCTTTTTTGGGTAAATGTCATGCATATACCGTTTTGATTTTTAACTCCAGGTCTTTGCACATTTCACTGTAGTACTTTGCTATCTGGTGCCACCCTTTGAAATCTTCTGTCCAGCATTCCTACTTCCTCAAGTTTTCCTTTTGCTTTAGCTTCTTTACCTTGAAAAGCAAAGTTCAAAATCTCTTCTTAGACCCATGTTGGTCTTTTATTTCCTATCTTTTTGTGGCCATTTGCTTCCTTCATGTTTGATGTCCTTCATTTGGTGTTCAGACATCCGTGTTCAGTGTACCCAATCTGGTCTTGAGATTGTCTCTAAATTATGGTAGAAGATACTCAAAGTCATATTTCGGTGCTTGTAAGCTTGCTTGTCTTCAGCTTGAACTTGCAAGCAAGCAATGGATGGTTTGTTCCATAGTTGTTCCCTGGCCTTGCAGTGACTGATATTGACCTCCTTCATCACTTCTTTCCATAGATGGAGTTCCACTGACTCCTGTGTATCTCATCTGATGGAGGTCATTGGTCTTACAAAATTCTTTCCTTGATCTTCTGTGTCATTTCTATCACCTAGGCTAGGGCTTCCAACTGTTGATCCTTCCGTGTTTCCAGCTTTTGCATTCCAACCACCAGTTTATATTGGCTGCATTTTTTATTGATTTCAGACTGAAGTTGAAATTGATAAAGGGAAATTCTTCAACATTGGCTTCAGTGGTTGGTGACACATTTGAATAATGTTATTTAACTGGTCTTCTTTGTGGGCCTCTGGCTATCATCCTATCACTGAAAGCATTGACTTAGATCTTGAAATACTTTTTGATGATGAATTTGACACCATTCCTCTTCAATTTGTCATTCCTGACATATGATTATCCGATTCAAAATGATCAACCAGTTCTTTCCCACTCACCAATGCCAACGGTATCAATCTTTATGTATTCCATTTCATTTCTGGTACTGTCCAATTTTCCATAATTCATCCTTTCTACTTTTTACATTCCAATTATTACTGTATGTTTGCAGCTGTTTCGTCAGTGAAGGTCCTGAAAGCTTCGCGCCATCACGTCATTCAGGTGGACCCTATTTTGTGGAGGCAGCTTTTCTTTAGTTTATTTTGAGGGCCTTCCAACACGAGGGACTCGCCCTCTGGCACTGTATCAGACAATGTTTCAATGTGAATTAAAAGGTTTTCATTGGTCAGGTTTTTTTTAGAAATAGATTTCCAGGTCCTTTTTCCTAGTCTGTCTAAATCTGGAAGCACTGCTGAAACCTGTCCATGAATGACCCCTCTATCAAAGCATCAGTGGCACAGCTTCCAGTATCATCGCAATATAGTCATCGTTTGTGGTAGTTAATTTGTTGTCAAATTGAGTGAAGGGGAGTTTAGCCTGTCAATCAGGTTGCAGCTTGATGACCTCATTTGGAGGTGCTAAGGAGAGAAAATAGCTCTTTGGAGGCAGGACACATGCTCACTCCCTGCAAGACATTCCTGCGGACAAGACACATGGAGCTACACTAGTGCCCTGAGCTGGAGGAGCCACGTAGAGACCCCTGCCAGCGCTGAGATACTTACACCACCACTGGAGTCACAAGACTTTCCATTCACTGGCCTATGATCTTCTTGCATTCAGCATCATTTTATGTGTTCCATGAATCTGAAGAGGGCTTTATAGATTGGTATCGGGAATATGGGCTAATATCAGACTTACTGACTTGATCTGGAGACTGGGTTGGGACCTTTTCTCAATATTCAAATGCGCTTATATATAAAACTTTCTTATATACACGAGTGTCTATGAATGTTTCTCCAGTCTACCTGGACTAACACACCACCAGAGCATGGCAAACTGACAGATGAGTGGCGGGATTTCCAAGAAGAATCTCCATAAGGAGCTTTGGTTTTATTTGATTAGTGATTCGGTTTTTTTTTTAATATAACCTTGATGTTTTCTAATTTTAACTGGCACCGGACTTAGGAGCTGACATTAACTGGCCTTCAGATTGTGCCCAGGTCACCCATTGCCCATCAGGAACTTTGTCTGAACACAAAAACTGTTTGAAAAGTCCTCCCATTTAGTGGTAATTTGAATTTGCAACTGATTTTGGTTCACAATCACAGTCATATCCAGAAATATGCATTAGTGATCGTATTTACATTTATTAAATGCAGATTGAGGATTTTAACAAGGTTTACCTTATCAAGTAATTAGACTATCTACAAGTACAGAGATGCATGACTTGGCATCATTATAGTTTGTGAATTGGACACAAGGAGATCTGGACGTTGTGTGAGCATGCCTGAGTTGGGAGTGACAGCAGCCACTGATCTTCTCCCTGCATGTTAATAGCTCTGTTTCACTCCCCTATCCAGATTCTTCCCTTGCTTCTTGCTGCTGCTTTCACTACCACTGGTTTTGCTGTGCTCGGGAGCCACAACGCACCGTAGAGTCCTCTTTTCCACAGAAAACTAAACAGACAGCAAACCCTACACTACGCAGTAAACAAGCACCACATGAGGTTGGATGTTGCTGTCTCAAGTTAAAGCATACACTGCTTTGAACATTTCCTCAGTAGGGAAAGTTCACATTAAAACCGTGATAGAAAGGAGGGACAGTGAGGGCTGGATTACCCAACCACCAAGGTAAGCACAGGCTTATTGATGCTTAGTAAGTAAGCTTGTGCTTACTTCCTTACTGGATACTCCATTCCTGTTGGGGATTGTAAAGCTGAAGAGGCTTTGATTCTGTAGGAAGATGCTGGATTGGGAGAGAGAGAGATGCCAAGCAGACCCAGACCCAGAATCTTTGATGTGGTAAAAAGGCACGAAATTGTTCACTACAGATTAGTAAGGCCCAGTAAGCCCTTGTTTACTTTGCTTACTGAGTCAGTCAACACTGAGGCTGAGTAAAATACATATACAGGCCAGTAACTTAGGGAGTTTATTATGACTCCCAACACGTGTTATGGGTTATAGATGTACTGTACCATTACACACCTGCCAGTTCGGGCACTTGATATTAATAGATGCTAGATACACATGGGTGGGGAGTATTCTGTTCACTAGGCCCCATTCTCCAATCAGGATTCCTGAACTCTACCCATCACAGAGATGAGGGCCATCTAAAAGCTAATGGGAAAATTCCATTTTTTCCCAGGAACTTTCTGAAGACTCCTTATATGTCATTGGACTTTGAATGCATGTTATGTGGTGTATAAGACGATTTGATTTCATAACGTTGTATACCTCTGGTTTTAAGAAAAACTCACCATCATTGTTCGCTCACCCTGTGGACTTGGGTTTGTTATGAGTAAAGGTGTAGCTGGGATATGGAAGGTACTGGCATGTGCCCTGGGTACTACTGTCTGCAGGCACCAAGGAGCAGTTTCTAATCACTATCGCACTTACCATCGCGCCGCCAGCTGTGAGAGATCATTTAGTAATTTAAAACTAATTGCCATGGGCGCTAATTTCCATAGCTATGACTCTGATATCAGTCCATTGTTATTAATGTCACATTTTTACTTGCTCTTTATTTTCTCAGACATCTGAATTCCGGTGCTGTTGATTCCATAAAGGCCATTTAGAGGTAGAGTCGCTATGTATCAAAAGCAGTTGTTTAAATAAGCATTCGGTCTCACAGCTCTGCTCTTGCTACTTTTCAGAGCAGCAGTTGGGAGAGCCGCTCCACCATTGGCCACGGCTTTTCTTGTTACACTTTCTTTGTTTTCTCGAGCAAAGTAAAGACATTCTCACAACAGCCACTACCATGCAACCCCCCCCCCCCCCTGTTTCCTCAGTACAAGGATCAACAAAGCCCAAGTCTCCATCATGGAACAGAGCAAAGTTAACACATTATTTCCTTTACATACATTAGCCAGGAGGGGATTCTTCTTTTAAACACTATCAGTCAAAGAAGAAGGAAAAAATCACATTTCCTCACTACTGTACTGATCTGGCCATTAGCAGACTAAGCAAGACTTAAGATAATTGAAAGTGTAATGTTCAGAAAGCACAGATGCAATTTCAAAGGTAATTTTGTCCTTCCCATTCTTACACTGAGACTAGAAAAACCTAAACCCATTGTTCTAAGATAAAAGGGGCAGAAACTGCAGGCTGATGACAAATTATATGTAAAAATTTCATTTTTAGTTCACATCCTGAAAAGCAAATAAACAAAACTCCCATGGAGGGGAGGAGGGGAAGGTTCTCCAGGAGACTGTGAGAGGTGAAGATATTTGCTTTACTTAAGGTTTTCAAAATGAAAGGCACAGGGCAAAGAAAGGGGGTCAGGAGAAACAAAGTGTGGCCTAAAACGGAGCAGCTCTTAAACCTGAAAATAAAATTACACTGAAAAACTTCAAATTAAAAAAAAAGATATTCTAAATACCTGAATGACACGTTGTGCTAGTAAACCCAGACTGAAAACCATCTCATACTGATTTCGAATCAGTGCACTTGACTACAGTAATGGAGCACAGTGACGTCTGCTTGGCTGTCATGACACGGGAGGGGGCTGAGTCGTCAGCATGAGCTTAGCACAAGGTCTGTCCAGTATCTGCTGTCTGTCCCTTGCAGTGAACCAGCACAACTATTGGTGGCACTCAATCTATTTGCACAGCAAGATGTCCACCTGCAATGACTTAACTGTCCCCAACTGATTCTGTTTTAAGCTGTTTCTAGATTCCAATTTAACAACCTTACCCTCAATTGTACATCGTAGAAATTCATTATGGGGTCCCAAATTCTAAGGAAATAGAGAGAGTAAGGCAAAACGCTCTTAAATTTTTCTTTCTTTTAGAGCAATAAATAAACCAAACAGAAACACGAACACGTCGTCTAAGAGTCCCTCTTCTTGATGATACCAACCTGAAAGCTTCACTCTGCCGCTGCCTGTCTCCATTTCAATTACGAGCCAGGGGAAGAGGAGAGGGGTTTCTGGTCCAGCGGTCATGCTCCACACGTTACGATTTTCTTGCTGTCCCCACCCCCCGCCCCGCCCCCAACCAAATAGCTCTATTATCAGCAGGAAAAATAGAAAGCAAGCTATCTCTATATTCTAATATTGTCCCCATCCAAAGCTTGGTATTGGAAAAGTTGCTTCTGAAAGAATTTTTTCACAAAATAATTCGGGTGGTACACCCTGAAACTCAGAGCAATGTCAGGGTTACTCTGACTTTTATTATGAAAAACTTAGTGAATTTACTTAATGAATGAACATTAATTGAAAAAATGTCTTTCTCAGTGTAGTCAGTCTTACTTCAGAGTAACTGAATTCAGTATGATATACTTTTACCCAAATAATCTGTTATTTTTACCCTACTTCCAAGAGTTCCATTAGTTAGTAATTCTTAACCAAACTGAAAAACGGACCCCATCCACTGTGCATGTTTTATAGCAAGATTTAGTTGTGTGCCCTGTGATTTCTATTGATGGTCATATTTCACTTGCTTCTGTGAACTGTGAATACGCTGATGGGTAGTCAGTTACTGTGATTGGTCCCACCTGGGAGTGCTCTGTATTACTCAACCAGGCAGAATGAAAATGTGAGCGGCCACTCAGCTGAACTGTTTGAAAATGATTTTAAAGCATTTTGAAATAGTGGTAATATTAAATCTCCTGGTTTTTTTAACTTCATGATTCTTGATTCATGACTAAACATTTTATCTAGCTATTCCATATAACACACACACACACACACACACACACACAAACAGAATACGTGGATCAGGAATAGCTCCTTCTGCATGTAAACCTTGTGTGTTAGCTATGTAAATAAGCAGGAAGAGCTTCAGGTCACATTAATATTTTAGGTACAAAACCAGCACTGAAGAAAAATAACTGGTAAGTGAAAAAAGACTTTATGTGTAAATTCAATCTGCATATTAATAACATGATAGACAACTAGTAATAGATATTCATAAAACTTACAGACTGTGTGCAGATAAATGGACCAAAATAACACAGAACCGAAGTCATGACTAATCCCAGTAATCAGTCTCCATTTGCATATAAAATAGATTGTAATTCCCTGGTCCCATTAATTTTTCTTCTTCTTTAGGCAAAAAAAAACATTACTAGTAATTTAAATATTCTAAGAATCAACATAGAAATCCCTTATAAGAATGCAAATTATTTAAATAGATGGCAATTGATATACATCCCAAAGAAGTGTTTTAGTTTTGTTGATTAAAAAAATACACACACACACACCCCGTATGTACTCATGTATAAGCTGAGTTTTCCAGCACATTTTAATGCAGTTTTTATGGTAAAATTAGGCGCCTCAGCTAATATTTGGGTCAGCTTATACTCGAGTACATATGGTATATGTTAAATGTACCAAAGAAACTATGTCAAAAATAAGACTTGCTCTGAAAATTTATATAAGTCCTGTACTCTAATATCAATAAATGCAAGACATTTGCAAACATTCCATAAGCTAATTCAACAACAACCAAGGGCAGTGTGGCTTGTAATATTCTCATTCAGTTCTTATAAAAGCACAGATCCTCAATGGGTTTGCTCTCCTCCCTGTAGCACTCCTCGCTAGTATCAGACGTGGAGGGTCACTGAAAAGTTTCAACTCAATTTGAGAAACTACTGCAGGGCCAACGTCCTGTCTGGGTGGGGTACGAGGAACAAAAAGAGGGATGGTCTTGGAAACCAGGCAATCGCATTTAGAGTCAGGTTGTCCCACGTTTTAGGGTCATCATATAAATGAAAAATAAGTCCTCAGAGTCATAAGGAGATTTAAGATACTATAATTACTATAATAAAATTCAATTCTCAATAAAGGATTGCAAGAAATTTGAGTTCAGAAACAATAATGTTTTGGGAAACTGAACCCGCAGGCACAAACTGCTGGAAAATGACATCCCAAACTAAATTGCAGAGATACCCCCACAAAAAAAAGACGTTCATTTGGTTTTATTGATGTGAAGGGGGCTAGTACATTTGGAGTTCATTCCACCAGGTCAAGCTTTCTATTCAGAGGTTCTGCAAAGATTGTGTAGCAGTGTGATACAAAAAAAGGCCTGATTTGTGGCAGACAGGGGACTGATTTTGCCACCAGAACAATGTACCTTGCTCATGCAGCCATCTCAGTGCGTTGGTTTTTTTGGCAATTAACAGCATGTCTCTCTTGCTCCATGCACCTGACTCACCTGACCTCACTCTGTAAAACTTCTTTTTGTTTCCACGAATGCAGAAGGCCATGAAAGGATAGCGATTTGAGGACATAGAAAGGTGAAAAATAAATGAGGGAGGTGCTGTCAGCCATCAAACAGATGAGTTTTAAAAATGTTTCCAAAAATGGAATTGCAGATTTGACAAATGTATTAAGTGTAATGGAGAGTATTTTGAAGGTGAAAGGTTGTTTTGTAAAAAAAAAAAAAAAAAGAAATATATAGTTTGGGGTGGGGGGATTCCAATTGTTTTGGGTACCCCTCATATTCTGATGAGAAATTTAAAGAACAATGGAAAGACTGTCTTTTGCAGATGAACGCCTCAGAGGATATGTCCTCAGACACCCTGTGATTAGAGAAGGATTAAAATGAAAACAAGCCCTTTCATTGGTGGAAAAGGCATCAACAAAATTGGGTCAGTAATTTCTACTTATGTATGTTTGATTAGTAATCATTAGACCCAAGGTAAGCTGAGACAAAAAATGTAAAGTACAGATTAGAAAGTATACATCAACTTATAGGTCACAGGGATCTAAGAGACCCAGAATACAGCATTTACTTCTTACCCCTTTCTCTTCGTTTAAAAACAGAATCAAAACACACAGGGATCTTTACATATCCAGCACACCATAGGAGCAAAAATGAAAAACAAAACAGAAAATCCCTTTTACTACTATTATTATTACTACAAAAGCCATTCTCCATAATGTCAGCATCACACGTGTGCACAGCATCAGTGGCACCTATGCCATTCACGTGTCAACCCAAAGGTCTGGTTCTGAGATGCACTGACCAAGTCTCAGGTGGCTGATCAAGTCTCTACACATTATTTTCCTGAAGTCTTTTCTGTGCCAAAGTCTGAAAAGAAGATAAGCAATAATTATTCCCAATAAAACTTAATTTTTAATAAAAGTATACAAAATTTAGCATTGTTGAATTGTGATTTTGAAAGTTTTTCTAAAAGATATAAACCTTGATATAAGTACTGTAACATTTTTAAACAAGAAAATATTGACAGAAAATATCTCTGAAACAAATATAATGTATCAAATTAAAACTAATTTAAAACCATGTGTGACTTCTACTAATGTCAAGCATGGCAAATACTAGGTTCATTTACAAACAACAAAGGAATGAGGTTAGAAGCAATTTAAAGTGCTCCCACACAGTCTGAAAATAAGTTTCCATTAATTGAATGAAAACTTTTGAGATCATAAAAATCTGTAATAAAAAAGTTTTAGGATCAAATGCAAGAGTATAATTATGTCTAGCAAAAACAAAAAGCTTTTAAGCATGATGGTAGTTAAACTCTTTGTGAGTGCATGAATCCTCTAGTAACAACATCAGGCAAGGTAATATGGTGAGGTCACATTTGAAAAATTTTTAAACTTGTTTGAAATTGAGCACTTTTAAAAATATACCTTGGTGTGTTGCAACTAACTCTCCATCCCACCACTTATCCATCAGTGCGTCATACTGTGGTGGCTTGTGTATTGCTATGATGCTGGAAGCTATGTCACTAATATTTCAAATGCCAGCAGGGTCACCCAAAGTGAACAGGTTTCAGCAAAGCTTCTAGATTAAGAACAGATAAGGAAGAAGGCCTCAATTCCCTACTTTAGAGGCAGGAGCTGCTGAAAACCTTATGCATAACTGCAAAACATTGTCACATACTGAGGGCCTACTAAGTGGCAGCAGGTCATTGTCAGAGATAGTGCCAGAGGATGGGCCCTCAGAGTCTAAGGACACTTGAAATGTGACTGAGGAGGAGCTGGTCTCTTAGAGTGGACTGGAACATGGTGAAGCAAGTTGCGTGAAGGCTGTGGGAGTGGAGCCTTCAGGATTTTCATTTGCTGATGGGCATAAGTCAAGGTAAGGAGAAAAAGCTGCAAAAATTGGAACTTGGGGTGTGTGAAATATGAATTTAGGAAAATTGGAGGTGGTCAAAAATGAAATGTAATGAATAAGGATTGATATCCTAGGCATTACTGAGCTGAAATGCACTGGCAATGGCCATTTGGAGTCAGAAAATCACATGACTTACTACACTGGAAATAACACAATCAAGAGGAATGGTGTGACATTCACCGCCCAAAAGAACACCGCAAAAATCAATCATGAAGTAGAATGCTGTCGGTGATAGGATTATATCTATTCCCAGTTCAAGGAAATCCAATCAATATGACTATTATTCAAATTTGGCAATCACAAAAGGTAGTGAAGAAGTAATTGAAGAATTCTACCAACAACTTCTGTCTGAAATTGATCAAACATGCAAACAGGATGCACTGATGATTACTGGTGACTGAAACGCAAGAGTCTGAAACAAAGAAGGAACGGTAGTTGGAACATATCGACTTGGTGATAGAAACTAAGCTAGAGCTCACATGAGAGAATTTTTCAACACCAACAACTTGTTCGTAGTAAATACCATTTTTGCAACACTAAAGGTGACTATACATGTGGCCTTCTCTAGATGGAATAAACAGAAATTAACTTGACTGCATCTGTGGGAAGACATGAGGGAGAAACTCCAAAATAGTGGCTAAAACCAGGCCAGAGGCTGACAGTGGAACAGACCATCAATTGCTCAAGCTGAAGAAAATTAAAACAAGTCCACTAGAGTCAGAATATGACCTTCAGTCAATCTCATCTGAATTCTGATAACCTCTTAAAACAGATTTATCACATTGAACGCTAATGACAGAAGACTTGATGAGCTCGGGGAGGACATTAAGGCCATCATTCATGAAAAAAGCAAAAGGTCACTAAAAAGACTGAAAAGAAAGACAAGATCAAAGTGGATGTCAGAAGAGACTCTGAAACTTGCTATTAATTGTAAAGTAGCTGAAGCAAAGTAAAGAAATGATGAAATCAAAGAGTTGAATAAAAAAACTCAAAGGGCAGCTCAACAAGACAGAACTAAATATTATAATGAAACATGCAAAGAGGAGACAAAGCCAAAAATTACAATAAAATGTGCAAAGATTTAGAATTAGAAAACCAAAAGCGAAGAGCAAGCTCCGCATCTCTTAAATGGAAAGAACTAAAGAAAAAATTTAAACTTCGAGTTGCAATATTGAAAGATTCTATGGGCAAAATATTGAATGATGCAGGAAGCACCCAAAGAAGATGGAAAAGAATACACAGAGCCACTGTACCAAAAAGAATTAGCGGACATTCCACTATCTCAGGAGGTAGCATATGAGCAAGAGCCAATGGTGCCGTAGGAAAAATCCCCATCTGCACTGAAGGCACGAGTCAAAACCGAGGCCCCAGGAATTGATGGTGTGCCAATTGCAATGTTCCAAGAGGGCATGAAGCACTGGAAGCATGCATTCGTCTATGAGAGGAAATTTTGATGACAGCTACTTGGCCAACTGACTGGAAGAGATCCATCCGTATTTGTACCCATTCCAAATAAAGGTGATCCAATAGAATGCTCAAGTTATAGAACAGTATTGTTGATAGCACATGCCAATAAAATTTTACTGAAGATCATGCAACAACAGTTGCAGTAGTACATTGACAGGGAGCTGCAAGAGTTTCAGGCTAGTTCACAAGAAGATGTGGAACAAAGGGTGTCAGATGGATTTTGGCTGAAAGCAGACACTATAAAAAAGATGTTTACTTGTGTTTTATTGACTATGCCAAGGCATTCTACTGTGTGGATCCTAACAAACCATAGATCATATTGAGTAGAATGGGAATTCTGGAACACTTCATTGTGCTCATGTGGAACTTGTTCCCGGATCAAGAGGCAGATGTGCGAAAGGTACAAGGGAACACTGCATGGTTTAAAATCAGGAAAGGTGTGCATCAGAGCTGTATCATCTCATCACACTTATTCAATCTGTGTGCTGAGCAAATATTCAGAGAAGCTGGTTTTTATGAAGAAGGATGCAGCACCAGGAATTGGAGGTAGGCTTATTAACTAGCTGGAATATGCAGATGACACACATTGCCTGCTAAACTTGAGGAGGACTTGAAGCACTTGCTGATGAAGATCAAAGATTGCAGCCTTCAGTGTGGATTACAACAAACTGTCAAGAAGACCCAAATCCTCACAATGGGACCAATAGGTAACATCATGATAAAAGGAGAAAAGGTGAAAATTGTCAAGGATTTTTGTCCTTTTTGGATATATAATCAAGGCTATGGAAGCAATAGTCAAGAGATCAAATGATGAGCAGCATTAGGTAAATCTGCTGCACAAGATCTTTTTAGAGTATTCCAAAGCAAGGATGTTTGTTACTTTGAGGACTAAGGTGGGCCTAACCCAAGCTATGGTATTTTCAATTGCCTCATTTGCATGTGAAGGTTGGACATTGAATACGTAAGACCAAAGAAGAATCGATGCATTTGAATTGTGGTGCTGGAGAGAATGCTGAAAATACCATGGACTGCTAAAAGGACACACTTATCTGTCTGTCATGGTCAGAGTGCTACTTAGAGGTGGAGACGGCAAGACTTGGGACATGCTGCCAGGTGAGACCTGTTCCTGGAGAAGGACATCCTGCTCGGCAAGGCAGAGGGACAGTGAGAAAGAAGAAGGCCCTCAAGGAGATGTGTTGCCACGGTGGCTGCAGCAATGAGCTCGTGCACAGGAGCGGTTCTGGGAGTGGCACCGGACCACACAGTGTTTTGTTCTGTTTTCTATGGGGTTGGAGCCAACTCGATAACACCCAGCAACAACAACAACTCTCCACTAACACAAAACACTTCACAGATTGACACTTTAAACTCAGCTTTGTTTTTGCGGTTTGTTATTTTAAATCTCAAACCAATCCACATGAGAGACAAAGCACACTAGTTCAATGATATGCGCACCAGTCAAACCACTTACGAAGAGGTACTATAGTGAGGAAACTAATGAGGGCTTACCGTCTCCAAAAATTCAACTTCTGTTTGGAGAGCTTCATAAATGCTTTTCATGTCCTCTTCTTCATACATTTCCAATTCTTTTTTAAGTCTGTTTCAGAGAGAACGTCATCATATCAGTGTAGTAGAAAACTAAACACTAGTTTAGTGATGATGCTCAAGTTTGCAACTTCTGTAATCAGAATGTTATGTGAAAAATAATTTGGTATAAAATTTTAATTCCTTTTGAGTCTTCCATATAAACATTTGAAAAACAAAACTTTCATGGATATAAACTACACTGAATAAATAACAGGCATTCAGTAATTTTAGGGCCATTGAAAGAGTAGCACACCCTAATGGTGGCAAATACTATATGATCAAAAATCTGAATTTCTCAACAAATAAGTTTGAGGGAGTGGAAGTGAGGGTATGCCTTCCACCTCAAAAGAGATTGAAAAAAATATACCAAGTGAATTGTTAAGTATGGAGCTTATCTAGAGCCAAACTCAAGATAACTAAACTATATATACAAAACTATTTCTTTTACACCTGGAGAGTGGAGGGAAGGTGGGGTAGAAAGGGGGAACCGATTACAAAGATCTACATATAACCTCCTCCCTGGGGGATGGACAACAGAAAAGTGGGTGAAGAGATGTCGGACAGTGTAAGACAGGGGCCCTCAAACTACAGCCCGCGGGCCACATGCATCCTGCCGATGACATTTATCCAGCCCGCCTGGGGTTTTTGCCCCGTTTGTTTTTTTACTTCAAAATAAGGTATGTGCAGTGTGCATAGGAATTTGTTCATAGTTTTTTAAAAAAAACTATAGTCCGGCCTTCCAACTGGTCTGAGGGACAGTGAACTGGCCCCCTGAGGACCCCTGGAGATATGACAAAATAATAATTTATAAATTATCAAGGGTTCATAAGGGGGGGGGGCTAGTGGAGAGGGAGGGGAAAAAATGAGGAGCTGATATCAAGGGGTCAAGTAGAAAGAAAACGTTTTGAGAATGATAATGGCAACAAATGTACAAATGTGCTTGACACAATGGATGGATATATGGAATGTGATAAGACTTACAGGAGCCCCAATAAAATGATTTACAAACAAAGCTATTTCTTTTATGAGTAATTGGAAATTTGAAGACTTATGGGCATTTGACATTATTTACTCATTGCTGTTAATTATTTTACATGTAATAATGATATTGTAGTTAAGATCTTATACAATTCTTAATTGATATAAAGATAATAAAATAATACGAGGCTTATTTTTGCTTCAAAAGGAAAAGTGAGTAGAGACAGATGAAACGAGGTAAGTCAAGAAATGGTAACTGTTACAGTTAGATATGGGGTACAAAATTAGTTAAGTCTGAAATACAAAATTCGGAACAGAAGATTAATGAAAATTTTATAATGTGCTAATGGGTGTAAATTAGGGTGATCATTTGGAAAACAGTTTGACATTATCTTGTAAAGTCCAACATTTCTAAGGTCTAGAAAGTAGCAATTCCAATAGCTGTATTTCCTAAAGAAACTGTCAGTCATGAGACCAGGATGTTCACAGCCACAGTGCTTAGGGTGACAACCCCCTGCCAACAACCGAAATGCCAGTCCAAATAGGAAAACTACCAACAGACCGACAACTGAGTCACTGTGCGATCGCTCGGCTGAGATCCCACTGCACAACACGAGTGAGTCGTGGAGACAATCAAGTCCCTAAGCCATTTGTATATCACAAATAAGGAAACGAGCCAATATATTGTTTGAGCATGACAACAATATATGTGAAATGGATTACATATAATAAATTATATAAACTTAAATAAATCATCTAATGTAGTAAAGTTTTTTTAAAGCAAATGACTAAAATAAGTCATGTCACACATACAAACAAGGAAATGAAACATAGAGCAGGCCAGTAATATATTCAGGGTAAGGAAGGGTGTAGGTGTAGGGGATAAAGGGAGGAGCCCATAGCTAATGCAAGGTAATGTTTTAGCTGGGTTCACAGGCGTTCATTATATTATTGTACTTCAAAACATATGCATACATATATGCATTATTTTTTGAGTCTCTGAGAAAGAAAAGCAATCTTTTCATTGGGAGGTATGGGGGAACAATTTTCTTATTATCTACAAAGTATATTATGTTCTGAACTTATAGGGATTTACTAGTAAATGGATATTCTGAAGAATCCTTCAATTAAGAAAGGCCTAACAAGGGATTCATTTTGAGTATTAGATTACCCAAGCATAAAACCCAGGTAAATATTTTTAAAGAGAAAGAATAAGATTAAATGCAGTTACAATATACTGTACACAATGTACTGCCATGTTTACACTTAAGGCTTCATTTGTTTTTCCAAGAAAACGACAAGGGTTTTTTTTCTCCCCGCACCAGCACCAACCCGTGGGACCACAGGTTCTCAGCTCGTTCACACCCATCTGAATTCGGTGGTGACCATTCTCCTTTATACTTAGTTAATAATAACAACGAGAGACTGCTGAAATTAAGGAGGGCACTTAGAGAAAATTATAGGAAGTATTTATCTATTCAGCATATAATAATCAAGCTGTATAATTTAGATCTGCACTTAAAGAAAAGATTGCTGTTTCTAGCTTTGAAAGAGGCTAGATGATAATGGCATGAATATTAATACATTTGCATCGAGGCAAAGCAATATAATGGTAAGCAGATCTCATGCTTCAGTGCATGGACTGATTACCTAACGGAATCAAGAAGGACTTTGCTTCTCTGCTGCACAAAAGTGAGGGCAGCTTGCACGGATTATTGCCACCTTTCTCCGAAGCATCAAATAATGGCCAGGCTGACCAACAGGGCTAATCACTCTAGCACAACTTACGTTCTATGTATTTCTATAATTACCTGTAGCATTCCAAAACTTAATTCCACTTCCCTCTTAGTGTCAAAGAGGTTCATCCACCCTCTTTTTTTTCAGGCTGTGGAACTACTACTTAAGTAGAAAGGAGGAAACATTTTACCTGAAGTCTTTCATCAAACACAAGAGCTGTTCAAATTTACAAGAACTTCATTTCAGTCTTTTGTTTCCATATAATTATGCTATATAGTATGTAATCTACAACCTTGCCTTCTATTTTTTCTTTTGGCTAATGCTACAGCATATACTGATCCCTATATATGAGGGGGTAACCTAAAAAGACCTAGAATTATGTTGGGCAGAGTGGAACTTTCATAGTACGCATTTCCCCCGCTACGCGAACACGAAGCAACTAGCTGAGTTTGTGCACCCAGTGGGAAGATACTCTCTGGTCACATTGAATTTTTTCACAAAAGCAGTTTCACTCGAACCTTGTTTTTTATGATGGCCGATTTAAAAGAACAACATTTGGCTGTGAAAATTTGCTTCCTGCTCGAGAAAAAGGCTGCAGAGGTTGTTGTGATGTTGAACACAGCTTACAAGGGCAGCACTGTGGGAGACTCAAGTGTACGAGCGGCTTTCTCAGTTCAGAAAAGACGAAATGTCAACTGGTGACAAACTTCGTTCTGGAGATGTCCACTTCCAAAAAGGACAAAAATGTCGATTCCTGGTGCGTGTGGAGTTTGTTCCACCAGGCCCTGAAAAGATTGTGTAACAGTGTGTGACCAAAAAAAGACCTGATTTGTGGCAGAAAAGGGGACTGGTTTTGCCACCACAGCAATGTACCTGGCCACACAGCCATCTCAGTGCGTCCGTTTTTTGGCAATGAACAGCATGCCTCTCTTGCTCCACACACCTGACTCATCTGACCTCACTCTGTAAAACTTCTTTTTGTTTCCACGAATGCAGAAGAACATGAAAGGATAGCGATTTGAGAACACAGAAAAGGGGTGGTGGTGGTGGAAATGAGGGAGATGCTGTCAGCCATCCAAACAGATGAGTTTGAAAATGTTTCCAAGAATGGAATTGCAGATTTGACAAATATATTAAGTGTACTAGAGAGTACTTTGAAGGTGATAAGGTTGTTTTGTAAAAAAATTAAATAGATAACTTTGAAAAAAAAATCTGAGGTTTTTTGGGGGCGGGGGGTACCCCCTTGTATGCTGTGGTTTATAAGAACTCTGTCTTATTTATCTTGATATCCTCAGCAGTTAGTACACTGCATGGCACAAATAATGTGTTTGGTATGTTTGTGAGATAAAATACATGAATGAAAAGGTACTGATTTTAGGTGTTTTTTTTTTAATCAGTTATTATTTAATGAACTGTTACCTCTTATTTCTTATATTTATTTTAACTTTCCCCTAGCTTACCAGTCTATGTTGATGACTTTTTTTGGACACATGGAATTTAATATTTTATTTACCACATCTGTTAATTTTATCCTTTTTCTGTTTTCTTAGTGACTCTAAACGTTTAATTAATCATTTCTAGCTTCCTCTAGTTTTGAATTAGATTAATTGACTTTTCTATGCTATTACTTCATATGAAAATCATTTTAGTACCATTAAAGCATAAAATTACTATTTTAAAGATCATGTAAGTGGTTCTCTTTCATATATAATTTAGTCTGGATTAAGGACTTGAAAGTTGAATTGTGAAAGCTAAATACCCATTTTCTAATTATGCCTTCCTCAGCCCAGGCCAGGAGTCCTGGTGGCACAGTGGTTCGATGCTGGGCTGTAAACCCGCCAGTCGACAGGCAAGAACCATGGGCTGACCAGAGGCAATAGCTGAGGTGTAGAAGGGGAGGGAGGGATCCTATAGCAACTCCTGAGCTGGTTATGATAGGTATTATCTTTTCACCATCCATTTTCTCTCTGCCTTTCCTAACCCTTGAAGAGATGTTTATTAAGGAGGGGAAACAAAGAAAGAGAAATAAACACCCCCCTTAAAAAAAACAAAACAAAACGATATTATGCTTTCAAATGTACTAATCAATTTGGAATATTATCACTGAAATAACATATATGTTACTATTAGGTGTCATGCTGGTTCCGACCCACCGCCACCCTGTGCACAACAGAAGGAAACAGTGCCCGGCCCCATGCCACCCTTACAACTCTTCCTATTCTCGAGTCCACTGCAGCAGTGGTGTCAGTCCATCTCCTTGGGAGCCTTCCCATCCACTGCTGAGTCTGTTTTACCAAACATGGAGTTCTTCTCCAGGGACTGGTCTCTCTTAACAATATTTCAAAAATATGTGAGATGAACTCTCACCATCCTTGCCTCTAGGCAACACTCTGGCCACCCTGCTTCGAAGACAGATCAGTTTGTCCTTATAGCAGTCCATAGTACTTTCAATATTCTTCTCCAGCACCACAATTGTATATATATTTTACACAGTAAGCAAGATTATGTCAAAGCTTAGAGGTTATATAAGTACATTTATACCAAAATACACTTTAAAAAATAATCGATTATAACATCAAAATTTTCACCATTTTACTTGGACACTCTAATAACTATAATACGTGCCAAGAATTCACAAAACAAAGGATTGCTATTAGCTAGAAGGCAGCCTAATCAATGTTGTAGAAACACTTCCGTTGGTGAATAAATGATGAAGTTTTACCAGAAAATACAGAGAGTCAATAGAAATATTCAATAAATTACATAGCTAAGAATGATCTGGAATTAAATGAGGGTTTTTATAATTTTATAACTGCTAAGAAAAAAAGAGAAGAGTGATGAGGTAAGTTGGGTACAGGTGTACCATTATTTGATTATTATTTTTCAGAAACATTACATCTGAGATCTAAAGTTGTATTCTGTCCATTATGAGTTCGTTCTTGTTGACAATACAGAGTACTGCCCAGTAAATGTGGAGTAGTTTCTAAATGTAGCCCAGGTAATAATCCCTATTACTCTACTGAAAAATAAAAAAAGATGCTTATTCTGAGTAGTGCTGCATTAAGGATACATTTTTAACTGTTCTGGATATTCAGCACTGGGAGAATAGTTACATCAATTGGCCTGTTTATAAAATAGCCGTGACAAGGATGAAGCTGATCAGTACAAACTGATATGAAAATGCCTGCCATATTGTGGCAGGAAACACTGCAAACTGGAGGACCAGTAAATCGGCTCACAGACCCAGCTTGGGTTAAGCACACATGCATGCATAGACATGCACAGAGAAATAGACATTCGAAAGGGCTACAGTCAGACTGCCTACGGTGCGGTGAGAATGAGGTGATGAGAAGTGACGCTTGGACATTTTTATATTTTTGTGCTGTTCGTATTCCAATTCAATCAGTGCAGCCTATTCACATAATTTAAATATATATACATATTTATTTAAATATATGCATACAGACACCTCTTTATCTATGTATCTTTCAGAGAGAGTGAAAGTATTTCAAAGCCATCATGTGCTTTTGCTGTCTTAATATAAAGGACCACCAGTGTGACCTCTGTGACCAACTTAGGCGAAGACTTTCTCGACGGCAGCCCCAGCACTGATTTACTGTCTTATATAAATGCATTAAGAATCTCTCCGTAGCACGTATGTTAACTATGCCGTTTCTCTCACAAAAACACTCTTCACAAAGCCATACAATCTTCAAGTATTCTGAGTGAAAAACCCATGCTGTGGATTCTGTAGCTTGATTTCTGAAACCAACTTCCTATTCTACTCAACAAGCACAAATATTGGCTAAAAGAAAGTTAAATCGCTCTAGAAAGAAGTCTGTGGGCAAAGAAAATGCCTGAGATGTCTAAAATTGTCTGTTACATTACTATTTAGAATAAATTATGATCAGGTTTCAAAACTGCATCCACTGATGTTGGAAAATAATAAAAATCCATTTGAGTAGTTTAAGGGACCCCGTTGAATAGCGAATTTTTGTCCAGCCTGCTTGATTTTTGTCCAAGTAAGATATAAGGAATATGGAAGGAGAGCCAAAAAAACACATTCATTGACTGAGACAGCAGATACTGGAGTGAGCGCTTTCGTCAGTTCTCAGTGATATAGGTGAAGAACTTTAAAAAGAAAACAACTCACTGCAATCGAGCCAAACCAACGTCTCGTGACCCTATAGGGCAGGGAAGAACTGCTCTATGGATTTCCAAGATTGTAACTCTTTACAGGAGTAGAAAGTCTGGTCTTTCTCCCAAGGCATAGCAGCTGGTGGTTTCGAACAGCTGACCTTGTGTTTAGTAGTCAAACAAGTATGTACCCACTACAGAAACACCAGAAGTAGGCTAATAACTTCCAGCATTAAAGGCAGCATTGAACCCCACAAACTTTCTCCCATAGAATCAGGAGGCTGTGAAATGCAGGGAAAGGAGGGGCAGAGCGAACACAAGCTCTCGGAGGCAGACACACTTCCAAGGAGATAGGGAGAAGGAAGACCTGGACTCCTCAGTCCGTTTACCCTTGTCAACTCACCCATCAGGCTGAGTCACTCCTCCGGACTTTAGGAAAGAGAGTGCGAGGTTTGAAGGAGGTAAAAAGATTTAAATTAGTAAATTTTTTTCTACATGGACAAAAAGGGGGATTAAAAGCATTCCATTCCAAATGGGGTCTATAGTAAGTAGTGGGTAGTTCCACTAAAAATATACACAGCAATTTTGATTTTCTTTGTAGGCAAAAATCAATTACAGTAAAGATTCCATTAGACCCAGAGAGTGGAACAAATAGTTAATGAATACAAGCTCTATGCCCTGACTGTGAGAGACGGAGAGCCTGATAGAAAGATGAGCAGGAAGTGTAAGAGTTTCCAATCCCATCGGATAGACTGATGCACAGATGACTATCACCGAGTATGACAATAGCTACGACAAAATTACAAACAAGTCCTCTGCAAACACGCAGAGAGGAACAGCGAGGGAAGCTTTCGTGCATTTACTACGCTACTTTACTTCTCCATCTATTTCTTCAACAGCTACCGGGTACGTGTCAAGCTGCCTACCAAAATAGAAGATCAAAACAGCATGCGAGGGTGAACAAAATCAACAGGGCCACTCCTCTTATCGATCACATATTGGAGACAGATCTTAAAAAAAATAAGCATACAAATATGTAATTATAAAATGGAATACTACACTATAAAGAAAAAATAGGTATACATTTGAATACATGGCTATTAGAGAAAATAAGAGGTCATATGACTCAGATCAGAGGGTAGGGAGAGCTTCTCTGAGGAAAAATTTCTACTGAGACCTAAAGGATGGGCTATGTTACCCTACAGTGTTGAGGGGCAGAAAAGTTAAAATGGCTTGTTCAAGATCAATAACCTAGTAAGAAACAAAGCTGGAATTCAAGAAAACTATGTAATCTTCACTACTAAACTTACAGCTTATCAAGATGCTGATATTTATTATTTTTGTCCTCCCCAGACTACATAAAAAGGTCACTTTAATCATGACTATCAATTCCTTCTGGAAACTTCTAATGAATTATAAACACAACCTCTAGCTTTGGTTTTAATGACTGCCAAATTCTAGTTGTTCCCTCCTCAGAGGTCAATGGGAAATATTTGGAGACATGAGGGGGCTTAATTCCATTTTCCAAAAAAAACGTTTTGAAGCCCCTTATATTTGTTTGTCTTTGCTGGGAAGGGAACTGTTGTTTACATAGTCACTACATCATAGGGGGTAGCAGTCAGGGATGCTGCTAAACATCTTACAATGTATGGGACAGGCCCCAAAACAAGGGCTTATCTGGTTCAGAAAGTCTCTGTCAAAAGTGCTGATTTTGAGAAAATGCTATAAAAGCATCCATAGCAATATGGGTTAAACCTGAATAATTAAGAAAAATGTTAACTATTATATAATTAAGTATACATTTGAACACATGGCTGAAAAACAGTATTCTGCTCCAAACTTGACAGATAAAATCAACTTGATTCTGGCCTTCATCAATCAATATGACCATATCTTCCTATTTGTTGTCCTCATCAGTTTCTTGTTACTTCATCAGGTAATTAACCCCTGAGATACATTATTGTAGGAGTCTATGCACAAATTATTGAATGATGCAAGAACACCTAAAAATGATGAAACTTCAAAAAATTGGGGGGAAATTTCCATTATCTTTTAATTCCATTTTCTATGGATGGTGGTGCCCCTTCATATACTGAGTTACTATACTAAACATAACTGGTCAACATTAAACCATTTCAAGAAGGAGCATATGATCGAGAGCCAATAAAATTAAAGGACACTGAAGACATTGGTGAAAAACAAGGATCCATGAATTAACAGTACAGCAACTGAAATATTCCAACAAATTGAATGCAGCACTGGAGGAACTCACTTGTCTATCCCAAGACATTTGTAAGACAACTATCTGTCCTACTGACTGAAAGAGATTCATCCCAAAGAAAGCTGGTCCAACAGAAAATGGATAAGTTACAAGCTATGTTATTAGTATCACATGCAAATAGGGTTGGGCTACAGAGAATTTAAAAATGGCTGCAGCAGTACATTGACAAGTGCTATTGATACGTGCTGTCCAGTTGGTTCTGATTCACAGTGATCCAGTGTACAGAACAAATATTGCCTGGTCCTGCTCCATTCTTACAGTTTTATGCTTGATCCCATTGTTACAGTCAGTGAGTCAATCCATCTCCATGACAGTCTTTCTCTTTTCCACTGACCTTCGACCCTACCAAGCATGATGTCCTTTTCCAGGGACTAGTCTCTTGTGATGATAACATGCCCAAAGTATGTGAGACAAAATCTCACCATCTTCACTTCTAAGGAACATTCTGAATACTTAAATATTTGTTTGTTCTTCTATTGAATAATTACAATATTCTTTGCTGACAACATAGTTCGAATTAGTCCATTCGACCTTGATGTCTCTTATTCATTGTACTACTGTGAGGTGAGTGAAAAAGCCATGTGTACATCTCAGGTACATCTTAGGCCTCAAAGCAACACCCTTGCTCTTCAACACTTTTAAAGAAATCTTGTGTAGCAGATTTGCCCGATGCAGTATCTTGATTTCTTGATTGCTGCTTCCATGAGTACTGACTGTGCATCCAGGCAGAATTAAATCAGTGACAATTTTGATCTTTCCTCCGTGTATTATGATGTTGTCTATTTGTCCAGTTGTGCAGACTTTGGTTTTCCTCACATTCAGTTGTAATCCATACTGAAGGCTGAGTGTCTTGATCTGTATCAGCAAATGCTTCAAACCCTCCTTGTTTTCAGGAAACAGGAGTCTTCTACCCGAATATGGAAGGTTTATAAGCCTTCCTCTAATCCTGGTGCCACGTTCTACTTCATATAGTCCAACTTCTGATTATTTGCTCATCATACAGAATGAATACTTATGGTAAAAGGGTACAACCCAGACACATGCCTTCTCGGGTTTTAATACATGCAGCACCCCTTGTTTTCTTTGTATGACTGTTTGGTCCACGTACAGGTTCTGCATGAACACAATAAAATTCTCTGGTGTTCCCATTCTTCTCAATGCAATCCACCATAGTTTGTTATGGTTCACACAATTGAATGCCATTGTATAGTCAATAAAAAATAAGTAAACATAATTCTGGTACTCTTTGGTTTCAGCCAATAGTCATCTGAAATCAGCATTGATAATCCATTTTGATAAACCTCTTCTGAATCCAGCTTAAATTTCTGGAAGCTCCCTGTTGATGTACTGCGGCAACTGTTTTTGAATTATCTTCAGAAAAACTTCACATGCATGTGATATTCATAATAGTGTTCAGTAATTTCCCCATTCTCGGGATAACTTTTCTTTGGAATGTGGGGCGGGGGGGTAGGCTTCCCTCACAGGAATGGACACACATATAGATCTCTTCCAGTTGGTTGACTAAGTATGTCTTCTAAATTTTTTGGCAAACACCAGTGTTTTATCAACTTGTTGAAACACTGGCATTCCATTAATTCCTGGAGCCTTAGTTTTTTGCTAATGCCTTCGGTGCAGTTAGGCCATCTTCCTTCAATATCATTTGCTCTTGATCATATGCTACCTCTTGAAATGGTTGAATGCTGACGAGTTGTTGTGGTACAGTGACTTATCATTTGATGCTTCAAGCACTGGTCAATATTATGCCCACAGAATCTTTCAATATTACAACTCAGGGCATGAGCTTTTGCTTCAGGTTCTTTCACCTTGATATATGCTGATGTGCTCTGGTTTTACACGTCTTTACACATTTCATTGTAATGCTTTACTTTGTCATCTCAAGCTACCCTTTGAAATTTCTATTCAGTTTTTTACTTCATATCTTCCATTTTCTTAAGTCTCTCTATGATCAAGAACAAGGTTCAGGGTCTCTTTTGGTATCCACTTTAGTCTTTTTAGTGGTTTTTTTTGTTTCTTCAAGTATGATGTTCTTAAGGTAATCTGAGAGCTTCTGTCATTAGGGTTTTATGAATCATATTTTGAGAAGGTCTCAAAATTCTTGTGAAATATACTCAAGGTCATATTTTGGCTCTCATGGTCTTGTTTTTGCCTTCAACTTCAACCTAAACTTGCATAGGAGCAATTGATGCTGTATTCTGTAGTCAGCCTCTGACCGCCTTCTGGCTGCTATTATCAAGCTTCTCTATAGTCTCTTCCCACAGATGTAGTCAATTTGATGCCTGTGGACTCTGTCTGGCAGAGCCTATGTGAACAGTCCGTATTTATGTTGTTTAAAAAAGACAATTGCAATAAGAGTGGTAGGTCTTGCAAAATTCTGTGGTGCAAACTCCAGCTTAATTTTTATCATGAATAGCATTATTTTTTTTCCAACGACTGTCCTTTTTCTAGGAGCCCTGGTGGCATAATGGTTACGCATTGGGATGTCAACCACAAGGTAAGTAGTTTGAAACCACTAGCCACTTCTCAGGAGATAGATGGGGCTTTCTACTCCCATAAAGAGTTACAGTCTCAGAAACACACAGGGGCAGGTCTACCCTGTCCTAAGAGTCACTATGAGTCTGCTTCAACTCACTGGCAGTAAGTTTGGTTTGCCACCTTTCTCTTTTCTGACTTTCAAATCCAATTGACAATAATTTTCAATGAATCTTGATTACATATTTGATTAATTTCACACTGAGGAAGTTGATAGAATTCTTCAGTTTCTTCCTCACTAACTTTAGTGTTTGGTGTATAAATCTTAATAGCTGTATTAATTGGAGGCTTATAGGTATCACGCTATCCCAGAAAGCAGTGAACTTCAAGGTCAATCTTGACATGTTTATTTTGTTGATTACTGATGCCCATATTCCTTTTGAATTTGTTATTCCCAGCATATTAAACCACATAATTTCCCATTCAAAAGGGCCAACAGTGCATTTCAGCTCACTAATGCCTAGGGTATTTATCTTAATGTGTTCTGTTTCATTTTTTTTATGACTGTCAATTTTCCTACATTTTCACTTCATACATTCTATGCTCCAATTATTAATGGATATTTGTAGCTGTTTCTTCACATTTTGAGTTGTGACTCATAAGCAAACGAAGGTCCTAAAGACATTACTCTATCCACATCAATATGGCTGCCTCTACAATGAGGAAGCAGCTCTTTAAGGGTTGTGTCTTGAGTGCCTTCCAACCCGAAGGGCTCACCTGCTGCCATGCTACCTGGCGATGATCTGCTCTTAGTCACAGGGTTTCAACGGCTACTTCCCAGAAGTGAACTATCCACTCTCTCTTGGTAACAGATTCTTTGAGTGGAAGCTCAGCTGAGACGCATCCTGAGTGACCCTCCTGGTATGTTAAATACTAGTACATAGCTTCCAGCGGCACAGCAGCACACAAGCCACTACAGTAAAAAGCAAACAAACAAAACTGACAGACATGTGATGGACACGGACAGGTCTAAACCCAAACCAAACTCATTACCACTGAGTCAATTCCAATTGTAGCCACTCAATGGAAGAGTGAAACTGGCTGCCCAAGGCCGTGAATCTTTACAGGAGCAGAGAGGTCCATCTTTCACCCATGCAATAGATAGGGCATTTAAATTGCCGCCTTTGTGGTTAGCAGCTCAACATGTAACCCACAATACCACCAGGGCTGCCCATTGACAAGATAGTTGCCAGAAATGGAAGCAAATTCAGAAGAGAACACAGAACGGGGGATATCATTGTTAACATCAGATGGATGTTGGTTGAATGCAGAAAAAAACTGGAGGCTGTTTACCCATATTTCTTTTGCCAACATCTCTGAAAGTAAAAGCACTCTAACATATTTTATGTGTTTGATTTTAACCTAGACAAATTCTGGTGACTATTCAGACCTGGGTTTCAGTTCTTAATATATATGCATACATATTGACTGAGTGAGAAACCCACAAAATTAGAGTTCATATTTTAAGTCCTTATGCTACTAACTATAGTGACACCAACGGGCATTGTCATTTTTTAAACTGAAAAAAACAATCAATGAGACTTTCTTTACAGAAACTCGTTCTGCATCAAACTCATCACTCAAAATACTAATATTTTATGCTTGTAAAGTTAACACAAAATTAAATTGCAAAATTTTTCTCACAATATACTAAAACTATGGCCTATGGCAATATATGGCTACTATGAAGCATTTGTTCAGCTCTAGTGGACATATTTCCTGTGATTTATGTGAATGAAAGTTTCATTGGCTTCTTCACAAACTCAGTAATAAGGCTTCTTTTCTTCTATGAAGGAAGAAAATATAAGAACCTCTTTAAAATTAAGCCAACAAATATAATACTGAATTATTAATAAATAATCCAATTAATAAATGCCGAGCCTTTCCCCCTTGTGTCTATGGGTCTGTCATTTCACACATCAACCATTCTTTCATTCTTCAAATGCATTTCAAAGTGTCTACATAGTCCTTTAAAAAAATACTTTTTCATCTTCTAGACAGCTAACCAGAGTAACAGATTTCAAGTGAAATAGTAGGTTGCTTCAAAAAAAACAAACCAAAAAAACCCTGGTATCTAGATAAATTACCTATCATTTCCCCAAAAAGTTAAGAACAGGAAAACCAATAAATTGCCTTTGTCTATTACAATGTGAAGAACCCATGGGCCACAAAGTACATACAAGAAAATAATAATGTTTTAATATTATCAACCATATACAAACTCATGTGTAACATTTTAAAAACAGTAAAGTATTTCATTATTAGCATGTTTCAGAATACATACAAAACTAAATAATGTCTTCATTGGGAGATTAAAATAATCTGTACTTAGCTTTATTCTAAAATCTATTTGACAACTTGAAAAACAAGCAGATTTCATATCAAAAGTATAAAAAGAACTTACTTTAAGCACTCAGCATCATTTTGAGGCTTTTTGTGGATTTTAATTTTTTCTGCCTCTAGGTGTTTGGTAGTACAAATGGCTTCATTCTCCTTTTCTTCAAAAACTAAAGAATTAAGAAAATTCTTACAATCTTTAAGCATAAGAAGTATCTTTATTCACTCATTAAGAACATTGATCTAACTTTTAGTGCTTGTATGTAAAAACATCAGGCTAGTGATTTTAACAAAAAGTTGTAACTTTATAAACACCAGTGCTAACACTGATCAAATTAGTGGTTTAGTTATTCCTTTACAATGTAAATAATAGCACTATATCCCAAATGGTTTATAAATTTTGAAAGCATACTATTATCCTATCATGTGGGTATAACTATTTTTAGCAGTAAAATAAACTAGCTCATAAAGGTAGTACCTTTAAGGCTTTTTTGGAGAGTAAATAATTCTTGAATTAATTTATCCTTTTGATTCTGAAGTTCATTTAACAAGCCACTATCATGTTCCATTGACTTTATCTCTAGAAACAAATATAGAAAAAACATATGTTAAGTATTCAGCCTTTGCCTTATGTATAACAGCAAATATAAAGTTACTTTTTATTAACTTTTTCTTATATGGTAAAAACTTAAGCAGAATATGGTTGATTTTAAGCCCATGGCCACATAGGAACTCTTTTTTAATACACTGAACAGGATTCAATGTATACCAACTAGGAAAAAGAGTAAGTTAATTAATAGGCTACTAAAGAATTGAAAATAATGTCATACACTAAATATTTTTTAAAAATCACCTCAATCAGGGAAGAATATGCTATCCTTCCTAACTAACCATGTTTCAAGAGAGATTGCCTAGTATTCGGATGTCTACAAGCTTTCAGTTTTTGCTAATATTGGTGCCCTAATAAGAGCATCAAAGAGTCCTGGTGGTATAGTGGGCTTGTGTATTGCGCTCCTACCTACAAGGCCTGTGGTTCAAGTCTACCCGACAGGTCTTCAGAAGCAAGATGAAGCAATCTGCTGACACAAAGATTTATGGTCTATGAAACCCAACAGGACATGAGATCTAGTCTGCACTTTTGAGGATTGTACTTTGTTGGGTTGCTTTGAGTTGGAATTGACTGGATGGTGGTTGACCTAGAATAGTTATCCTTCCTTCCTTTCCACAGTGGAAACCGGTTCATCTTTTAAGACTCATTTCCCTGAGAAAGTTGTCCGTGACTTTTTTCTTTCAGAAATGGCTAGGGCTTCCAGACCTGTTAAAAAGAAATGGTAATAATGAACACCCTAGTGCAGGGGTCCTCAAACTTTTTAAACAGGGGGCCAGTTCACTGTCCCTCAGACCTGCTGGAGGGCCGGACTATAGTTTAAAAAAAAAAAACCTATGAACAAATTCCTATGCACACTGCACATATTGTATTTTGAAGTAAAAAACAAACGGGGCAAAAATACTCTGTGTGGTGGATAAATGTCCTCGGTGGGCCGCATGTGGCCCACGGGATGTAGTTTGAGGACGCCTGCTTAGTCCTATAATATTTTACCATTAGCTGTGATGATCATAACCAATATTTACCTCATTAAGTACGTTAGATGTAGGCTTTCCAGACCAGCTTCTTTATCCAATTGAGGAAGTTCCCTTGTATTCCGCATTTGCTAATATGCATGTTCATCAAGTACGGATGTTGGATTTTCTTAAATACTTTTTCTATATTTATTTAAATTATAATTTATTATTTATTATGTTAATATGAAACATTGCATTAATTACTGTTGAAATGTTGAACCAACCCTGCATTTGTATAACAAATGCCATTTGGTCAATCTATACTGTATTAGAATATTGTCAGATTTTTATTTGCTAACCTTTTGTTATAGTTTGTTTCTATGTTTATGAGAAACATATGCCTGCACTTTTCTTGGGAAGTCTTTATGTTGTTTTTTGTATCAGGGGAGTCTGGCGTCACAAATGTATTCAGTAGCACTCACTGATCTTCTATTTTCTGAACCAATGTGCAGAACTGGCATTATATTTCTCTCAATTTTTTAAATAGTCTATTAGTAAAAATATCTAGGCCCCAGAGTTTCCTTTGAAGAGATGCTTTTTAAAAATTTCATTTCTTAATAGGTGTATAGGGATATCTATTTCTACTTAGGCGAACCTTATGTAGCTAAGGCTTTTAAGACAATTATCCATTCTATGTAAGTTTTAAGAGACTGGGTCACATGTTCCTGGTTTTCACAGATGAAGTAATTTGGGGTTAAATCTTAAACATCATGTTGTAGAGAAATTGAATTTGGGACTCTTCTCTGGCTCTCCCATTTTCGTGGGACCTCCTCCCTTTTACTCTCCTAAGGCCCTGATGGCTCAGGACTTCTTCCATTGGATCTGCATAAGAAAGATGATGTTTTGGATCACAGTTTAATCAGCTCCTACACAATAATCCCTTGGACTACATCCGCTCTCAAGGCAATGCCACACCCACTCAAAAAGGAGAATTTGTTCCTTTGCAGGCATTAATTCAAGTTTTATTCCCTCCAAAACCAGTCTGCCTTTGTTGTTTCTGCCAAGACTTCAGGCAGTTGTGTGTGTGTGTTGGTTTGTAGTTTGTAGCTATTAGCTGTAGGTGGATCTGTTGTTAGGCATTTGCTCTCCTCTGTATCAGAAGCGGAATTCCTATTCATGACTTTTCAGTTCCAGAGTATCTCAAAGTTAGTTGCTGTTCAACCCTTTCTTATACACCTCTGCTATTAAATAGAGGAGCCCTGGTGGTACAGTTGTTAACATTCAGCTACCAAACCAAATCTTGATTGTTCAAACCCACCAGCTAATCCCCAGAAGAAAGATATGGCAGTCTGCTTCATAAAGACCACAGCCTTGAATGCCCTAAGGGGTAGTTTTACTCCATCTTTTAAGGTCATTTTGAGTCAGAATCAACTTGATGGCAGCAGGGGTTTGGAGTTAATTAGATAGGAGTACACAGCAAAATCACGTGTGGTCTTTTAAAACAAAACAAAGTCATTCAATGGCCCTCGAGCACAGCAATGCAGGTTCGGTAGGTCTAGGATGAGCCTCAAGCAGGTAAATCTAAAGTTTCCTAAATTACTACAGTGTGGTTAGGTTCCACCGAGTTGGTTCCACCTCACAGTGACCCTCTGTACAGCAGAACACAACACTGCTCGGTCCTTTGCCATCATCACACTCGTCCCTATGTTTGAGCCCATTGTTTAGCCACTGGGTCAATCCATCTTGTCAAGGGCCTTCCTGTTTTACACTGCCCTCCACTTTACCATGCAGGGCATCTTTACTATTAGCATTCCTCTTTTAGAATCTACGTCCTACACTCCCTGCCCCAAATAATTGACCCTAATTTCCTTTATTATAATATAGGATGGATTAAGAATTATAATCTCAATATTACTGGGGCATAGTCATGTACCAAGAAGCCCAGGTGGCATAAGGGTGATCGAACTCACTAACAGTTTCACAGGAGAGAAGATCTTGCTATTTGTTACTGAAAGTATAACACTTTAAGAAACTCTATTGGGCAGTTCTGTTCTGTCATAGAAAGTCAGTATGAGGCAAAATTGACTCAACGGTGCACAATAACAATAGATCTTGTACTAGGCAGCATTTTGAGAACTTAAATTTGACTCCTCATTACAATTCTATAAAGTTTTTATTTTCACATTTTTACCAATGAGAAAACTGAGAAGAAAAGGTATTAAGAAAGAAATTTAAGATTTAAAATCAACTAAGTCTGACTTTAACATTTGTAATATTCAGAATGGTAGTTGTTGCCTCATATAAATCCAGTAAATATTACCTACATTAAATGCTATGTAAAAAACAATTATTCAACGTGACAGAAGTGTGTTTATAATTTCCCATTTACACAATGTATAATACAGGTAAAAGGATATTTTGGAAAGGCCTCCCCTGAAAGTTAATTTTCCATTTAATTTCATTTGTATTTACATTTTCTATTTTGTCAACTCCTCACTCCATAACTCTCCACCCTCTGTTCGCACTCTACACCATGATTATGCTCTTCGGTAGTATAATAGTTATCTCTGATTGCCAATCAATATCCTATTTTTGATGCCTTTCTTTTGTGGAAATGGTTTTGAACTTTCGGTCTTTAAAATATTGCTCTCTGGTGGTTTTCCTCTTCCCTCTTGGACTCCTCCTTCTGACGAGTCATCTTCCTTCCCTTAACTGCTGCGATTTCCCAGCTTTCCATCACTGGTCTTTGGTGATTTTCCATGTTACCTACATATGTTCCCTTTGAATGAGGTCACCAACTCTCTTCAGTGACTCTCAAATCTAATCTCTGCTATCTCCTCAACTTCACAACAAATTGTTACCTGCCAATCAGGCATCTCCACCTGTATGTTTCATTGACATGGCCAATTAAAAGTACCTGAAACCAAACTCATCCTTTCGTCCAGAAAAAAGGTCTACCTTAATACTCTTCCTCCTGGTACTATCATTCTGCCAAATCTCCAAGGTTTGACAAGAAGATTAATCCATGGCTTTCCCTGTTTTCATCCATATCTAATCAGTCACAGAGTCCCATCAGCTTTCCTTAACATCTCTTGAATTTATCCCCTCCTCACTTCCTGTTTCCATCCCATTGTACTGCAGGTAACTGATCACACATATCCTTTCTCCAGTTTTTTACTTCTATAGCCCCAAGATGCAAAGCATTACCTATCAGATAAGAGATTGCAAATAGATGTTTAATGAATGAGTGGCTAAGTGTTCATGTCACATCTACTTTCAAAGAAATTTGCGACTTCACAACAAGACAACAATATATTTTAACAATTAAGATAAATAAAACAGCTATGCAAAAAATGCATTTGCTTATGAAAAAAGTTGTTTATGGAAAATTAAACCAATTCAAAATAAATTATTTCTTATTATTCCCAGATAAATGAGGAGTAATTCCAGGGCCAGTGAATTATTTAATGTGGCTCTTCTAGCCAAAGTCTCTGTAACTCCCACCTAATGGCCTTTTCCAGCAAGGGTCTGGGTAAGAAGGTGAGGGAAAACGCTAATAGGACTCACCTGTGAGAACTGTTAACAGGATACACAGCGAATTGTCATATGAATGTGTCATAATTGCTGGGTATAAAATGAGCCCTTAGAGAAGTAGGAGGGGGGCATCACACTACCAGAACAAGCCAGGAGTGAGGCATGTCCTGTGGACCCCGAGTACTCTGCACAACAAACCTCCAGGAGTCAGACTGGTGAACTTCCCAGCAGGAGGCTGGCTTCTGGAGTGGGGTGCCTCTGGGCCCTTAATTAGGGGAGAGAGATTTGTTGACACACAGAGGTAGAGCTGAAGTCTTCAAGTTGAGGCTTGTGGGGTGCCTCTGGGCAGTGAATTCAGGGAGCTAGATTCTCTGACTCACTGACTGATACTGAGCTGAATGCCTTTGGTTGAGGATTACAGTGAACAACCTTCTCTTTGGGCATTTATTAGCCACCCTGAAAGAATGTTGTAACAAGGCCAGACTGAATGACTACATCCTGAGCATTTCTCACCTGTTAACTTCCTTGCTAAACCTTTAAATCATGAATATTATGTCTAAGTTCTGTGAGGCCATTGCAATGAATTACCAAACTCATTAGTGGAAAGAGTAGAAAATCTTGTGAGTGATAGAACAGTAATCATACCCTTTTTCAAAATGTTTGCTTGGTTTTCTAAGCCAGCTATTTCAATCTTGACATTTTCTTTCATCAAAAGCTCTCTTTTCTTTGTTATTTCATATTTATTATTGAAATCTGTAATTTCCTTAATAAACTTTTCCTCTTCCTCTTCCATTTTTTTCTTTGTAGCCTCCTGAAAAATAAAAATGAAAAACTAAATATAGCTATTAGGTACAAAAGTTTTTCTTTAGTAATTTAAAATGCAATAATTTGGAATTAACAAAATTAAAAATTATACTTTCCAATATTATCACAAAAATGCTTTACTCCTCCAGTGATATTACTCATAACAGAAGTGAGATCAAAATATTACTATCTTTTCCTAAGAAATGTCAATTAATTATAAACCAAATTCAAAAACTGGCGATGTCAATAAAAACTGTTTCTTCTGTGACTCTTACATAAGATAAAATGATAAATTCAATTCTTTAACCCACACTTATAAATAGACCTTAATATTTAATAATAAATAGACCTTAAGTGAAACCCTCTAAGTCTTTGAAAAGCACTAAAACCAAGGTCTCAAAGTATAAACAACTTGTCACCATTTCTATATCTACTATACCTATAAATACCCTGTACAAGGGAGCCTCTAAGATGTTCATGGAAAAATTATAAGATATAATTTTTTCTATGAGCTTTTTGAAGCCCACTCATATATTGTAACTTTTCCAACTATATTCTAACTATATTACTCTACCAACTAGTTTCAAAAGGTCTTAATACTTTTCCACATCTGAACAAGCCTATCTGCTAATAGGCATGTGGAAATTTTACTAAAAGTACATATAAGTATTGTTAAACACTTTTTGACAAAATTGGCAATATAGATATTTGTAAGTTAGCTGTCGACTTACAGAAGTTTGAAGAAATATATTCCTCTGCTTTATAATTTCATTGTTTTGTCTTTTTAATGCATCTTCATGAGTTTTCAAAAGTGCCAAGAGGAAGGATTTCTCAGAAAGTTGTTGAACCTTCAAAGTGAAAAAATCAAAAACAAAATACCAACAACCCAGCAATCAACATTAAACACAGATATTTTAGGATGCCTTAGTTAATAGAACATATCTCTATAATGTGAATAATTTTTGGTATTTACCTTTAAATGCAAATTAAAATTCCTGTAAGCATATTATTTTATGTGCTTTCAATGATTATAGTTTTATAATCTCTTCTCACATAAGACGATCAGCCTCTGAAGCATAGAGAAAGTGCTCTCTTTCCACTCCAATACCCGTACGGTTCTTGGCGTTTGCACTCGAGCTTGTGCACTGTGTGGCTTGTCTTGGAGTCGATTCTGACCCAGGGCAGCCCCACAGCTTACAGGCAGGTCTTCTCCACAGAATTTTCTTGGCAATAATATTAATAAAAACAGTTCACCAAGACTTTTTCCTCATGAAACCACTGAATGGCTTCAAATTATCAACCTTTAGGTTAGCAGTCAAACACAAACCATTTGCCCCACCTGTTTTTGTGTGTGTATCCGTCAATGCACATTGAAACAGTCTTCAAGACAGTTTGTTTTATAGAACAAGCTTTTGTTCTTATAACTTATATGGAATAGATAAATAAATCATGTACCCTACATGACTAATAAAATGAGATAAATTTACAAACAATTGAAAAAATCCAGTCCAATGCTGACAGTGCACATATTATGAGATCAAATAAAACAAATATTTTCAGAAATCCTGAAATAGATTTTGAGAACTTATATTTCTTATTCTAGTAATTCATTTGGTTCTAAATAGTCTAAATTACAATAAACATCAATATATACAACTATTTTATCATTTGGGCCTAAAAGAATGGCATCTCCTGACCCTATGAATACTGAAATGAAAGTCAGGAAGCTAAAAGCTAAAAGTGAAAATAAAAGTGAAGCTACACTGGAAATAACCTGTCCACTGTGTTTAGTGCTGGCCCCCGAAAGGTGGCATCATTTCTGGTTTGGGCCTGTTCCCATCTCCACAGAGTAAAGAGAGAGAGATTCAACTTAAATTGCAGAGAGCAAGATTTATGTTAGCTATAAGAACTTTCTCAAGGTGCGAAACAGGTTCTGAATTCTCTGCCCCAGAAGATATTGAACAGTAAACTGCTGAGGGATAGTCTAGTCTAGAAGTAAAGGGTTGGGCCTAAAAGAGATTCTGAAATTTTATGGCTAAAATGTCCTAGGAATACTGACATTTAAAAGCAAGTAGCAGAAATCAAAGAGAAAATATGATTTTACATTTCTACAAGACCACAGCACATCTACCTGCAACTTTGGTGTAGTTTTGAGCAACCACATCTTTAAAAAGACATTGATATAGAATAGAGATGAACAATTTGCATGGTCAAAAGAATGGATAAATTAAATTTAACATTTGGTGTAGGGGAAATGGGATGATCATTATTTTGTCTGATAGGCAGAAACTAGAAAACCAAATCTAAAAAAGCAAATGGAAATTGGTAATAAGGGTAAAGAAGCGGAGGGTCATGAATTATATCACACTTATTTAGAATAAGGAAATGCTTCAAGGATATTTAGTTTTTGTTATAGAAATAAGGTATCATTAGTATTTTTTGTGTAAATGTACATTAATAAATATAAATAAATATGAGGTCCAAATTCACACACAGCTATCGAGTCGATGCCGACTGGTAGCAATCCTATAGCACAGGTTAGAACTGCCCCTGTGGGTTTCTGAGACTGTAACTGTTTATGGCAGTAGAGAGCCTCATCTTTCTCCCCAGGAGTAGCTGGTGGTTTCTAACTGCTGACCTGTCATTAAGCAGCCCCATGCATTACCACTAAGCCAATAAGGATCCCTAAAATGAGGTCCAGAGAGATTAGCTGTCTTTTTGAAGTTTATATGGCTATTTAGGCAAAAACCTAAGAATAATGCAGGTCTCCTAACTTTCTTTTAAATTATAGTATTAACACAGAAACAGAACTACAGTGAACCCTCGTTTATCGCGGCTAATCGGTTCTAGACCCTACCGTGATAAATGAAATTCCGCGAAGTAGGGCTCCTTATTTGTAAATCAAATATTTTTCTAGTTAGAGCATAGAGGATTGCAGAAGAGGATTCTGGTTGAGGTTTGTCTGCTGTAAAACGTTGATAGAGCTGCCTTGCCTTCTCCCGGATGACTATCGAATCCAACGGAATGTTTTTCTTGCGCCTGTCATTGATCCAAACGGCTAGGACAGACTCCGTTTTTACTATGAACTTATTACGACTTGTCACAATGCGCTTTGCTTCCTTGTTGAAAGTGAAAGTAGCCGTAGCACGGGTGTTTTTTTCCTCTTTACGGATGGAGCGAACGGAAGACTCATTCAAGTCGAAATGGCGTGCAACCCCCACAATTTTCTTGCCATCTTTGATCATATCCAAAAGTTTTACCTTTTCCTGGATGGTGAGCATCTTCCTCTGGCGCTTATTTTTATTGTCAGAAGGCTTAGAAGAAGCAGCTCGTTTAGGAGCCATCATAGGGCTTAGATAAAATTTCTTAAAAATCGCAAACAATTACAGTACACTGTACAAAAGCAAAAATGCATCTGATACATAGCTCCGATACGTAGCAATGCAAACAGAAGCGTGTACAGTATGAGCCAATCAGTGGCAGTAATGACAGAGCATGTGGTTACGCAAAAACCGCGATAGAGTGAAGCCGCGGAAGTCGAAGCGCGAAGTGGCGAGGGTTCACTGTATTTCAAAATAAAGAAATGGGAAGTTTGATGCTAAAGAGCCTTTAATCTATCCTAATAGTACAAGTTGAAAAAAACATAGTATAAATGTAAGATACATTTTGAAAATTGTCAAAAACAGATCCATCAGAGAGTATTGAGAGAAGGTCACTTGTAAAATAAACCTATTCTTATAGATGCTACTGTGGACATTAACCATGAAAGCCCACAAAAATACTCTGAAGACCAAGCATTGGGATTGATAGACTTTCGTTGTATCTAATAAAATATTCTAGGCGTATGCATTTCAGAATAAAAATTTCTGAGTTCAGACTGTTTGTAGTAACTGACCTATATATAAAGCCTGTGTCAAATCCCATAAATGAAGAATAAATTACATACCAACATAAGAAATTTTAAGTAATTTTAAATAAGATGGAAGCAAATTAATTATTCAAATTCAGAACAGCTTTCTGTTAGGGACTTGGAAATTAGAGTGTTTGTTCCAGTTATCTTCTGCTAAGACCTGAAATAACCACAATTATAACTGAGATCACATCTTCTTTCTTGAAGGCGAGAAACAGTAATACTCAAAAGAGCCGTCAGTGGCATACAGGCATTTGGCTGGAATGTTTTTCGATAATCTCATAGTAAACCATAAAGCTACATAAGATAGCCCGAACTGAAAAGCCGACTGCTTTTCAAAAAGTCTATATTAAAGGTATTAATACCTATGATCTCCTCTTCCCTGAAATTCTATGTTAATAATACATCTTGAGCTCCTGTTTGTTTATACCATTGTATGTATTATTAATCTCTATTCTCTAGTTCCACTTTCTTAACCTGCCAAATTTTATTTCTATAGTTTTCTCTTTTAATGAAGACTTTAAAAGCCTCAAAGTTATAACTAGAGAAAGATTCATTTAAAAGCATGTTTTTTAAGTTGTTATTGAGTTGATTCTGATGCATGGAAATCCCACGTGGGTCAAAGCAGAACTGTTCTCCACAGAGGTTTTTTGTTGTTGTTGTTCGTTCTGTGCTTTTAATTACCATTTGATTGGCAAATGGTTATTGATACAGATTCACATAATTGCCACAATATTGTATCTAAAACACAAGGTAATTTGGCAAAAGGAGCCACTCTAAAGACACTGCCAGCAACGAGAAGGACAGCACGTCCTAGTAGCAAGTACAGCACAAGCCAGGGGATGAGAAGCATCAAGGCAATATGGGCACAGGGACACCTCTGACCAGAGCACAGAAGTAAACGACTGCAGAATCTTAACTTTTTAAGTATAGTCCCAGAAAAATAAGCAAGTCTTCCCTGGAGTAAGCGCAGCCAGGTGCTCCTTGGAAACCAGAACGGCAAGACTTGACCCAGAAGTGGATCACCAGGCCTTTCTTCTGCAGGGCCTCTTCATCTCCAAACTTTCAATTAGTAAGTGAGCATGCTAACCATTTGCACCCCCCATCATCTCCACAGAAAGATTACCTGGGTATTAATTTTAATACGTACTGAGTATTTATGATGAAAACATTTAATATAAAAAGGTATTAGCAAATAAGACAAACAGTACAGAGAAAGTCTGGCATTGGGAAAGCTAAATTAGAAAAATCAATTAAGAATAGGTGCGCACAAAGTCATATTGGTAAGGACATCGATAAGTTAAGGCTGCTGAATTACATAAGACTTAATAGTATTAATAGATAGCGCTCCTATTTTAATAAAACTGAAGGTATGAAAGAACTTCTTTCAGTTCCATAAATTAACGCTTCAGAACTAAAATAGTTTTTCATGGCCATCTATTTGCAAAATGGGCTGCTGGTTATTTATTCTTTCTGCTGTTTCAATTAATATCTCGTATTATTTTTTACATCCCTGTGAAACAGGCCTACTGGTGTGCAAAATGTGGGTACTTTTTGCAAATATAACCTTGAACATATTGATGAAATCAAAGAAGAGGTGACTTCATAGAAGAAATTATTATCAGAAAACTCTCTTTCCGATAACAATGCTAAGGTAATATGTAGATATCAGATACGGTATATGAAACATAAAATATGTTTGAACATAGCACTCTGGGTCCTTTGAATTGAGACACTATCATATCCCTAGCAGGTGAATACCTTATACTAAATAAAAACTTAAAAACAACTGCCTCAGTCCCTAAGCTACCCAGGGTCCCTAAGGGGCTGCGAACATGAAAAGGAGGAAGTGATTCCTATTAGCATGAATACAACTGTTTTTCTCTTCTCTCTGCCCCTGACCAGAAATTTAAAAAAAAATTGCATAAAGTCTTAAAGTTACATTTTAGAATCAAGTAGCTATGTTTGGTCAGAAAATATTGCTGTTTTGAACATTTTTAATTTATAGCAGTGCCAACTCCCTGGCAAATCCTGCTTTTCTCAGCAATATATATATATTCCCTTTCCCTGTCCTATTCCTTTTGGGATATTTGATTTTTTGTTTGAACTTATAAAATATCTGGTCCACTGGATCAGCTTCACGAACAGCTTGACGATCAGCTTACTCTTCACTGCCCTTGATGCTTGGTTGCCTTCAGGTTCTTTCCTATCAGGACCTCAAATTCCAATGACTGAAGCTTTTAAATTAATATCTCTGTGCAAGTAGGCAAATACAGAGTCACTCTTTATTGTGATTGCCGTTATTGTAAAGAATCTAATCTTGAGGAAGTAACATTTTACTGATTAAATGCTCTACTTAACAGAATAATTGGCAACTTTATAAAAGGAAACAGTTATGTAGAAGATTTCACAGCCCTAAATCCACAGTAATGGGGGGGGGGGTGTTACCTGATAAAAGAGGCATTTTAAACACGAGTAGAAAATGAATACAATATCATATCAGATATTACTTTTTTTAAAACAGAATTGTTTTTATAAATGCTTTTCATAATATGCATGTAATGCTATGAAGCTCACGACATTGCCATCCTAATAGTAGTCAAGGGAGCAATCCTAATGCAAGGAAACAGCAGTCCTTACCAAGGCTTTTAAAGCTTCACAGGGCTGTTTTCACTCACTGCTTCTCAGGAAGACTCTCCTGCCAGCCTCCTCTTGACTCACTCCCCTCCAGTTTGACCTCCTGTGGGTTTCTTAAAGACACCAGTCACACCCCTCCCTTTGCCTCTACTGTCTTTCCCCACATTCCTTAACCTCCATTAATCTTTGCTCAAACCTGACCTCACCTGTGCATTGAGGATTGGTAGGATACCTGATAGTAGCACTGCCTTTCGTGTGTGTGTGTGTGTGTTTTCTGGAATACACTTGCTAATACAACATACTAATGAATAAGCAATATATACCCAAAAGGTGAGAGACAATTCTTTCTGATTGAGCAGATGCCTTTCTTGTATACTAAAAACAGCCAACAAAATCTACTGAGAAACTCTTTTTTAGAAATAAAAAGATGTTCACTAAAGAGACCAGTACAAGATAAATATTAATGCGTGCATGTGTGTGTATTTTTTAGTTGCCAACAGTAGGAAAAAAGCATAGAAAATATTCCATTTACTAGAGAAAAAAATTTACCAAGAAATATCTAGACTATTTTGAAAAAAAAAAATCCTCTGAGGAACATAAAAGATGATTTGGAAAAATAGATGGCTATATGTGACTGTTAAGAATCAGAGTTGTAAACACATCAGTTCCTCACACATTACCAGTATGTTGGCGTGGTGTCTCAACTAAAAATGAGAGCTCCAGTTGTTTTGTGTTATTATAATTTGACAAAATGGTTCTCAAAATGTTCAAGAAAAACTAAAACAAAAGGTACTGTGAAATGAATCAGGCAAAGTCTGAAAAAAAAGAAATCGTGCTTCCAGGGAACCAAAAAACGTTTTTGTTTTTGTTTTTGTTTTTTTTAAAACATTTTATTAGGGGCTCATACAACTCTTATCACAATCCATACACACATCAATTGTGTAAAGCACATTTGTACTTCATTCTCAAA
>NW_022103968.1:13349491-13365073 GCF_000313985.2 Echinops telfairi
TCTGGGGTCTTAAAGGCTTGAAGGTAATCAAGCGGCCATCAAGCTCAGAAGCAACAAAGCCCACATGGAAGAAGCACACCGGCCTATGCAACCATGAGGTGTCGAAGGGATCAGGTAAAAGGCATCATCAGAACAAAAAATCTTACCATAGTGAATGATGGGGGGAGTGCGGAGTTGAGATCCAAAGCCCATTAGTAGGCCACCAAAAAACTTTTACAGCTATTATCATTAAGGCAAGTGGATTAAATAATGGTACAGTAGTGATACATAAAATTTAGAAACACAAAGACATGCACATGTGATGTTAGGTGATGTTGAGTCCCTTTTTTGACTCAGAGATGCCATCAGACAGAACCAGAACTTTCCCATAAGATTTCTTAGGCTGTAAACTTTACAAAATCAGGTCACCTCTCGGTTACCAGCTGAGCACTTTAACCTTTGTGCCACCATGGAAACACACACATACAAACAAATTCACAAAATGGTTCTTCATATTTATAGTAAACACTTGACATTTACCCAAGGGACAATGAAAAACTATTTTTGATTGAAAATAATGTGTATTTGGGGTGGGAAGACTGGAAAAAGGAGATTGCTTAGAATCCTGGAGTGAAGAAAGTAACGTAACAGCTATATCTCCACCCCCAGTTTAAGAAAAAAACAAACAAAATTACATGTACAGCTCAAATGCCCTATATACCCTTCTCTGAGTACATTTCATTTCTACCCTAACAGAGATAATCACATCTTGAGATATTTATCATCCCCCTGCATATCATTATACTTTCACATAATCCCCCCCCCCAAATTTAGTGTTTCTTATTTAATCATCTTATTGGGGGCTCATACATCTCTATCACAATCCATACATACATCAACTGTGTCAAGCACATTTGTACATTTGCTGCCATCACCATTCTCAAAACATTTGCTTTCTACTTGAGCCCTTGGTATCAGCTCATTTTTTCCCTCCCTCACGAACCCGATAATTTATAAATTATTTCGTCATGTCTCATACTGTCCGACATCTCCCTTCACCCACTTTTTTGTTGTCCATCCCCCAAGGAGGGGGATTATATGTAGATCCTTGTAATCGGTTCCCCCTTTCTACTCTACCTTCCCTCCACCCTCCCAGTATCGCCACTCTCACCACTGGTCCTGAGGGTTCATCTGTTCTGGATTCCCTGTGTTTCCAGTTCCTGTCTGTACCAGTGTACATCCTCTGGTCTAGCTGGATTTGTATGGTAGAATTGGGATCATGATAGTGGGGGTGAGGAAGCATTAAAGAACTGGAGGAAAGCTGTATGTTTCATCATTGCTACACTGCACCCTGACTGGCTCATCTCCTCCCCACGACCCTTCTGTAAGGTGATGTCCAGTTGCCTACAGATGGGCTTTGGGTTCCGCACTCCTCACTCCCCCTCATTCACAATGGTATGATGTTTTGTTCTTTGATGCCTGATACCTGATCCCATCAATACCTTGTGATCACAGAGGCTGGTGTGCTTCTTCCATGTGGGCTTTGTTAGTTCTCATATTGTTTCTAAATGTTTTATTTATCCTTTCATAGCTTGCTTTTATGCACACATTGTTTTATTAATTTGTGAAATTTTAAAAGTCACTATTAAATGACATTTTTACAATGTGTACAATGAAATTTTTTAGTATTACTCTTCTAATTCTCTGTAAGTTCCACCAAATGATTAAGTGGGACCATGAAAATAAGGGATAGAGGATTCCAACTCAGGGATTGGTGAGTTTTGCCATTCTCCTGGCTAAAAGGATGAGCCACCTCACAACCAGGGAGAGAATTCCTGGGACCATCAAGGAAGAAGAGCTTGCAACCTCTGCCAGAGGCAGCAGAGGCCATGTCACAACAAGACCAGAAGTAGTCAAGGCAGGCCCATGAGACACAGCAGAGAAGCAGCACTGAGACTCGGAAAGTTTGAGCCAAAGCAGCAGGCAAGCTGATGAGCTTCCTGGTCCCTGAGGACAGAGGCCAGGGACCTGTGGCTGAGTGACTGAAGAACAAAGAGGGACTTGGCTATTGGCTGAGGGGAGGAGCTGCTGTGGACCAAAGACTATAACCTTAACGTTTCATGATTCTAATTTGTGGTTACCCGTTAATGTCCCTAATAAACACCGATAATTGTAATTTTTCGGTGAGTTCTCTGTGGTCTTTAACAACAGATTATCGAACCCAGCAGAAAAGTAGCGTGTTGTGGGAGGTGCAGCTCCTGCCAGAATAGGGTAAAAAAAGGTAGAAGTGAAGGCATGTCTGACCTCTACCTGTGGCAATTGGCCGTGGGCTGGTGTGGAACTGGTTTCTACTTCTTCCGTGGGCAGCCAGAGGTGGGCAGATGTGGCCCCCACATTGTTTTCAGTGTTCTCTGGCACTTGGATTTCTGAAGTCGTACCCTCAGGAATCATAACTAAACCTGTTAAATGTCTTTCTCTTTTTAAAAATTAATTTAATCTGGTGATCTCATCATACCTAAAGTTATTATTAGCCTAGTTATTAAAAATGAAAAGATTTACAGATTATTTTATAATATGGAAGGTTTTTAAAAAAAAGATTCCAATATCAACAACTCGACTACAGGGTTATTTAGAAAGGAAAAAAAAAGATTCATTTATCTCATAAATGAAGTTGTTATTTCTAGTGCTATCCAGTCAGCCCCACCTCAGAAACCAATGCACAACAGAACGAAAGTGTCTAGTCCTGTGCCATCCCCACAATTGTTGCTCTACATGACTGAAGTAAGCGATGAGCTAATTCTTTAGTAATTGTTATCTGTTACTTTTACTTTTTATGACAGAAGAGGTATTCCTTCCCCTATCTGAAGGTAATTTTTACCTTATACTCTTCTAACTCATCAGGAAAGTCAACTATTGACCTTTCTTCTGTAACCTTCAACCTCTTTCCATATAACACGTCTCACTGATACTTAAATATGACATATTGAGAGACCAGTTACTAGTCTTCAGCAAAATTTTACTTGCACGTAATATTAACATTGTTTGATCATTTCTAAATTCTGTTGGCATAACTTTCTTTGGAATTGTATACGTATGGATCTATTTTAGTTAGTTGACTGATCTTGTTTCTCACTAATGCCTTCAGTGAAATTTGGAATTCTTCCTTTAATATCATTGGTTCTTGATCATATGCTACCTCTTGAGATCACTGACTGATGACCATGTTTTTTGGTAGTGGCTGTGCGCTCTATCCATCTTCTTTTGATGCTTCCTTTTTCATTCAATATTTTGCCCATTGTATCCTTCAATATCGCAATTTGAAAGTCTAGAAGTCCTAATCTAGATGGCTTTCTCTTCTGTTGGCTTAGTTTGGAGGGAAGGTCTTTGCCTTCTCTGAGCATCTTTAGGTCCAGCATTTCTTAGAGGTCTCCACGTGTCTTGGTGTATCTTCATCTGGGCTTAGGAGGTTCACACTATAGGGAAATACTAAAAGATGTATTCCACCCCCAGATCTTCTTTCTTGATGGTACATAGGTCCCTCTGATCTCTGCTTGCTTTTAAAATGTCTTTATATCTTAAAAGAGACTGAGTTAAGATACAATCTAACTTGATAGATTACAACCTGCTTCATTAATATAACTGCCTCTAACTTTGCCTCACTGACACCCCAGAAGTGCGGATGTACAACACAGTATAATACAGATCACAAAATGGGGGATAACTGCTCGATACTGAGACTTATAGCCCAGTCAAGTTAATTTGTACTTTGAGGGGATACAAATCAACCCACAACCGATAGTTTATACTTACTTTTTGAAACACAAGGCAAGGTTATTTTATGAAAGTAAATAGGTCAGAAGATTAAATAAAATCTATGAGAAAAGTAAAGGGTTACAATAATCATTGCAGAGAGTGTGAGAGTAAGGATTCAACATTGCAAAGCAACAGGGAGGTCCTACTGAAGGCTGAAGTCCACGAATATATGCTAGATCTAGTCTCTCTTAGAATTGCCTGATTACTGGCACAGTAGTAGATAACTGATTGAATGAGAGTTGGAGTCATGCCAGATGGATACAAAGAAAGCAGAAAGGCGTCAAGGGGAAGTATGAACTAATCTAAGGATAAATAGGTAGCTATGGATATGCAGAGGAATAAATACATGGGCAGATGCTACTGGAGAGAAAGAGACAGACATGCACTCATGGTCCTGATGATTATGAAGGACAAATGGAGTAGAAGAAAACAGAATGCTTTATAGATTTTGAAAGTGAAGTATTTTTAGGTGATGGCAAAGTCCAGGGTATAATTATGGGACTGCTAAGTGGCAGAGGTAAAATAGAGAAGGGGGCATTGAAAATGTATAGACCAAAGACAGAGTGGTAGCTGAGCTGTTCTGGATGATGGAGGGATTGAGAGAGACGACCTGAGAGTGTGAAAAGTCTAACAAGTGGATCTATTGAGCTATGGAGTTAGTAGGGTGACAGTACAGTGAGGACGAGGTAGGATCCAGCACTCAGCATGAACCACCACAGTGGATGAAAAATAATGTTCTGAAATGGTATTTGGAAGTTAGGAAGACAGTAAAGAAACTTCCAACCATGACAGAAGAATCCTGCTTACAAACACAGTGACTCCAGACTCAGAGGTATCTTCTTTGACTCTGGAAATAGTAAAAATACAAAGTAAATGCTAAACAGTGCAAAAGTTGGATATCACACTTTTAAAAAGTCAGTTGTAGAAATTCACGACAGACAAGATATAGCTGTGAAAAAGACAGACGCACGGGGACATATGTTGACAATGTAACCTCTCCCGAAAGCTGTCCTGGTAACCATCAAAAGATTTAAGTTGATGTATTAAGTTTGTAGAAGCAGATCTTTCATTTTATTTTCTAAACTGGAGTTACAGAATTCACATGTTCTTTATTTAAACCCATGTTACTTAAAGGCGAACCTAAGTTCTTTCATCCTGTTTTAAGCAACATAGAATCAACAATAGAGTTTAGGTAGGATCTGAATTTTTCCCTAAATGTTATTGTTGTTGAGAATATACATAGGAAAAAATAAACACCAACCCAACAGTTGCTGCCTGTACAATTTAATGATGGTGACCACGGCCGTCTAGTCACCACCCGCCTCTCGTGCTGCTCCTCCGTTTGTCAAGCCCACGGCCCACAGCTCCTACCCATTATTTCATGCTGCTGCTCTCAATGGGATCCCATATAGTTCTGAAAAGAACATAATGCTCAGGCCAGATAGTCCACTTTTTAGGCTCAACTGTTTTAAGATTTTAGGGCTATTTTGGTTTAAGATAACCTCAAGGCAATGGTAACCCAACCTCCATGACTCCACAAAGCCTAGAGGCCATCCTGAGAACCTGAAATTCTGTTCTCCAGTCCCTGCCACCCCAATCCCCAATCAGTGTCCTTCTGTGAAATGTTCAGTATTGGTAGCCAAACACCATCCAGCAACCTGGCCTCATGACGAAGAGTTGTGGGTGGAAGCAATTAGCAACACATTCTCTGCCTTGACTCATTCCCTTCGTTTCCTGATTCTCCTTCTTCCCTGGTGCTCCAGGTGAACAGAGACCAATTATCATGTCTTGAATGACTGCTCCCAAGCTTTTAAGAACCTGAGCACTAAGGCTCGTGACTAAGCAATCAAGAGAGTGGAAGAGAATCCCTAAACATGTTATTAGTTAATCAACTGGCATGCCCCATGAAACCATGACTCTAAATCTCCAAATCAAGGAACCACATTTTAGGATGTGTTGGTTGTATATAAGTAGTTTCAGTTGCTTTTCTGTGTGCCTTTGGGAGGGGGGGCGGGCATCATTGTAAATGCATTATAGGTATCACACAACTTTTGCCAATTCAAATTTTGGCAACTTACTGACAGTGATTACAATAATTGGTTGTGAAATTCTATCTGTAATCAATGCAGATTTCTATATCCATTGACACCTCTCTGCATTTCTCCCCTGGTAACCACTAATGAAGTTTTGTCTCTATACATTTGTCTTTTCATGTAAGTGAGATCATCTTAAACATGTCCTTTTGTAATTATTTCACTCAGAATGTCTTCAACCTCTATCCTAATTGTACATGTTGTAGTTTGTATTATTTCTCCTATTGACTAACTACTATTTCATTGTATGTACATACCACCTTTTGGTTATCTATTTGTTGATAAGTAGGGTATTTAAGTTGTTCCCACCTTTGGCAATTGTAAACAGTGCCCCAATGAATTCTGGTATACAAGTACCTTTCAGAGGCTTTGGGGTATAGACCTGGGAGAGGAATTTCAGCTAGCACAATAGCTTTTAGGAACCCTGGTGGTGTAGTGGGTTACACGCTGGGCTGTTAACCACAAGGTCAGTAGTTCAAAACAACCAGCTACCCACTCCTGGGGAGAAAGCAGCTTGTCTCTTCACTTTTTTAGTGAAGTCTTTTGATCAACAAAACATTTAAATTTTTATGAGGTTCCATTTATTTTGTCTTTTGTGGTTGTGCTTTTGCTGTGATATTAAATAATCCACTGTTAAAAGCTGGCCTTCTCAGAATTTTTATGATTTTAGTTTGCACATTTGAGGCCTCTAAAAAAATTGTTTGTTGTTGTTTAATGTAAAAAAGAAGGGGGAAAACCCACATGAGTTTCAAATTTCCATCTCAATGTTATAAACAATAATGTGTGACTGTTCTTTCCCTATTAGATAATAGAGTATGTAAGGATATAACTTTGCCTGCTCTTCTGGGAGAGTTCCTAACTTTTACCAAAAAGTAAAAGCAATGTGGACACTTGGAAGTTTAGGGAAAGAAGTAAAATGAACAACCTTCAATTACTTTCTATTTCAACATAATTTTCCTTTAAAAATTCACAAAAATTCTTTTATTATTAAGATGTTTCTGTCATAACCAAAATTGGGAGAGGGAAAAATAAACAAAATCTTCACAAAACAGCCTTGCTTTTCCTGCACTTAAGCTCCTGTCGAGGGAATATGGCATCATGCTGGGTGATATGTAATATGCTCGCCCAGGTTAAATGTCCAGCTTTGAACTAGGTGCCAATTTCTAAATAGAAGAACCTCTTTCAGATGCTTAAAAGAAACTTCGATTATTCTTCAAGTCTTTAATTTTGGTTCGCTGTCATCTATGCCTTTCATTGACTAACAGGCAGCTTTTGGAATACTGGTAAGCTTTAAGGTAACATTTTAGGCATGCTTGTCTTCTGTTCACATATTACTGGACCTGGCCAGGTATGCAGCAGCTGTCCGATGCACAAAGTGCTCATACTATATAATCTCAGACTCTTGCAACCTACATATTTTAAAGAACTCATTGAGCCCTGAAAGGCAAATGCTATCATTCAAGTTCTAATTACATGCTACCTGGGTTTTACAGAACAGAAAAAAAACAGAATACTGTATCTACTAAATACATATTTTGACCACAAGCAACTGCAAAATAAATATACAAAATATTTTCTGAATGTATCAGTGCATAAAGAGCTCAAGAACTGCCCTATTAAAATTATGTTCTAGTTGTTTCTTGTACTGATTTCACTTGATAAATTAGTCAATCTATGCCACGTCAAATATTCAAGCAAGTACATTTGCATTGTTATTGACAGACATATAATTAACTCTGAGAATAAAAGAACCCAAAAATCAATTTATGATTACTTCTTTGGGTCTTCCCATTAGTCACTTACATTGTAATTGTGGTTCCACTTTTAAAATCTTTATCTACACATATACATATCATTTTAAGTACAATTATAAACACAATTATCTCAATTACTAATTAGTATTCTATGAACTGTGAACATCATATGTTAATTTTATTAGTGAAAATACAATTACATGATTATCTACATAAATGAGCTGATTAAAAAGCAATGCACATTTATGAGCCTATATTAATTAGTTTTTACAGCAAATGTTTCTAAACACTGCTAGGGATTTGCTCCACCATCTTGCCAGAACAAACACTAGAATCAACATTTTTTTAAGTATAGGTAAAGATCAGAAAATTATATTGCCATCTTCAGGAAATAGACTCTGACAAATAAAATATTACAGAGAGTAAACCTTTCCATTACTCACATTAGTTATCTGTCTTCTGAGGGAAAACACAAGTTTTGTACAAAAACTCATCTGACCTTTTAAAAAATATTGCCCTAGATTTAAAATTTCAGATACTTGACATATAAGGGGGTACTTCCCAAAAAACGTAATTTGTTTTTCAAAGCTATGTATTTAGATTTTTTTTAACTAAACAACCTTTTCACCTTCAAAGTACTTTCCATTATACTGAATACATTTGTCAAATCTGCGATTCCATTCTTGGAAATATTTTTCAAACTCATCTGTTTGGATGGCTGTCAGCACCTCGTTTTTTCTTCACCTCCTCTATGTACATCCTCAAATCGCTGTCCTTTCATTTCCTTCTTCATTCACAGAAACAAAAACAAGTCACATGGAGTGAGGTCAGGTGAGTAAGGTGTGTGGGGCAAGAGAGGCATGATGTTTCTTGCCCCAAACTGGCACACTGAGATGGCTGCATGAGCAGGTGCATTGTTATGATGGCAAAACCAGTCCCCTGTCTGCCAAAAATCAGGCCTTTGTTGCACCATTAGGCAATTGTTTTAGAACCTCTAAACAGAAAGCTCGATTGGCAGTCTGACCTGGTGGAACAAACTCCAAATGCATTATCCCCCTCACATCAAAAGACAAATGAGAATCGTCTTAATCTTTGATTTCACTTGATGAGCTTTAGGGGGGAAAGGTGTCGATGGTGTCTTACACTGTCTTGATGTTTGCTTTCGGGGTTATAAGCATAGCAGCATGTCTCATCACTAGTAACGACCTTGAATAAAATATCTGGGTGGCTTCGGAGCTATTCTTTCAAAGCATGGCATGTTTCCAGTCAACGTTCTTTTTCCAGGGCAGTTGGAACCCAAGGCAGCAATCCTTCTCATTCCCAAATGAGCTCCAAGATAGTCCAGATAACTTCCCCATCACTTCAGTTGTCCAATGTGGTTGTCAGTCTTCAAGCTCAAGTGCAGGGATTTCAGTCCATTCGGGAAGTTGATGGATGTCCAAAATGAGGTTTGTCATCAATCAACATTTCAGCTTTTTTGAAACAAGAAAGTCACTAATACAATTGAGTTTTTCCCGTAACACTGTCCTTGTAAGCTGTGTTCAACATCACAACAATTTCTGCACCAGGAGACAAAATTTCACAGCTGCACACTGTTCTAAATCGGCCATTACAAGAAATGAGGTTTGAGGGAAACTGCTTTTATGAAAAAATTCACTGTTACCAGAACCTTCCCACGCAACACCATTGGGTGCACTAACTCAAAGCTAGTTGCTTGATGCTCGACTAGTGTGAGAAATGCATTCTACGAAAGTTCTACCCAACAATGCTTTTTACCATTTTTTGGGTACCCCCTCGTATATATGAATTTTACAAAGTGAAATGCTTACGATGTATTCAGAACTGTTTCAATAACAAAAGCTGTAATTAATCAATTGTTACTTTCATTATAGTAGGTCAGTCATTTTAAACGTACATATCCCAGGAAAGTTCATTTAACTTCTCTGTTCCTGTTTTCTCACCTACAAAAGGCAGCTCACTTATGATGAGGGCTCATGGCAGGCACACAGTAGGTGGTCAGTAAACGTTACGGACACCTTACAGGTTGGGCTGCTAACCACCAGCTGCTCTTCAGGAGAGAGATGGGGCTTTCTACTCCTGTAAAAAGTAACAGTCTCAGAAACTCCCAGGGGCAGTTCTGCCCTGTCCTATGAGGTCACTCCTATGAGTCAGCATGGACTCCACAGCAGGGAATATAGTGAGTACGTCTTATCTAATTTGGATTACATGTGTCTCACCAACTACTTGAATTAGCAACTTAACTGTCAATTTTGAAGGCATTTATTAATTTTTTTTAAGAACTAGGAAGGTCTACATCATGCTATTGTTAATGTTGTGCTCATCTTAGCAGTTGAAGCACTGTTCAAGGCTTCACTGAATAACAGTTCTCTATTTTTAAAGATGGCCCTGTCCCTATTACAGCACTACTGGTGCTCGCTCATTCGTGGCAAACATTAATGTGGACTATGTGCTCTAGGCACTGGGTGCAAGTAGTATCCTGTATCCAAAAATGTGAGAAAAAATTAATTCCAGATATTTTGCTCACAAAACAGGAAGAGAAACAGACACAAGCACAATTGTGCATATTATTAAACTGTAAAGTAATGCACTGAATGCTGTATTAAATTCTGTCCCCAAAGTGTTCATAGGAATGCTTCCCAGGTAGAGACTGAATCTATGACTATTTTATTGACAAAGAAAAAGGGAGTGTCTCCAGAGGTTAAATTAAAAAGACATTTTTATTTAAAGCAAACAGATTTTCTCAAACAGACTCTCATTATATTCTGCTAGCTTAGTCCATCATTAGGTGAGAAATATGGATTTCTGTCCCCACCCACAAAGCCAGGCCAAGACTGATGTTTAAAATGATGCCCTTAGTTTCCTAACTCATCATCCTGCCTCTATCCTCCTCATCCGGGCTAAGAGAGATCTTCCTAAAACTGTGTCCATCACACCTTCCCTGATCCATGGCTCCCTCTAATCCTTGATATTAGCCCTGTAGGACTAGACTTCTTTCCCAATATGCCTTAGGCATTTTCTGCCTTCTCCCTTTGGTTCCTGTCCTCCCCTGACTGCCAATGCTTTTCTCCCATTCTCTTTGCCTCTCCGAAATTCTCCGTACTCTTCCAAGCCCTCTTTCAAGAAGCCACCAATTTTTCTGGTCTCTCTTTCAAATAACTCACTCACTCACTGCCATCGAGTCAATGCTGACTCACAGAGAAGCCCCAGTGGGTTTCCGAGACCAGTTTCCATGTCTGTTTATGGAAAGAGAAAGCCCAGTCTTTCTCCTAAGGAGCTGTAGGTGGTTTCAAACTGCTGACCATGTGAATCACAGCCCAATGGGTAACCACTACACCACCAGGGCTTAAATAACATACTGCAAATGCTGCAGGAAAGTGAGACATGCTAGTTGAAAACAGAAAAAGGGATTCGTTTTAGAAGAACGGAGTATCTAAACGGGGGTAGAGAATTAGAAAACAAAAGGCAGAAATACATTTGGAAGTTACCTTCCATCGGTTCACCAATATAGTATGTGTCTTAAATTATTTAAAATTTAGTACTTATTCAACAATTATTTTCCCATGGCATTACTCTTTTTATATCCTAATTACTTTCCAAAAGGGGCCTTGAATTCACCATTAATTACTTCATCACATAAACATATTTCGCGAACAAGTACCTATTATAAGTGAAGGTGCTACTGGATGCAGCCCTTTTAATATTGCCAGACATAGAACTCCAGAGACCCACACATGAAGCCTGTGCTTCTTAACTTACCGGACACTTAGCTCTTAAGTGAGACACCCTGAAGAGGGCAAGTTAAACAAGGCTTTACCATCGCTAATTAGCATGCTCGCCATGGTCAATACCTTCTCTTCCAACTTGATTTTCTCTTCATTAAGCTCCTCGGTTGCCTTCTTAATTTTTTCCCGACATCCGATTGTTTCCAATCTTACTGTAAAGACAATTTATAACCTGAAACCCATCCAGCTCTCTAAAAACCCTCGTGGTGGGGGCACTGGTAAGGCACACTTTAGCTTTGGTTTTCCAGGGTAGAAAAGGAACTGTCCTGATTGCTCTGCCCATGCGTGGGGAGTTCCTTCTGCTCCAAGTGCTCATCTGGAGAAAAGGTCCAGCCTGGCCCGGCCCGTTCCATTCCATCCCAAGCCTGTCCCCAGGTCCAGGCCCAGGCCCCGGCTCAGCTCCCACCCCCTGGCCCAGCCCCAGCCCCAGCCCCAGTCCCAGTCCCAGTCCCAGTCCCGAGGTCCGGCACCAGTCCCCAGTCCCCAGGGCCCAGGCCCAGGCCCAGGCCCAAGCTCAGCCCCCAGGCTCAGCACCAGCACCAGCTCCTGCCCCAGCCCCAGCTCCAGCCCCAACAACAGCCCCTGGCCCAGGCCCAGGCTCAGTCTCCAGACCCACGCCCAGGCCTCAGGCCCCAGCCCCAGCTCAGCATCAGCATCAACACCAGGACCGGCCTCGCCCCAGCCCCAGCCCCAGCCCGCAGGCAGACCTTCTTTCATCAGGCGGCGGCTCTCCTCAGCCTGGTGCTCCGAGAAGATGATTTGCTGGAACAAGGACTCCAAATCCATCTCGGACCTAGGCTCCTGCGGATCCTAGAAGGCACAATACAAAAGAAGGATCCTTCTAGAATCTAGAACTAGTCCCGGATCGGCCCTCTTTCCATTCCCTGGCCCTCTTTCCCTCCGCCTGGCAGGAGCCCCAAGCGGGATGGAGTCAGGGGCGGTGGGGAATGGAGTGGGTTGGGGTGGGGTCTTGGGGCGCTAGCAGGGCTCATCCAGCTGGAAGGGGACCCCCTGAATCCTCAACCTCGACCTTCACCCCTGCTAGGACCCAGATCACCCTCCTCTTTCTTGCAGCGCCTTGCCCTCGGGAGACCTTACTTCTGGAAGCTTCTGCCGCCCCTGTTAAGCGTCTACCAACCTGTTTCTATCTTATTCTGCTTTGGTTCCCTTCAGTCCTCCGTCTTGGAACTCTCTTTTTCCCTCTCAGAAGAGCGCCCCACCGGCCCTCACGGGTCTCCGAGTGAAACCAATATGGCGGCCGTGGGCTTCGAGGCCCTCGCCACGCGGAGCCTTTTCCCCTCGACACCCTCTCTTTTCTGGGGATAAGATGCTCAAAGAGCTCTTGCTCCCTCAGCCAAATAGGCACTTACCAAACACACTCCGAAGGAAACCTCCCCAGAGGCCGCAGTCGTGGACTCAGCCGGGCCTTGGCAGAGGGGAACTGCCCTATGGTGTCCGGGGGGGCCGGGCCTCGGAGGGGAACTGCCCTACGGTGTCCCGTGGGGCCCAACCTACGCAGGCGCGCTTTTCAGCGATGCGCGCGTCCGAGGGCCCTGCTGGGGAGCTGAGCTCAGGCTCCGGGGCTCCAACACCCCCCTGCTCCATACAAAGGACCCGTGGTTCTAAATATAAACTCCTGCAAAGTCTGACCCTTTGAATGTGGTTCAGACTGCTCTAAATGTGCAGTGTCTGACATTCCACCTTAATCATTCCTGTGTGTAATCAGGGCATATCTTTTTTGTCTGCTTTAAAATTAATCACTGCCTTTTGTAATCAAGCTGCACTGATATTACCACTTCAATATCTGCGCAGTATGTGTCAGGGACCAACGTGGTTGCTAATTAAAGCTTAACCGTGAAAGGCACCTTTGGGACTTTTGCCTGGGAGCTTTTAAATTAAAAAATAAAATATTTTTACTTTTAGTCAGTCAAAATATTGAGATTAGAATGCACATTTGATTTCATTCCTGAACGGTAAATTGACACTGGTGAAACTTTAAAAAGTATTTTCTAGTTACAAAATATGAGAATTAAGTAAAATACCACTGTCATGGAGTCAGTTCCAACACCAGAGACCCTATAGGACAGGGCAGACCTGCTTAGAGTCCCCAAGACAATAAATCTTTACTGGAGCAGAAAGCCTCAACTTTCTCCCAGAAGTATTTGAACCGCCAACCTTTGGGTTAGCAGCCTAAAGCTTAACTCAGTGTGCCACCAGGTCTGTACATTTTGTCATACTCTCTGCAGGATGGCAAAGAGTTGCAATCGACTCAATCAATGGCAGAGAGCTTGGTTTGGATTTTATCTATAGGAGGAGGCTTTTAACAATTCATGGATAGGTGGAACTAAAAGGTAACGGAAGTTTTCCACGAACTTTTTATAGTTGCCTCACACAGTGCACTTTATAGGTCAATGGGGCAGTATAATGCAGATAATCTATAGTATCCATTATAACTATTCCAAGTTTTCACTTTAATTCCCATCAAGCCATGTATGCATAGTTTGATTTTTAACTTTATTATAAATGATTGCATACTAAAAATAAATAAATAAACTAAAAGATTGCATACTGAAAAAGAATAATGACACAGAAAAGAATTACCCACACATTCCCAATTAAGGAAAAAATACTAATGGCATTTTGGCTATGGCCTGGAATCCCCATCACCTTGCACTTTACAAACTTAAAATTGCTGTGATGATACGGTGATGGTAATGGTGTTTATTGAATATTTTCAGACATGATTCAGAGTACTTTGGATCCTTTTGAGAATGCCTTTAGTATTGCTTTCACAGCATAGTGGGGGAAACTGTGGCACAGCACAACGGAAGTATCTTGCCAAGGTTGCAAGTTTGCAAACTTCTATGGCAGAATGAGCTCAGAGGCCATCCATGAATTTAATTTTGGATTCAGCTCTTTTTTCCTCCTATTACATTACTCATATTACAAAATACGCAAGCATTTTAGCATTTCATTGAAAATCCTTCATAAATACTTTTTTATAACTTCACACTTCTCCATCATATGGTGCATGTGTAAAATTTAGATATACAAGAATAAATTCCACTCGTTTCATCTGCTCAAGGATGAAAAACAAAGCTGAAATTGTGGTTTGAACCATTTTCTTTGAGCGCTCGTTTGGAGGCTTATGAACTGTACCACGGCTGCCATCAAAGGAAGGGGCTTCCAGGAGATAAATTATATTACTAATTAATATCACTCCCTTCAGAATTATTTCCCATGGACTTGCACGGGGAGCATCCTCACAAGGAGGCTGGTTTTCAAAAGCATGCTGCTATTTAACATTCCAATTTTATTAGTTACACTCAAACTCACATTTATTATTTAACATGCTCTTTCTGTTCGGGAACTTGGCAGAGTGAAATGTAGGCTGCCTTGAGGGAGCCCAGTCGCCTCACTCGTGCAGGAGAGTGGGAGAGGACTGCTGGAAATTCAGGAAAGGGGAGGGGAGGTGAAATGGCTCCTTCTTCTTTTGCAGCCACCTTGTCCACCTCTGGGAAGAGTAGGTGCTTTCAAACATTCAATGAGGTTGTTCTAGGAGCACCACAACTGTAGACCTCCGCAGGATTCAGGGGGGATGGTGGTGGATGACACAAACATAATTCTGCAAACTCACATTTCAATTGTCAGGGTTTCATCAAAATGATGACAAGAAACATAGAGTTGTTCATACATTTTAGACATTATTCAGTTATTTCTTTTGCCGATTTACACATTCATCACATTCTATAATATTCAGAGAAAGGGTAGCATTCCATCAATTTGTGTCCAATAGAAGCAGTGCATGATGTGGTAAATGCTGGGCAAACGATTTTCTGGTAGGTATTGACCTTGCAAATCCTAAACAAAGGAATGGTTCCTTCAACAACTGTTTGATGACTCTCTGTTATTCATTCAGCACATATTATTGAGCATCTCCTAGGTGCCATATTAAAGAAACAACAACAAGATTTAATAAAAACAGAATTGCATAAAAACGTGTTTCTCTACCCCTGGATATTTTCTAACCTCATTGGAGAATGATTATATTTTCAGCATTTTGGCAGCAGCCTAAACAACTGCTTTCAGATGCTTCAACAGATGTTCTTCAGAAAGAAAGCCAATTATTTGCATTATGAT
>NW_022103968.1:13365567-13367257 GCF_000313985.2 Echinops telfairi
TGTCCCCTCCAGGTTGTAATCTGTCAATTGGGGGATAGCTGCGTGCACAAACAACTTCCAGGCAGGTGTGTAGGCTACAGCTTCTGCTGCGCTCTGCGAATACGGCGGAGAGAGGCAATAAACCTGAGAAGCGTGGGCTGGGAAGACTTATCTGGAGGGGAGCTCACGTGAGATTGGTTTGTAAGGGGGCGGGACTTCCAAAGATAGAAAGTGCGGAGGTAAGGGACTGAAATGTTAGAGGAGGTCAATATTTGGAAGCGGTTGCACTTTTTTCCTTGTCTAGGACCAAGGACGATGTGATGTTTCAAGCACATGAGTAGAGCGCTGGATGTATTTTACGCAGCCCATCCTTTTAAAATGTATTATTAATTGGGATTTAATACATATATCATATCATTCCATAGTTCGATCGCGACAAGTAGAATTGGATCATTGCGACCACCATCCGTTTCCAGGCATTCTTTCTCTACTCTAAGCAGCCTGTTCTTGGCAATGGGTGAGAAACGTTAACAAGGAGCAGGCATTGAACATACTGGGTAGCTTACTTTGTGCCTTTCACGGTCTGTCTGAGTCCGTGGCATGCATTAACTCATTTAATTCACACAGTGACCCAAATGAGATTGGTGCAGAGAGAGGTCAAGTAACGTGTGAGGTCAAAACAGTAGCCAGGAAGGAGCGGAGCCATGATTCGCACCCTGATAATCTGGTTCTAGAAGGCACATCCGTAATTACTTTACTTTGCTGCCTCTAAAAGCTAGAAGCTGGAGGAAATGAGACGATTTCAGCAGCTCCGTTTCATTTCAAGGCAGATGAATTTCCTAAGCAACACTTGTCACCAACAAATTAATAATATCTTTTCTAAAGACATTTTCAGATTCAGACTTCTAGAATTTGGGTTAGCAATTCAAAGCATCTGTAACAAACATGATCTCAGCAAAAATAATTGTGACCACGTTTAACAGGCTATCCATGCCGAGGATATGAAATGAAAAATGGAATTTTGGTATGAAGACTTAAGAGGTGAATTGTGGGAAGTCAGTTAGAGTTTTAGAAGTGGAGATAAGGCTTTGACTCACTTCCTTTGTAATCATTTCTAGAAGCTGAAGTGACTTCAGAAAATCTGCCCCATTCTTATCCTTCGTCCATGCGAACACTCAGGCCAAGACCTCTTTGGATTCCCCCAACATTGCGTGGACAGTTTCCTGTTTTTACCACTGATTCTCAATCACTTCAGCCAAAGCACCACCTCTTCATTAGTGAGACTGAACTTGCAATAAGAGTTTGATGGAAACGTTGGGGGTGGGGGGGGGCAGCCAGAAGGGAGGGTTGGCTTAGAGCAATCCATCACTTGCAGGAATCCTTTCCCATTAAGAGATGTGTTTTCTCCCAGTGGGGTCGCTGTGTGCCACCACTGTGTGTCAGCCCCCAACTTGCTGGGCACCCCACATACAACAGCACTGACCCTTACCCAGTGTCGGGCCATGGTCACGATTGTTGGTTCGCTTCAAAGTCCATTGTTACCGCCATCGTGCACTCTGAAAAACAAGCAAACTAACAAACAAAATGGGTGGCACAGTGTTTAAACTGCTTGACTGCACACCAAAAACCAGTAGTTGGAACCCACCAACCAGCTACTCTGGGGAAGAAAAATCTAGTTCCATAAAGATTTACAACTTTAGCAACCATACAG
>NW_022103968.1:13368857-13369990 GCF_000313985.2 Echinops telfairi
AGAAAATTTAATGTATATATATACATATACACACGTATATGTGTTTATATATGTATATGTGTGTACATATACATATACACAAACACACTCATATATATATTCCTAAAACACTTTGCTAGCACACTCAAACCTGGAACTGACCCCACCCTGGTGAATTACCTGTCAGCCAAACAATAGCCAGAACGTACAGTGAGAAACAGTACACACTTGCAAGGCATTCAGTTCTCAGAACCATCAACCAGACCAGACCCAATGAACCCCATTTGCCCAGAAGTGAAGCTGAGAAGACAGGAAGGGGCAGGACAAAGGATAAATGGAAACCAGCAACTCCGAGAAGAAGCTGGAAGAATGCTGTTTTATTGAGGGCGTCGCAAGTAATGCCACAAAACAAACCCACCCAAAAGTTAAATTGTTGATCAGAAAACTAATTTGCTCTATAAACTTCCACCCAAACCACAATAAAGCAAAACAGAAAAATAACTTGCCAAATTGTTTATTCATCAAGATGGAATGGTTTTATGCGCTTAATGCTTAACCTGACTTTTGTGGCCTTAGTTCACTAAGAATGCATTTTAAAAGCCAGGCACTTTTATTAGTTTCCCCCCTACAAAGCCACAGAACAGTTTGAAATACTTTATCATAGTTTACATGGCTCATAAACCTTATCTTTGATTTGACATTGCAGGTGTGTGGATAATGGAATACTGAGAACTCTGCAAGATGGTTACAGGAAACAATTAATTAGCATTTAGATAAAAGATCTCACTAAGACACATTTTAAATAGGAAATAAGCTGATTACTTGATGGGCAAATAGTAGGCAGTTCTGGAATAGGAGTGAACAGAATGAGTAAAGAGAGTACCAGGCGTTTAAATATCTGAAAACATACCAGGAAACCTTGCAAAATATTAGAATTATGGAACAAATATATATATATATTAAAAATATATATTTATATTTATAAAAATTACAAAAAATCTCTGGGAGTAATAATGGGCAATGCGTTGGGCCGCTAACTCAAGATCAGCACTTCAAAATCACCAACCTCTCCATGGAAGAAAGACGAGGTTTTCTGCTCCCCAAGGGATGTACAGCTTCAGAGACCCGGAGGTGCAGTACCTTATAAGTTTGTT
>NW_022103968.1:13392750-13401931 GCF_000313985.2 Echinops telfairi
GTCAATCTGTACCAGAGGAGAAAGCTTCATCTAACAACAAGCAGAGGTGGTATTCTCGATAGTTTTGGTATAAACTTGCTTAATGCATATATATAGCATATATGTATGGCATATATATATATAGTGTATATATATATTTATATAGCATACCTTTTTTTTCCCATGGCTTTCAGTTGAGGAAAATGAGACACAAAAAGGTTAAATTACCTCCCAAGGTTAGAAACCAGAAAGCAGAATTCCAGTTCAGGCCAGGTGGCTACAGGGTTCCTGCCCTTAACACTTAACACGTGGACACAAGCAAGTTAATCTTTTCAACGCATAGGAATACTTATCTATGCATGTTAATTTCCACAGACATCTAATTATGGCCAGTATTTTCATAGGCTCCCTTTGCCTGGGAATAAAAATAGCAAAATGACATCTCATATTATTACAAGCCTCTATCTTACAGATAAGGAAATTGATTTGGTTCTAACCATATGACCCAACAATATCTTTGCTTGGATAGACTTCAAAGAAGTAAAAGATGGAATATGAACAGATGTGTACTCTGATGTTCATTGCAGTACAGTTTACAATAGCAAGAAGCTGGAAACAGCCCAAAGGCCCCTGAGTAGAAGAATGGATACAAAAAACCTCTGGGGTACCCACCCAAGAGAACACTATGCATCCCTCAAAAACAGTAGTGATACCAAGAAACACCGCATGACATGGAAGGCCCTGGACACCATTGTGCTGAGTGAGGTTAGTCAATCACAAAAAGACAAATATTGTCTGAGTCCACAGCTGTAAGTCAATTCTGACCCATGGCGACACTGTGGTGCAGAATAGAACAGTCCTTGCGGGTTTCTGAAAGGGGGAGTTTACAACAATAGGTAAAAGAAGGAAATGTTCCGCAATCGATTGTGGTGATCGTTGCACGACTCTCCTCGGGATGACGGAATGGTTGAATTGCGGAGTGTGTGAGCTGCACGCCAATCGAACTATACCTATAAAAAGAGAATTGGTTCTAGACTCAAAAGCCTCCACTTGGGGTTGACTTTTCCTCTGAAGTGTTGTTGTTTCTGTTGGTTTCCATGGAGTCAGCTTTTACTGTGGGGACCCCAAGTGTTCCGAGTAGAACAACCCCACAGGGTTTTCAAGGCTGTGAATTCTCAGAAGCCAATGGCCACGTCTTACTTACGAAGCTCCTCTGGCTGGGTTTGAACCACCAACCTTTTGGTCAATAGCCTGGGGTTGACCCATTTGGGTCACACAGGATCTAAGCACCCTTAAAGCATACAGCCCGTTTGTCCATTTCCGAAAACTCCCTCAACTTAACACTTTCAAAAAGGAAGCAAAGAAGTCAGCAGAGACGTACATCAAAGGCTATTGTAATGCCACTTGAAAAATTGACTGGAGAATGCAGTATTTAATGATGAGCAGGAATCATGGGCTTTTGCCCATTGTGCAGGGTGTCATGTGTATCTCATTTTTTAAAAATCTAATATATCTAATACAATTTTCCTGGTGGAATTTCTTTTTTTCTCAATTTGTGTGGTGTGGCCCATTTCCTCTTGTTCCAGCTTCATGTTGCTCTTTGTCTAAATTGTATCTCCTCTTAACTGAAGCATCATTCCAAATGATAGACGACCACCAGGATCCCTATCTTCCCACGCTTCGGTGTTTCAATAAATCATGAACAGCTGACACATCCCTTCGCTGCACATATCTGGCTACAAGTGGATTCAATAACAGCTATGTGAACCAAGTGAGGGAAAATTCGGCCTGTAAGGGAAACAGACGTCACCCCTCCATCCTGAAGGGTTTGCATTCATGTTTGCATCTTAAACTAGTCAGACTTTATTCTGGGCCCATTAAACCCGCTAAATTAGCACCCTTTTGATATAATGAAGCATAAAAATCAGGTATGCGACTCATCACAAATTCTGCCAGGACTTCTATTTGCACATAAATTCCTAGCGTATCTCCTCTGAAAGAAATCAATTCCAGGGCAAGAGACCAATATATCTCAAAGATATGCAGCACTGAATTATACACTGCCTTCTCTATGTTTAAGAGAACCCTGGCGGTGCAGTGGTTATGCATTGGGCTGTGATCCACATGGTTCCACATGGTTGGCAGTTCAAAACACCAGCCACTCCTCAGGAGAAAGGCAAAGACGGAGCTTTCTACTCCCATAAACACTTGCAGTCTCGGAAACCTACAGAGGGGTGGACATGAAACTCACTTCCTGGAGTCACATTTTATTCTCATTTTGGTGTTACCAGATGTTTGAAAAAATAACTTGAACAATCTCCATCAGTCGACTACAAGTCTCTGTTAAACACATAAAATGGTCCAAATGCACAAAAGAAAGAAAGAGAGGAATTAGAGATAGAGAGAAAGGGGGAGTGAGAGAAACAGAGTTTTTAATTTTCCTTTCTTACAAAATCTAGTTTTTCCCAGTTGAATTCAGGTGCTGTGGGTTGTTTTTCTCTCTTCTGTCTAAAAAATAATTTTTCCATCACTTAGCATTGTGTGGTCTCTGGAATCACAAAGCTTTCTGTTACAGAAAAAGAAATGCAGCAATGGCCAAATTTCCCCCGCCAGGAGAAAAGGAATGATTGAGACAGTTTTCTCAATAATTGCTTCAATCCTCCCCCTTGTGTTGGCCGTGGAAACTTGGCCAGGGACGATTAAAGAGATGTTGGATTGATTTTCCCCCCGCCCTCCTCTTACTGCTTCCTTTGCCTGAATACTGGTCCCACCCTTCTAAGTTATCACACTCCCTCTCCCTCTTCAGGTCAGATGTCACCTCTCCTGGGAACCTTACACTGACATCTCTCCATCCCCACTTCCCTGGTGACTGCTTACACCCTCCATCCCCAGGAAGGTTGATCACCCCTTCCTCTTTGCTCCTTCAACACCTAATTTGAACTTTTCTCATAGCATTAATCATATTGTGTTATGGTTTGCTCTTAATTTTTCTGCCTTCTCCTAAAATCTGTGATTTTTTGAAGGCAGAGATATTTTAAACGTATTATTATTACTCAACAATCTGCCCGTGAAATGTGTGCATAGACCAACCCATTGCCTCCAACTCTTGGACGGTCCACATGTTTTGGAGTTGAGCTGTGCTCTGCAGGGATTTTGAATGGCTTTGATCATTTCTTCTAAGGCATCTATGGATGGGTCTGTAAGACCGACCTTCTGATTAGTAGCCAAGCACTTAAACTTTCATGCGACCCAGGAACTCTAAAGGGTGCCCAGGACAAGCTTATTCGGCCAGCTTTGCACCACAAAGGGTATGGCCACCACCTTAACCAAATCCAAGGGACTGGGATGTTGCCCATATTGTTTTCATTTCCTGCAGTAAACACCAGCCCCACTACTCCATGGCCAGACCCCATCCCAAGAGTCTGCAGTCAATGTGTACATGTTCCAGCAAAGCCAGTCTCTGGTAAGGCTGGACCTAAGGCCTTGACAGGAAGGAAGACCGAGTCTTTTCCATGTTGAGCCTCTCGTGAGGGTTCTCTACATTCAACTGAGTTCAGCTGAGTTGGAAAACTGGTCTCAGAACAAACCACGTAAAATGCCAGACAGTGACTCTTCACGGTGGTCTCAGATGGAGGGGAGGCAGCGTCCGGTTCCTGTTTGTGTGCAGTAGGACACTTCGTTTGAAAGACTATTTCCATCACCCCAACAATGCATGCTGTGGATGAGACTGCCCATCAAGAGCTCCTCCACTTCCTGTGGGGAAGGGCAGGTCAGAGGACAACTGGAATACTCCAAGTCTTATCCAAGCAGAGCCAGTTGGTGCCCAGTTTTGTAAGTTGATAGGGCTGCGAGAGACGAGAAAGAAACACAGAAATAGGAGAGAGAGGTGGGGAGGAAAAGTTGTGAGGTTCTAAGTCGGGACAGATGGAATTCGACAAGCTGGGTCAACAGGAGAGAGCGTCAGGGTGGGAGTTGAAATACAGGCTAGTATCCAGAAGAGTGTCCTGGGCCTCTGTGTACAGATCAATACAACTCCAGCACAGAAGTACACGTTTGTCTGTCCTGCGTATACGGTCCCTGGATGGCACAAGCCATTTACACTAGAAGATGAACCTAAGTGCTGCTGGTTGAGACTTAACTGATGGTGCCACAGGAGAAAGGTCCTGCTATTTGTTTCCCTAAAGATGACTGAAAAAGCAAACAGAGCCCCTCTCTGCTCCCTGCTGCCCCAGCCTTACAGAGCCATTCTTTTCTGTAACACAGGAGGTGGTCATAAGTCCGGATCTCTCTATGGCAAAGGGACTTTTCTTCTTATGGTTATTGTTGTATCCATTCTGACTATACCGCCTGAAAGGAGCTCTGATGGCCTAGTAGTTCCAAGTTGGGTTCTTCACTGCAAGGTCAACGGTTTGAAACCAGATGCTCCTCTGGAGAAAGACAGGGTTTCTCCTCCCATCAGGAGTGATAGTCTCAGAAAGTCCCAGGGCCAGTTCTGCCCTGTCCTACAGGGTCACTGTGCGTCAGCGGTCTCAATAGTATTGAATTTGGCTTATGGGTGTACAGCATGCAAACAACGCTCCCTCGAGGCGGGGAAGCCTAAGTGTCAGGTCTTCTTTGGTTACAGCTTGGGAAGGACATCATCATGGAGGAAACACAGGTGGGAGATGGAGAGAAACAGAGACGCAGCTGATGACATCACCTGAAAACCTGGATCCAGCCCGACTGGACTTCCCAATAACAGACTGCCATATATCCTCTCTGTGGCCTCAGCCGGTTTGAGCCTGGTTTCTGTCAACCTACCACGGAAGGCGTCTTGAGTCATAGACCACGAATCCACAAGTCTGCTTCTCATTCCCAGGTTATAGGAAGAGCACTCCAAGTGCAGGGAAGCAGGACCATGACTTTGTTTCCATGCTGAACATGACTGTAACTTTGGGGAGGGGGGGAGACAAGCCTTGAAGACCCCAGACGCTATTCTTTCTGATAGCCAGGCACCATCTGGTTGCTTCCCCACACTTTGTTATCTGCAGTAGTCCCTTCATAAGGGCAAGTCTCTAGTAGGGTCAAGCCGTAAGAACTAATTGTTCTTTGATTGAGGCTAGAATGATGCACGAACCCCCAATCCAGGGGAAGCTGGGGAGAAACGAGGCGCTAACAACAAGAAGAAGACAATGTTCTGAAATTCACTGTGGTGATTGCACAACTCTTCTTAATATTATTGAGTGACTCAAGCGTATGGTATGGAAAGTATATGCCAATAAAATAATTTTAAGATTGGGGGGGGGAAAGATGTTTCCTAATGAGGATTGTCACAGAGTGGGCTGCTGCAGGGCCTTCAACCTCAGACTCTGTTAGGGCACCTGTCTCACCTAACCAGGGGAAGTGATGCTCAGGGTAAAGTTTCTCCGGACATAAATATACGCTGGGTGCTTCAAGAATGAATGCACTGGTCCCCGGGGGTTTCCATAATGAGACCTCACTTGTCTTTGTTTTCTGCTCACAGACACATTTCTTGGGACATTAAGTGAGTCTGTACTTTGAGCATCTTGTACCGTTCAAACTAGCACAAGGGTGCTTGGTAATAGCAGTGGGATGTTAATAAGATTCTGCTTGGTTTGCATTGTTTTTTTATAACTTAAAAAAATCTTCAGAACCTTAATAATTTAAAATGACCATTGACCAGTCAAATAGTCCCTCGCAATTTCAACTTTCCTGTAATATATCATGTCTCCACTGAAGCGGGCTGTTATAGCTGCCTGAAAAAGTATTGTTTGATGTCTGTAAGCGCAGTCAGCAATCAATAATTTGAAATTTGTACCATTTGTACCTTTAAGTCCTGGCACATCATTTTTTATTTCATTCAATCTGCTTACTATTGAAGAAAAGGGATTTTGAACCATTGCCACAGAGCACATTTATGTGTGAAACAGGCTCATCTATAGCAGGAAGTATATCACTGCGACGTTTATTTGCAATATTAATTGTACATATTGATTCTCCTTTTTCAGAAATGGTAAATTTATTATAAATATCATTGCTTGATCACTGCACAACCTCATTTCAGTGAGAATCTTCTCTTAAAAACTTGAAAAGGTGTTGGAGTCAAGACGTGCCTGAGTTTTCAAATGCCGAAAGAGAACTGACGCTGTAATCTTAAATCACAATTGTGTAATTAGTTGCTAGGCCAAGGAGTTACAACTCCAAGCAGGAAATGCATTTTATTTTTTATTTTTTAAAGATGTCTCTTTGCTATCAGAAAAGAATGAATGACTTTTCAGGATCGACTTCCCTTGACCTTGAAATTCATTTCTCCTGTTTGCTCTTTGCCCAAATGTAAATACTTACATAGGAGGCAGGGTTGCCTTTAGCCAAGTTGAAGTACCACAGGGAGTGATGATGAGACCTAAAAGTAAAGACTCGCAACCCACTGAACACCCTCCCCAAACGCATCTCCTTGAAGAAGACAAGTCCAAAGGTGGTCACCCCCGAATGCTGGGAGCATCCTCCAGAAGAAGACAAAGGAAGATTTCTGACTCTTCACGGAGGATGAGCTGCTCGCAAGCTTGCCATGGAATGGGCCGAGCCAGGGAGAGGGGAACTCTGTTCAGAGAGCTAATGAAGCTCCGGGAGGGAGCAGCGTCATCCAGACTGGGTCCTCCAGTTCATCCCAGTATATTAGTCAGTAATTGGCTATCTTGTGGGTGGAATCATTCTTAAAATAGGATATTGAGCAATTTAATATTCTCATGTTTATTGGACACCTACTGTGTGCTGATGTGAGAGACACCCAGGGAAGAGAGCGGTGGGGAGGCCAAAAGACATATCGTTGCTGCCAAGAGGCATCTAATCGGATGGCTCAACAGCCAATGTCTGTAACTGCAGAGCAGCTGAGAAGGAGCTAAGTGCCGAAAGAGATGTGTAGATAACGTGATATCAATATTTAGCAGAGGGAAAGTTTAGCCTGGCCCCGGGGAGTTTGAGAAGCTTCCTGGAGAACAGGCCATTTGAGTTGGATCTTGAAGGAAGGACAGAAAGAGATGGAGGGAAGACCATCGAGCAAAGGGAGGAGCACAAGCCAGTGTCCGGGAAAGCACACATGAGGGACGCTGTTGGAGCAGCCCAGGGAGCACGAGCTTAGAACAAATGGATGGTAGAAGCGGAGGGGCAAGATTGGAAAGGCAGGTATCTGGACCCCAACATGTGGAAGGCCGTAAAGGACAAAAACCAGAATTTGGCCTCTCCCATGCGGACCTTGGGGAATCACTGCAGAGTGTTGTGGATTTGGGGACACAAGATCCTGGTCAAGGACCCTGAAGTTCATCATGCTCCTTACATGTGAGAGTGGGGCTGAGTGGAGAGAGCTCATCCAGGGGAAGGCAGTGCGCAGTTACTTGAGGATGGGGCTGTTGGAATGAAGAGAAAGGGGCAGCCAACATGCCGGTTCTCACCAACCACCGGGTCTGCCCCAGACAAAGTGCAGGAGTAAGGGGAGGAGGTATGGATTCTGAGCAATAAGAGCATGATGGCAGGTGACGAATTTGATTGTGGACATGTTGACTTCGGGTTTCCGGTGTGAGATTTAGGAGGAAAGCCCCGCAGACAGCTGTGAATGTGCTGGAGAGAGAACCGAGCTAAGATAAAGATTAGATTTGGGAGTGAGCCACAGAGGTGAGGTTTGAAGTCATGAGAATGAGTGAGCTCACCCAGGAAAACCGCAAAGAGGGGGACAAACACTGAGCATGCAGAAAAGTGACGGTGGAAGGAGGAGGGCAAGGGAGTATTTGGAGAGATCATTCAGGCCCAGAGAACTGTTATATAGTACTGAGGAGTCGTGAAATAAAAGACAATTGTTTGGAGCCGAAAGAGACCTTAGAGATCAGCCGGGCCAATCATTTTCATTTGATAGGACGCAGAGGCTCAAAAAAGGTTGAGTTACAGCTGGCAGCCAGCTGCACTCCGGGCTGTATTGGGTCCAAGTTGTGAAATAGGTAAAGCTTCTTTGGCCCTCTCCTCCCACCCTCCTTTCCTAGAACATGTCCTCTCTTTTTTATTATTTATAATAACATTAATAATAGAGACAGTCATCGAACTCTTTCTCAGAGTTGGGAGAGTGAGAGAGTGTTAGGCTTACATACTTTGGAACCAGACTGCCTGAGTTCGAATCTGGGAGCCTCTACTTTGGACAAATGACTTAGACTTTTCAAACTTCAGTTTCCTCAGCTGTAAAATGGGTGGGTGGGGGCAGATAACAGTTACGTATTAAACATACACTTGGAATTGGACTTGGCCTCTCCTAATCACTATGCTTGTTGAAAGTGAAGAGGACTTGAAGCACTTGCTGAGAAAAATCAAGGCTGGCAGCCTGGCATGGATGGCAACACCACATAAAGAAAGCAAAAATCCTCACGACTGGACTAACAGGCAGCATCATGGTAAACAGGGTAAAGATGGATGTTGTCAAGGATCTTATTTTGCTTGGATCCACTATCGATGCTTCCAAAAATAGCAGTCAATAGATCAAATGATGCGTTGCATTGGGTCAATTGGCATAATTGGGGGGGTAATAGTGGAGAATAAATTATATAATGTATATAAACCACTTAGCAAAGTATTAGACATGATATGTGCTCAATAGGTAACAGTTTTGTAGACCAGCCAGCCTACTCTGACTCAGTGATCGTACAGGACAGAGCAGACAAGCCCCACAGGATTTTGGAGGCTGAAATCTTCATGAGAGCAGGTCCCCAGGTGCTTTCTCCTACGGTGGACTTCAACTACCAACCTTTAAGTTCACAGCGGAATCCTTAACCCTTGTGTTACAGGGCTTGTTCAATACCTAGTGGGAACTATCATTACTATAAAATGAAGAATAATAATTTAATATCTAAATAGTAATATGATGATGATACCATTATTTTCTCATGACTCTAGTGGAAGCATTCAGTACTGTCGGCAGTCATTGCAGTTCGACCTGCAAAAATGGGCATCTCATCTAGTTCAGCCTGCTCCTGCTGACACGATTAAGTGATATGAAGTTGCCATTTGGGGAGATGAAAAATAATCATGTATTGGTGGTTTCCTATGGCCCTACCTAATCGACACAACACATTGTTGGCAACATTGAGGTGATCCAAGGGCTGAGTAATTAGCAACTGTTATGATGGATAATTACTTCACATGGGTAATTGCTTACTTTGCAAAT
>NW_022103968.1:13402074-13427314 GCF_000313985.2 Echinops telfairi
CACACACACACACACACACACACACACACACACACACAAATAGTGCCGATTCTGTCCAGGGCATAGGCTTCTGGTGATGGGTTTGTGCCTCAGGCTGAGTCCTTTTAGAAACTTTAGAAAGGACTGTAAGCAGATGATGCACACGGTCATTTTCCTGTGTTGACAATTCCCAAATTTCCCTTCCCCCAAATTCATCTTCTGTTTCAGCAGAGCCAGTGCAATACAGGAATGATCTATGGGATGGCGTCAGACGCTGAAGGAAAGTTGTTCCTTTTCCAGCTTTATCCTTAGTTCTGTAAAATACAGCCACAAACAAGCTGAAATGAAAGCTACACATGTGATTCTGATTTGTTGACACACAGTGATCCTCTTCTTCCCTGACTCCCTAAGTGTCTCCATGTATAAGCATTGCACTCTCCAGAAACAGTATGGCTTAAGTTACAGCGTGTCAGTCAACCTGACCTTATTGTTTGTGCATACGGAGTAAACAAGGGATTTGACAACTCTTCCCCCTGCCTTTCCAAGTCTTCTCCCTGACCCTTAGAGTATCTTGCCTATGACAATAATTTCATTCAGAAGAATTAAGACCAGACTAATCCCAATGAGTTGAAGATTAAAGATCTCCCAAATGTCTAACTCTTCCAAGATGATATTCTTTTCCACCCCCGCCCCGTCACGAGTCCTCTCTTGTGTAGATTCCCTCGTGTCTCTGGGTTCTGCAAGTCACTGCATCACCCCACAGAAACTCATGAAGCTTGAAGGAAAGATCTCGAGTGGTAATGGGTGCTGTGCAGCTCCCAATCCGAAGGTTAGGCAGAGGCGAGCCAGATGCAGGCTCCAGAGCCAGAAGCCAAAAAATTTCCAAATTCATAGCAAGTCTTCTTGTTTCTATCAAAGCTCCATCAGGAAATAGAGGTGTGGCTTCCCAGGTGATGTGGACTAGAAAGGTACAGTAGTGCCACATCAAAAGTATACCCCCTTCAAAAGTAAACAAAGGAGGGTGGCTGACGTCATGCTCTCCAGTGAAATAGTCTCAAAAGTGGCCCAAAGGAAGCAAAGAGTAAGCTTTGGTTCACTCCGCCTCTAAAGGCAGAGTCTAAAGATGCCCTCAAGAAAAGAACGACACTTGGTGGACACCGTCTGCTAGAGGGAGGTCTTAACCCCCCTCATCCTGTCCATTAGTATAGTTAAGAACACCCTCCAAGATGCGATTATAGCCGCAGGCAGAGCGTCCAGCATTATCATTCCCCACAAGGAATTATGGCTAGAAGGGCCATATTCATTGACGACAGCTCATCCCCTACTTTTAATTCAGCTGCTCTGAGTTTAATAAAGATTTTGCCTGTACCTAAAAATAAGCTTATCTACAAGTAAGTGTGGCTCCTGAAGTCGAGGATCATCAGGTAACGAGGAAAAAAACCCTCGGAAGTCAATGAGTAACAACATCTGGAAATGAGCAAGTTGTAGATTTGTCTTGAACCCTCATGCACACCAATAAAACAGCCGATCAGACCGTAATTCAGCTCTCTGAGATAGTAGCTGGGAGATAAGGAGACGGACATATGTGACTTCAACGTAACCTTGAATTTCTCCCCTGAATATGAGCACATGACAAATGTTTAAATGATTGTTCCAGAAAAGGAAGAGGTGTCAAAAGTCATTTGAAAACAATACTTTTGAGGTTCATTACTTGGTCTACTGACTGTTTCTTTAATTCTCGTTCTGGAATAGGGGGCGGGGGGACCTTTGAATATCAAATTAAAACTTCCCTTTCCCTTCTACTCCCCTTGTCCCCCATCTCTTGGTGGAGGACATATGCCACCAACAGACCTCCCAATGCATCACAGCCTACAAAAAGGCATATATTTGCTCTCTTGGGTTCCATACAAGCAACTTACTGTGGGCGGTCCTGTCCTGGACACCCAACTTCTCTTGGCCTGACCCTTAGTCAGTTATGCCCTTCCAGATAAGGGAATTTTTACCTCTTCTGAGAAGGGATCTTGAGCACTTCTTCTTCTTCTTCTTCTTCTTCAATGAGTTTATGAAAACAACATTTGGTTATCATATTAAAGTAATCATTTTGCTGTCCATGGTCTCCACTAGAAAAATATATTCATTTTGAACAACAGCAGAATGCTCATTTTCATATTGATTGTTATGCTGCATACCTTCCCTAACATAACATTTTATTAATTTTAAGCCCTTTTCCCCTTCCTTCCAAATTTCAGTTCTGTGGATCATGTTTCACATATTGTGTCATTCACGGAAATTTCACTGGATCCCAATTATGTGCTGGACACTTGGGATTCTGATTTACAGTTTTTCTTGAATTCCCATTAGACGCAGTGAAGCAGGACCAGGAACTGGGACATGATTCAGCTCTCAGAAGCCCTCTCATGCAGACATGTTGATCACCTAACAGAGAATAGGTTTTGAACTCCTCAAGGCTGTGATTTGGTGCTGAGAACAAGTCAAAGATAATTGAGTAAAGGTCTCTGGCTATGAGAAATTGGCAGTCTGGTTGGGGAAATAACATATCTATCTATCTATATACAATAATCTATAGTAAAAGGGAGATGAAATAAATAACATCTAAATATAATGTTAGGGGAAATGATATATATACAATGATCTATAATAAAATGGAGATGAAATAAATAACATCTAAAAACAATGATATAAGTATTCCAAAAAGCATTGTCCTACATTTCTTTGAAACTCCTGCAGTTGAAACCCTTTATGTCTGACTTGGGCACTTAAAAATTACGTATGTCCTGCCAGGCATATCTCCACCCCCCACCTACCCCCACCACTCCCAAAATGTGATCATTTAACAGCAATTTAGTCTTGAAAGGTTTCCTCTGGTTCACTCTCAAAGAACCACAGTGTACTAGTCAATGTGTCAGGGTAGTCATTACAGCATTGGTGAACTCTGGTAAATGTGAGAGTCATTTTAAAATGTAAAACCCAAGAAATCAATGCCAATGTTTCACGGGCAACACAAGGACAGAATGAGGACTGAAATGAAAAGTGCCCAGAAGCCCAGAAATTATCACCAGTAGCAATTCTCCTCATTTAAGGCGGGAGAAAAAAAATCTGAAATGTTAACAGCTTAGGCAACTACAGATAGGTATGAAATAATTTTTAGCAACCCCAGTGATTATCATGGAGGGAAATAATCACTATTAATAAGAACTATATTTGGATTTCATGAAACAACTAATGAACTGATATAGTGAAACAATGTCCTATAATCTTCCAACACTAAGCACTGTACCTGGCTCCTTGAATGAACACAAGATCTGTACCTGGCAAGGTGCCTAGGTAAAAGAAGGCTGGTAACAAATACTGGCTGGAAGCCTGATTAAAATATGACTCTTGTTCTCGTTGCTAAACTAAGTTAGGAAACCATTCGGAGTCCCCGGTGCTGATGAATGTTGTAGTGGCAACCCTTCTGTCTTGGCAAGGTCGGAGTTCATGCCTCTGGGGTTATAAGGTCACTGCTATTCTTTTCTCTTCTCCCGATCAACTTCTAGCCCTGCACTGTGAGAAAAACACCCAGGAAGTTGCAATGAGGACCTTTTTTTTCCATCACAACAATGCACCTGCTCAGTTTTCAAGGTTTCTTTGGGAAACTTAACCCTATCCATTCTACAGCCCCGATCTTGCCCTGTCAGACTTCGTTTGGATCTCCAAACTCCAGGCACATTGAGAAGGAAAGTGATTTGAGTCCCTGGAGGATGCTCAAAGTGCCCTTTTTATGTGGTGTAAATGGAAGAGCACTGACTTCTTCAGGGGACGGTTAGAGAGGCGGAAGTACATCCTTCAGAAGCAGCTAAACCTAGATAAAGGAGAGGCAGATGACACAACTTTGCTTGGTGAACGTGAGGAGGATTTGGAGCACTTGCTGAGGAAGATCAAGGATTCCAGATTTCCGTGTGGATTATAGCTCAATGTAAAGAAGACCAAAATCCTTACAACTGGACCGACAGGTAACATCATGGTGATAAATGGAGAGAAGGTTGAAGTTGTCAAGGGTTTTGTCTGGCTTGGATCCACAATCAATGCTCACGGAAGCAGCAGTCAAGAGCTCAAAAGACATGCTGCATTAGGCCAATCTGCTCACTAGGTCTTTTCGGAGCATTGAAAAGCAAGGGTGGTATTTTCAGGACTAAGGTGTGCCTGACCCAAGCCATGGTGTTTTCCTTTGCCTCATATGCACGTGAAAGTTGGACATGGAATAAGGATGACCGAAGAACCGATGCAATTAAATTGTGGAGAAGACTACTGAGAGTAGCATGGGCTGCTCAAAGGAGAAGCCAATTTGTCTTGGAAGAAGTATGGCTAGAGTGCTCCTTGGAGGCAAGGCTGGCAAGACTTCGTCTTACACACTTAAGACATGTTGTCAGGCAACACCAGTCCCCTGAGAAGGACACCGTGGGTGGTAAACTGGAGGGGCAGCGAAGGAGAGGCAGGCCCTCAAGGAGATGGACGGACACAGTGGCTGCAACAGCGGACTCAGGCAGGAACAATGGAGAGGACGGGGTAGGATCACGCAATTGTGCACAATTTCTTTTGTGCATAGGGTTGCTATGGGTCGTAACCAACTTGATGGCACCTAACAGAAACAAAGGCTATATCGAGAAAGAAGACCTTTATCTTTTGATTTGTTTGTTTAAGAAAAGCTTCTGTGATTTTGCAGCAAAACTTTTTGTCATGCTTTAGAACTATTGGGACGCCTACCTTGTTTAGGTTCCTGGGACTTCTGAGTTTTGGAGATCATCTTGCTGAAAGCCCCAAACAATAGGAGAAAGGGTGGTGACAGCATGCTTACAAGTGGCCATAGAGGATAATTTAGAGTATTGAGGGCCAGGACAATCACATGAATACTCACAGCAATGTTGACGTGGTGATGGGCATAGATGGTTAGTCAGCAGGGGACGATCCTGTTGCCTGCTTCCATTGAACTGTTTCCCCATAGGATTCTCAGTGCAAGCCTTACTGCTCCGCAGTCCCTTCTGCATAGACTGCCTGGCAGGGAGTTTGATACTCGGTTTGAGGAGGACAGAATTATTTCCAACAGCTAGGGGGCTCTAGCAGTCCATCTTTTGGATCAAAATGGATTTGCTACAAATATCGATTCATGTCTGAAAAAATGCCTTACTCTTTTCTTGCTTATCTCTAAATATTAACAGATTAAGCCATGTACAAAATTATAGATATCCATGGTCAAAGGCTCTTTTCTTCATTTCACGATTTCTCCTTGAAATAAAAAAAAATTAATCCTGTATATAATAAAGCTTCTTGATTTAATATGGAAAGTGTTCTAAATATCTAAATTAGATAATACATTTCTATTGATGTGGTACATGCCCTTCACATTTAGGTTGATACAGTTCAGCTTCATTCTTATCCTATGGAAAAACTCTCTCTTGATACTGATAGATAACAGGGAAGAGACAAATCTCATTCCACAGAAATGACATAATTTGGCCATTTCTGAAAACCAAAACAACTTTTCAGCATTGGAGATGCTCAACAAAAGAACAGTTAAGTGGAGCATCTGAAGTTGTATCAGCTCGTCACGCCTGCTATTTTTCCCCTGACATTTCCACTATCAAGACACTTAAATGTAATAATTTAGCCTTAATTCCCAGTTTCTCTTTCTTTGGCCCTCCATTCTGCTGTAGGACATGTTTTAAAAGCACTTAGAGGCACTTAATGGACAGATTTAGCAAAATCTTCCTCCTGCCTCCACATCTGAGTCGCATACAGAAGACTGAATAAACCCTGTCCTTCTTCCACTTGCATCTCCTAAAAATATTGATTGTGGTCAAAGAGGAGGGGGAGAGGCAGATGGAGACTTCTCTTGTGTGGAAGCTACACAAAGGGGATGGTGGTGGTGGTGGCGATTTTATTTTATTTTGTTCTGTATTGGTTCTTTTCAGATGCTCAATGCCCACTTCCTCTTTCTTATCAGCTACTTGAGTGGACTACTGGAAATAACAGTCCTTAAACAAGTGCCCACACATATTTTCAGTTTCTTGAACATCTCAAACATCGCTGTTTCCCAAATATACTGACTGCAGGAAAATAGAAAATGCATTTTTATTCTAGACCCAAATTCTTTCCAATTTGCAAACCCATGAGGGTTTGAAGGAAATGCAATCCACATGACCATTTCTTCTCAAATACATCCATCTAAAGAATCCACCCCCGCCCCATTCTCCTTCTTCCTGTGTGAAAGTGATTTGATGTCTATGAACTTTTTAAAATAAATGTTGGTAAGGCTTTTTCCTCCCTTTTCATAGAAAGAGGAAGTTTCAGCTAAGATTCAATTCATGTCAACCCTCAAGATTTGACTTTGACTTCGAACTTAGAAGTCATTACAGTAAGCGTGGGTTTTGCAATCACTTCTCTTTTTTTAAGGTAATTTTATTGGGACCTCTTATAGCTCTTTTTTCTAAAATACTTTTGTTAAGGGCTCTTACATCTCTTATTACAATCCATACATTCATCCAGTGTGCCAAGTACATTTGCACATATGCCGCCATCATTATCAAAGCATTCTCTTCCCACTTGAGCTCCTGATATCAGTTCCCCATTTCTCCCCCTCCATCCCCCACCAGCCCTCCCTCACGAACCCTTGATAAGTTATAGATTATTTTTTCCATATCCTACATCATCCTTCATTGCCCCTCACCCACTTTTCTGTTACTCGTCCCCCTGGGAAGGGGTTATAAGTTGATCCTTGTGATCAATTCTCCCATCCTCCCCTAATCCTCCTGGTATCTCTACTTTCCTTGTTGGCCCTGAGGGGTTTATCTATCCCGAATTTCCTGTGCTGCGGGCTCTTATCTGTAGCAGTGTGCATGCTCTGGTCTAATCCGATTTGTAAGGTAGAATTGAGGTCATGATAGTGGGATGAAGGAAGCACCAAAGAACTAGAGGAAAGTTGTATATTTCATCGATGTTATACTGGCTCATCTCTTCACTGTGACCCCTCTGTGAGGGGATGTCCAATTGTCTACAGGTGGGCATTGGATCTGCAATTACTGCTATCATTTCCATTTTACTAAATAAATAAAATACCCAAGTTCACTGCCATTCAGTCAATTTTGACTCATAAACCTTTGGACTTGAAGTTCCTACTTGTCCTAGGTGCTGGGGTTACCATAAAAACATGGCAGACATACTTCCTGCGCTCAAGGACCTTGAAGTCTAGCAGAGAAAAGAGATACTTAGCAAGGGATTAGAAGTCTGATGGAGAACCTGGGTGGTTGAAATGGTTAACATACCTGGCTGCTAACCAAATGGCTGGCAGTTTGAGTCCACTTAGCAAGGTCTTGGAAGACAGGGCTGGTTATCTTCTTACTTAAATTCAGCCAAGGAAAATCCTGTACAGCCTAGTTCTACTTCAACACACATGGAGTCGTCATGAGTCGGAATTCACTCACTAGCAACTGGTTTGACTGATTTGGGTTGCAAATCTGATGAGAGAATCCCAAGTGCTCAGCAGGCAAATAGCAGACAAAGCTAACTGGGGGGTGGGAGGGGGGGTGTCCTATGTGCTGGGAACACAAAAGAAAGATCCCGTCAAGAGGCAGGCCCAGTGCCAGTCAGCTCAGAGTGTTGAAGGGGAACGCAAAGACAGACACGATGGCTGAAGCTTAGGAGCGTGAGAGGCAGGTATGCAGGTAAGACTGGTCCTAGAACTCATGGTGATGAGGTCATGGCCATCCCAGGGGTGACACCCAGGGGAAACACCAGATGCTCCCAGCCTGACACAGCACCCAGATCCGCCATTGTGACTTTTCACCTGAGTGCGGATAACAAGGGTCAACAAAGGAGTCTGTACACACACACACACACACACACACACACACACACACACACCTTTATATATAAACAGATATGTACTCGTGTATGTGTGTCTTTGACTTCTGGTTTCAAGAGCCCTGGTGGCATAGTAGGGCAGCCCTGGTGGTGGAGTGGTTGTGCATTGGGCCGATAACTCTGAGGCCAGCAGTTGGAAACCACCGGCTGCTCCGCTGGAGAAAGACAAAGCTTTCTCCTCCCACACAAAGTTACTGTCGTGGAAGCCCACCAGGACAGATCTACTCCGTCCTACCCGGTCGCTTTGAATCCAACCGGGCTCTAAGGCAATGAGTTTGAGTTGAATGAGGCGGTCTCGTGAAGGCGGGCTGGTGGCACAGTGGTTATGCATTCGGCCGCTCACTGCGAGAGCAGCTGCTCTGGGAGAACGAGGAGGCTTTCTACTCCCTAAAGAGCCCCGGTCTCAGAAAGTCCCAGGGGCAGATCCACCCCGTCCAACAGGGGTGCTATCAATCAGACTCCACTGGATGGCAGACTTTGTTGTTTGTGGTGGGTTGGTTTGCTGGTGGCCCGTGGTGAAGTGCTCTTGTGCTGCTGTCCCCTAGGGTCCCAACAATTAAGCATTCACTTGACAGCACCCACCAACAAACAACAAGCTCTTGGTTTAGACACTCCATCACTCCCTGGACTTGAAGACCGTCCCTTTTGTCTCCCTGCCGTCAGCCTCTCCACTTTCCAACCTTCATTCCTGTTGCTGCCAGGGTTAGTAATATCCCTGCTGGCGTCACAAACCCCTGAACAATCCAGATGGCCCTCGGATCAGTCGCTATGCAGACTCCAGACTTGTTTCCATTCCGGCCCTGCCGTATCTTAGCAGCCCGGCTTCCCTGTGATTCCAGTTTGCCTTCCCCACCGCCCAGCAGGTGCCCATCCGCAGGCATCCTGTACTGCAGACGCGGCTTCTGCTTCCTCCAATGGCGCGTCTCTCAGTCGGCCCTAAAAGACTGGCTCCACGGGATGCTCACGACTGCTGGCAGTCATTGAGGGGCCCCCTGACTCTTGGGCCCTGGGTAGAGAGGAGGACTGCTCCATAGGGTTTTCTGGGCTGTAATCTTTCTGGAAGCAGATGCCCAGCACTTTCTTCCACGGAGCTGCTAGGTGAGGTTGCAGGCTTGCAGCTGATCGACAACCCCTACAGGCCCTCAGGGTTCTAGTCAGCGTCAGGCTCCCAAAGAGTTAAACAGGTTGGGAAACACTGATAAAGTGAAATAGCTTATTTCATCAGAGGACTTATGAGAGCCTGTAATGCTACGCTCATTGATAATCCCGAATCTCCAAGAATGAGGATATAGTATGCCAAGCTTATCTGACAGCACCCCTCCAGAGAGAGTCTCCCATGGGACTAGCATTCTGAAGGACCCGTTTGGGGAAAGGCTACCCAGGGCCCGGAGCTCAGCCAAGGGCTGCAGAGGAGAATGAGCTGTGAGCCAACTAGGAAGAAGGGTTGCCCTATGTTGTGAGCACAGTCCTTCAACATTCCAGGAACATTCTCTTCCACAAAGCCCAGTGCCAAATTCCCAGCAGTGGGAGAATAATCATTTGGGGTAACAAGAGGTCCCACTCATTTATCTTTAAGCATTGCTACGAGGCGGGACCAATTATACAGTTTTCAGGGTCTCGTGCAAACATAAAAACACAAGACCTCCTCACTCTAAATGATAAAGGATTTGCAAATGGCAGCATCACATGGTTGCATGGTTTCTGGTGGTGGTGGTGGTGGGGGTTTGTGCGAGAGCCCAGGTCTCATACTCCAGAAACCAGCCCTGTTTCTAATTCTGTCTCACCTTCCACCTCTACCCTTTCCTTTCAAAGTCCGCCTACAGAGTGTTTTTGTGTCAGGGGTCCCCAGGACCCCTGCTTGGATGGCGATTCTTTAGGCAAACTCGGGAGATTCACCTGTGATTTACCACAGCAAAAGTCTGCCAAGCCAAACAGCGGAGGGAAAAGGCACCTGGGGTAAAGAACCCTGTCACCTCCGAGTCATAAAAGACCCCTGTCCTTCTCCAGCAAGGAGTTGTGTCAACCACATGAAAGGTCTGCTCGGGAAACCCATTAGATTTCAGGGTGTCACCTAGGGTTTGCACCCAGTGACTTGATACAAAGTTAGCGGTCAGACCCACCCAGAGCTGCCTCCAAAGAGAGGCCTGGCAGTCTGCCTCTCTGAGCTGGGTGCTGCTGCTGGTTCCCAGGAAGTCTAGCCTCACACCCAGTGGGCCTACCCGGCTTCCTGAGGTGTTTGGGCCACATCGCCAGGCCTGCTGTCCTCTGCGGCACCTCTGGCTGAGTTTGAATCATTAACATTTGGGTGGATAGCTGGGTAGTTAACCATGGCTGTCACCCAGGGCCTTCCTTAGGGTCACAGCCAGGAACCCCCTGGGAGCAGGTGCCCCCTTTATCAGGTGGTCTTCCCAGGAACAGGTGGCTGCTGGGGTGGTGGCTCTTTGAGGGGAGTTCAGCGGAAGCCCATCACTCCTTGTTTTTATTGAGAGCTGGGCGTCGCCATTGACTCGACAGGAATGAGTTTTGCTTTTTCTCTTGAGCCAGGTGGACACCCTCGGCCTGGCATGGATCCAAACCCCAGAGTTCAAGAAGGAAGGCGGGCATTTAGCACAAGCCATATTGCTTGCCCAAAGTGTTGGTGCCTAGTGGGAGGAGGAGCGACCCTCCCTAAATCCAAGTTCCCAGACACCAGCCAAGAACCAGCTAACAAGCAGACCTTTCAAAAGTTAGCAATCTCTAGTCTGATGCATTAAGCTTCTTTGGGGGAACAGTTTCAGGGGTTGTTTTTTTTTAAGTTGGTTGGGTTTTTTTCCTGCAATTCATTCGACGGCAATAATGCTTGTTGATGCTAGCAGATACTAATAGTAAAGGAGGCACAAACCAGCTAAACACTTGCTCTTCCTCAGGCTGAGGGGACACCCTGGCCAAGGAATTCTGATTTCTTCTGTTCAACTTATTTCGGAGGATCCCTCCAAGAAGCTTATAAAAGAGGACCCACGAGGGAGTCTCAGTTACCTGGAGAAGAAGCCCATTTTTTACCTCTGTTTCTACGGTTCACTTGGACTCGAGGGGAACCTGCGAGTTGACTTTATCTTTTACAGACGTTTTCTCGTCAAGCATGTGAGTGGTGTCAGGTTTGTGTGTTGCCATGCGGTTGACTAGGTGTCAGTAGAGTTTTCAGACGAAGATGAGGAAGAGAAATCCTGGGATCTACTTCTGAAAAGCCCAGTGGCTCACACTGGCACGAATTGCCACCCCTCATAGGGATGGTGCAGAACTGGGCAGCTTTCCATGGAGCCTCCTTCGTTCTATTGGATCAGGATTTGGCCACCGACTTGATGGTCATGGGGAATCCACGGCTGTTGACCTCCTGAGCACACCAAACCCAAGCTGACTGGCAGTTTTCAGAAATCTCTTTTGAGAGTGAATGATCATCGCCTCCAGGCTATCCCAGGGGGCCGTGCTCCAGCCACGGGGGGCCATCCGTCCAGTGACCTTAAGTGAAATGGATTCAAAAGGCTTGTGAGGTCACCCTCCCAAGAAGATGTATGCTTTGACTGAGGATATCAATTGTGCCACCCATCTGCCAGTAAGTTGGACAGTCATTTCGGTAGCACAGGGGTCTGTCCTGAAGCCTCTCAATAGACGTTTGTCTCCTGATGGGATTGGAAGCTTGGTCAACAATAGTCCAGTCCACTAAAGGCTATGCTGATCTGACATTCTTGGCTGTTCCTTAGTCTTCATGAGTCAGTCATGACTGATGTCTCCTGATATTTGGGGGATCATCTAGAAGGAGGCGCCTTGGATAACTCTCCAGATGATCCAGATTTCTATTCATCCATATTGCCTTTGGTCTTGATCAACCGTATCTGAGTGACTGTCTTCATGTTTCATGAATGGGGCTATTGGACAAATCACCAACCATTTTCAAAGACAAAGGCTTATTTAATCTTTGCCATGTCAGTCTGCTTGGTGCTTGGGAATATAAAACTTGGGAGTTTGCCCTTAGGAAGGGTATGTACCAGAGATGTATGGTGTGACACCTTGTAAGGGACACTCAACTTGGACCTTGACTTTTCCACTAAGAATAGAGGTGGTTTTCTTGCTGTGGAACCAGAAGAAATGCACAGTCCCCAGCTACTAGTACTGAATGTTTTCATCAACAACCCGATAGATGGATCTTGAATCAAAAGGAGAAAAAAATGTGGGACAGAACTTCAACATTTTCATAGAATCCAGACATAACTGGATGCATGAAAAGTGGAGAACCCTGCTGAATCGATTGCCAGGAACTAACTCTTAAACCTTGAACAGAAACTACCCTGTGCAGTCATCTTTGAACCACACAACAATTAAGCTAATTTAATAGAGAATTTTAACCTGGAGCATCATGTGCTCGTAAAGAATGATCTTTATGAGATCGCATGGACAATCGCAACTCTGAGACACAGATGAGAACTTCCAGGGACAGAGGGTCTACGTTCATGGTGGTAAAACAATACAGAGCAGAGAGAGGGGTAAGGGAGGCATGATGTGAAGGTCATGTCCATTGTCAACGAACTATGCAAGTAAACATTGTTGAATGGGCTTGTGTTCATTTTCATCCATTTTTTGGTAATTAATAAGTGGAAGAGTAGAGGGGGGTGGCCCTTGGAAAGTCACTAGACACACCTGAATTGCATTCCTAATATCAGCTCACTAGAGATAATAACTTCTGTTCCTCCTGATAGAGGATGTATGGGGATTAACTAATGTAATAATTGATGGGAATAGTGGTAAACTACAAATCATGTGTGTGTGCTTGCACACATGTGCCCATGTTTCAGATCTTAAAAAAATAATAAGGAAAAGTGGCTGCATTAAAAAAAAACACACAAAAAACACAGCATATTTTATAAATGATGGCAATAACCCAGTCCCATTATGGGGAGCAGTTACTGTCATCTTCTGCATCACTGATGGCACAATTAACTTAATTAACACATACCTCTGTGGTGAGTTTGCTGAAATAACACTTTTCTTTTTCACACGTTCCTGCTTTGCCAGGAATGTATCTCTGTATCTCAGAGTGGTGCATCTTCCAAGGAGGGAGGCGCATGCGCTCAATGGCTTCGTGTTGGTATGCAGAAAGCCAGAATACCCACACTGTAATTTGCAGCTGAAATCACCAAAGAAATATTAGCAACCTCACCAACATCTTGTGTACGAGGGCAAAGATCAAAGGATTTTTATGTAGAGGTGTGCCCAGGTGGAAGGGGTATGAAGCCATAAGGAAGCCATTCTCACCAAATCCAGGGTGACTTTCCACAAGGGGAGCAGCCTGTTCAGCAGTGCGGCAGTTACATAATCTCCTGTCAACTTGCACAGGGGGTGGAGTCTAGCCTGTCAATCAGGTCATAGCTTGATGACCTCATTTGGAGGCAGGAAGGAGATCAATAGCTCACTGAAGGTCAGACCCACACACTATGCTTGTCTCCCTGCTGACAAGCCGCATGGAGACCCCTGATGGAACCAGAGCCCTGGAGTACCCACATATAGACCCACGCCAGGGCTGAGATGCTCCACTGCCACTGCATACACATGACTTTCCACCCACTGGACTGTGATCTGCCTACATTTGGTGTCATTGAATGTGCTGTGTGAGTCTGAAGAGGAAATCATAGACTGGTATCAGACATATGGGCTAATATCAGACTTATGGACTTGATCTGGACTGGGCTGGGATGTTTTCTTAATATACAATTACTCTTTGATATACAGTCCTCTCTCACACATATAACTATCTCTGGATTTGTTTCTCTATTCTACCTGCACTAACACATGCAGAAGGGTCTAAGAAAGAGGCCTTTGCACCGGCATCATGGTAGCGTTGGGAGGGGGTGGATTTAGAAAAGAGGAGCTGATACCAAGGGCTCAAGTAGAAAGAAATTGTTTTGGAAATATTGATGGCTACATATGTACAAATGTACTGAATACCACTGAATGATGGATTGTTATTAAATTTGTAAGAGCCCCCCAATAAAATGATTTTAAAAAGAAAAAGAATGAGTCTGTGTAAATGAAGAGCACATTGTACACTGGGTGCTTTGGCATTGCCTGGACCCCTGTTGGTCACGAGGTTGGGTGATACTTAGGGCTGGATATGGGAAATCCAAGAGAAAGGAAGGCATTCCAATCTATTTTGGAGGACTTTAATTTTATTTTAATTCTTCCAAGTAGCCAAGAACTTCTCAGCAATGTTCCTCCTCCCCACTCTTGCTCTCTTCACCCCTCTTTTCTTCCTCCCACCCCCCATTTCTTTGGTAGGGTTTATTTTTATCTCCACTCATGTTGGCAATCCCACACTCCTTCACATCATTTCATTACTCAAACACAGGTCTCATTTTACTAATGAGATTTCACTTTCCTTAACAGCAGACCAACCATGAGCTGGCCCATGATAGATGTTACTGCTCTGTGGTTGGCTGCTGGAGTTGGCTCCCAATTCATGGCAATCCCATGTATAATGGGAGATAGCGCTGCCTCATTCGGCACCATCTCCAGGGGTTGTTGCAGATTGACTGTTAGGATCCGGAAGGTTTGCAGTGGCTCCTTTTTGCAAGTAGATCACCACGAGTTCCTTCTTTCTCGTGAAGCTTTGTCCGGCGGTTTCACTAGTTGTTCGGCATCATGGTTGATTCAGGTATCCGCTGACAGACAGGTGATAGGTGGGACTCAAACTCGGGTCTCTTGCGTGGAAGGTGAGCATTCTACCACTGAGCTACCAGAGCCTTCTCCATGATGGATACTCATTGTAATCATTATTAAATTGAAGTTATTTTCCTTCTTTTATTTGAAATTGGTTGTAGTGACACTACAAAATTGGCTGCTCGGAATCAGATGTACTGGAGACCAAAGTAGCAGTATTTAAATAAGACAACCTCGTTTTCCCCCCATAGCGTAGTATTGAGGGGCAAGGTTTGCTACTGGGAGTTATCCCAGGAATCACCTCCCTTCCGTCTTGTCGCTCTGCGACCCCTAGTGCATTGTTTTCATCCATCTGGTCCAACCGAAAATACCTCCAGGCAGCAGAAAGAAAGAAGATGCAAAGGGTTGAGTAAGTGTGTTCTCAGACGTTCTTCAGATCCTGGCCACGTGACCCCAATTAACTGCAATGGAGACCAGGAAATACAATCTTTATTCTGGGTGGTCAGATGTCCACTCAATATCAGCGTCTTATCATCGTGGAATAGTGGCTTTCAAAAATAATTTAAACCACAGTCCATAATAATAAATAGAACTGGCAGGACTCACCATCATAAGTATCATATATAATCATGGAAGAAAGCTTCATAGAACAACACTTATCCTGACTTTGTGCAATTCATCTCCTTTAAAAATTTTTTATTTCATATGACAAACATAATTTTGCCTCCCTAAAGAAAACTGCTAAAAATTCTTCAACCCATGATTTTTGAATCACCTCACCTGCATAAGAAAGGTGGACAGGGAACGAGGAGGACAGACCAATCGATGCATCTGAATCCGGGTGTTGGTGAAGACCACGAATGCCCCATGAAGTGTCTGCGGGAAAGAATCAAGGCGACTGGGAAGATGTGCAGCCATGATGCTCCCTGAGAATCCAGGTTGGCGAGACGGCGTCTTACTTACGTTGGACATGTTCTCCGTCAGGACCAATCCATGGAGAAGGCCATCGTGTTTGGTCAAAGGGAAGGTCCGTGGGAAAAAGAAAGACCTCCATGGAGCTGGGGTGACAAAGTGGTCTCTGCGGTGGGCTCAAACATCGCATGGTGGTGAAGACGGTGCCAGACCAGAGAGCATTTCACTCTCTGGTTCACAGGGGTGTGAGAAGGCAGGGCCTAACAACAATAACCACAATGGGGTCTGGCTTGCCATTCGAATGAAAGTCACAACTACCGAGGGACAGGAGCAGAATCCTAGGGAGCGGCTAGGAGTCTCTGCCATGAGAGAGAAACATTCAGCTTTGATGTAGCTCAAAAACCCAAACCAAACGCACTGCCATTGTGTGCATTCCGACTCATGGCACCCTATAGGGAGGGTCGGACTGCCCCGGTGGGTTTCTGAGACTGCAACTGTTTATGGCAATAGAAAGCCTTCTCGCTCTCCTGAGGAGTGGCTGGTGGTTTCGAACACTTGACCTTTTGGTTAGCAGTCCAACACATAACCACTAATCCACCAGGGCTGCTTGCCTTAGGCTAGATGAATACTTTACTTGCTTTCTTTCCTATGCACACCGTAGTCCTGGCCATTGGGTATGGACTGGAACGAAAATGAACAAGTCAACCAAAACAATCCATCCAGCAATGAAGGGAATTTCAGAGGGTTCCCTCGGATCCTCTCCAGACCCTGGAAAACACAGCTGAAGGGCAGAGGGGCCTTTCCATCAAGAGCCCCTCTGGGGATGGGAAAGAGAGGGAATTCTTTTTGTCTCTAATACGGCTTGTGTCTAGAGAAAACACAAGTGCCAACACCCATCCTATTGATCCTTCTGTGTATGGAGCTTAACAGATAATTCAGATCAAAGCCAAATTGATCTCATTTTAATTCTTTGTCACAGCCTCAAATTTATGAACCGTGTCAAGGGCGAACTCATATATCCACAATAGTACTGTACCCCCTAGGCTCTGCTGGGTCACTTTTGTGCTAGCGTAATCTAGCTAACAGATTTGTCACTCTTTCTGTAGACTTCAAATTTGGGGGAAATGTCCTGTCGTGTGATGCTTCTTCCTTGACAGTTGCAGCTGACTTTTGTCAGATTCTGGAGAGGGGAGAAGAAAACCCACAGCTGAAAGAACACGGCCTGGCCTCTGTTTTCCAAGCACCACTTTTGAAGGAGTTCGGAATGACTATTCAATGATGTCACAATAGAGGCTTTAAAACAGCCCTCGGACCCTTTGTGCTAAGAGAACTGTCTGCTTAATTCATTTTTGTGGGGGCTTCGTCCTTAACGACCAGCTAATTGTGTCTATGGCCTCACCACACAGCGCTTCCAGAGGTTGTGGTTTTGGTAAACAGTATTTCCATGGCATTTCTTGAGCAAAGAGGCCCGAGTAAGTGGGATGACAAGAATGGTGTCTCATGACAGAGCTTCTCTTTGTCACAGCCTGGGCCTTGGCGAGTCATGCATCCCCCAAGCCTTGGGTGGCCTTTGTTCCTCCTGCTTTATCACTGCTGGGAGAGGCTCTGTCCCACCCCTTCAACCTTAATGAGCAGCCCTTGAAATCAGAAGTTCTTACCATCGTCACGGCAGCTAAAAGGCTTCTGGAGAAATGAGTCAGTCTTGTTTATATGCCGCGTCCCCAAGCTCATCCGGTTCAGCATCTGTGTTTGCTGCCTCCGAAGAGGGAGGCTAATTACTGGACAAAGCCAGGGATTAAGCTTCTCCCTCGCTCACCCTTCTGAAGGAAGAGTCCTTTGGGAGCAGGCTTTTGGGCTTATTAGTGGTGTGGTAGAGAGTGGTGGAGGCAAAGGTGTTTCTGCCGTGCAGGCGTGGCCGGCCTTCTGGATAAAGATGGAATGTTTACCCACCTGGTTGGGATGGAATAATCAGGGCTTTTTGTTCCCTGTCGTTGAAACCACTGGAAAACCCAGCCGTCCCCTGCGCTGGGGTATCTTCTGCCATAGATGCAAGCCATAAGACATCTTGACAGGCGCTTGACTCCAGCCAGGCTGCACCTTGAATGCATGGTGTGGCACCGGGCCAAAAGTACAAATGCCCTCACTCACACAGAGCACACACAGTATTCTTCCACAAAGGAATTCAAGTGCTTGGCTGGGCGTATTAGGACGAAGAAATGACAATGGCTTGCAAATGAAGGAGTAAGAGGGATTTCCTGAGATGGGTCCCTGAGAGGTCAGGCACCTTGACAGCCAATAAAGAAACAACCATTTGCAAATAATATTTCAAAGACCAGTCTTGATAGAACAGCCTGGAAAAGGGTCCAGAAATCGGAGGGTGAGTGGAGTGACTTGTTCTTCCAGTGTTGCCAAAGGGCCATGGTGCCGACGTCCCAAGGGAGCACTGGACCACTGGGTAGACCCTGACACCAACCTTCTCAGTGTGGATGGCCACTCTTCCCTCAATTGCCCCTACAGATTGCCAACGCATGCACCTGTGTGTCCATAAAGGAACTCTAACACTTCCGGGTCAATTCACTTTGTCTTTAAGGATGGAGGCTCGGTAGTGGTGACATGGCCCTTCTAAATGCCTCTCTCCCAGAGGGAGCCACATTTCTAGATGATTAGAGAGCTTCAGGTGGGAGCGTTGCTCTGCCTCTGGCTTTATGCCTTACAATATGACCTAAGGCAAGCTATCATTTCCCAGAAATGAAATATGTCATCTGTTACTATTAAAGCGAACCAGAAAAGGAGCATTCTATTACAATAATGGGTTTTGTTTAAAAAAATAAAAAAGTAAATGTCAAATCCCCAAAGGAATAATACATATTTGATGCTATTATTGGAACCCCCATACCAGTAATGGCAGGAGATGCTTATATTTAGTATTGTTCCTATAGTCCAGGGATTTTATGTAAACCTTTCAGTAAAATTGCAGTGGCTGGGAAAATGAGGAATGGCATCCCTCATGATCCTTGCCATTCAAAGGCAGCAAGGTGTCAGGCACCTGTCTAAATACTGGGATGTGAGATCAAGAACACGAAGCAAGCATCTTCCTGCCTTCCAGTTGGAGCAGCAGAGGGAGCGGTGGAACACGTGGTCCTGGGACTTCAGTGTTGCTGCAGCTGGTGGTTGGTTGCCCTTGCTTCAGCTTCAATTCTTGGTGCCTCCACTGCAGCACTCAACCTTACCCCCAGCCACGTCAGCTTCCTGATCCTTGGGGTGTTTGAGCTCAATGTGGTGGGGATTGGGTACATTACAGGGAACGATTCATTCTAGCCAAAGGAATCCTTACTCTCCTTAGAAGCCTCTGAGAACTGAACCAGACCTTTACATATCAGGATGATTTGGCAGATGGAAAAGGAAGGGCCAGCCAGGTGAAGGCCATTTAAAAAAAAATCATGGCACATTCGGGGACTGTTAGCTATAGAGATGAATCTGTCAAACTGTCTAATGTCAAATACTTTGATGGACTCCTTTTGAGTTCCAGAAACTTGAATGGCGCATGAGCAGTATAATTTTACCAAATGCATGTATTTTACCTTATACTGTGTAGGGCCAAGGCAATGAGCGCGCGAGAAAAAAAATACAGCATAGAAGAAAACTGTCATTCTCGCCATGACTCATCTGTTAACTTATGAAAATATACTCACATCAAGAAAAGCAAGAAAATTGCTCATTTCACATGCTCATGGGTGGATTGAACCTAATTTTGTTCCTTAAAACCAATTTCCCGCTGAGAAAACATGTCACCAAGATGGCATGCACCTTTCTTATTATGAATAATATTTGATATTTTTATGCCACCTCTCATCCTGAGAGCAGCCATGTACGTATAGGAACAGAACAGCCGCAAGGAAACATAATGTTCACCTAGGAAATGACATGGTTTCGCCCATATTCAGTTGAGCGGATACAGTTGTGAAGCAGGATGTTTTAAAAAGAAGCTTTCTCTATCAGGCATCTTCGGCCAGAGCAAGGATCATGTCAACCCATTCACAGATCGCTTAAGATGGGCTTTTACCAACCTGTGTGATCATGAGGTGTCCATGGGGTCAGGTATCAAAAGTTCCAAAACAAACAACTAGATCGATGCAAATGAGGGGACTGGAGAGGAGACCCAAAGTCCACCTATAGACAATTGGATATCCCCCTTCACACACACAGAAGGGTTATACACATCATTCTCTAGTTTCTGGTTGCTTCCTTCCCACCCCATCCCCACTACCATGACCCAGTTCTACCTTACAAATGTGGCTAGACAGGAGAACACACATTGATAAGAGCTCTTAAAACATGGAATTCGGGACAAATAACCCCCTGAGGAACAGTAGTGGGAATAGTAATATCATGAGGGCAGGGGGATGGTCAGGGAGAGGGAAGGGGGAGAAAGGGGGAACCCATCACAAGGTTGGATATATAGCCCCCAACCAAGGGGATGAATAACAGACATGTGGGTAAAGGGAGACAACAGACAGTGTAAGATACCACATAGTAATAACAAGATATAATTGATCAAGGATTCATGAGGGTGGCAGGGTGTGAGAGGGAAGGGAAAAAAGAGGTTATGCCAAGGGTTCAAGTACAAAATGTTTTGGAAATGATGATGGCAACATATGTATAAGTATGCTTGACACAATTGATGTATGGAATGTTGTAAGGGCCCCCGATAAAATGCTAAGAAGAAAAAGAAGAAGGAGGTGGAGGAGGTGGAGGAGGAGAAGAAGAAGGGCTTTTGACTTTATATCCATTCCCTACTCTTTGGGCTAGGGACCCTGGTGGTGCAGAAGTTAACTGCTCAGCTACTAACTGAAAATTAGCTGTTCCAACCCATCTTCCAGAATGATGTGGGTGTCGATTTCCGTAAAGATTTACAGCCTTGGAAACCCTAAGGGGGGGATTCCTGTCTGGTCTCTACTTGTCCCAATGGGTACTTGGTCTTTGCCTGCTGACCTGCTCCTAGGTTCACACCAGCAGCATCTTAACAGATCTTTCAACTTCCTCCAGAGAATAATACATCAGCATCATAGCACAGCAACTCTTACAGATTCAAAAGCACTCCCTCAATGCCTGCCTTCTTCTAAGACCTTGATCTTAGACTTTACACCAACGTTTGCTGCCTAGCAGAATTTTCTATGGGGGTGGAAATAAGCTATGCCTGTGCTGTCCAATATGGAAGCCACACCTGAGCACTTGAGGGGTGACTAGTGTGACTAAATAATGAATTTTTTTCCTTTTATATAATTTGAATGGATTTGCATTCAAATAGCCACATGGTCAGTGTGCAGCACAGTTGAAAAGGTTGGTGGGTTATTTATTTTAGACAGAGCTCGGTTTTCATCATTCGTTCACCAGGCAGAAATTAATGAGCCAGAGGGTGAGTGAACCGTTCTGAAATATTCTTGGAGCTGTGGAAATTTTCCAAGAAGTTGCAGATTTCGTATTTTATTTTATTTCACCCTCCCACCACTCCCCTTGTCATGTGCTTTAAAAGAGGTTGATGGAATGAATGCCCAGGGTAACATGGAATTGTCTCCTCCCATGAAAACACAAAAGATGTGGATGATATTCTTCAATGAAACCTCTTGGTGGTCCAACCATCCCAAGTGATCAGCTGTGACAGGTCCTTGGCCATCAATTGAAAATTGATTTTCTAAAGGAAGGCAAGTCACTTCTGTGTATGGAATAGAATGGAATGAACTGATGAAATGAAAGGCTTTTCTCTTTTGGGGTGCCCAGGGTAAAACAGTGCTCAGATAAATATGTGGTGCAATGTGAAGGGCTCCGCTGCTAAGCCACTGGATTCCAACCCACCCCCTGACTCCACAGGAAACCATCCCTGAGATCTTGTCCCTTAAAGTTATCACAGCTAAGAATACTCTTTGAGGGCAGTTCTACTCTGAGGCAGAATTCACTCTGGAGCATACAACCCCCTGCTCGCACCCCACCTCTACCACTTCCTCTGATTAAAACTACCTTACTCGGGCACCATCAGCTTTCTTCACCACATTTGGTTAGGCACCCATTTGTCTTCAGCGATTGTAATAGGAAGGTGAGCTCACAATGATATGATGTTTTGTTCTTTGATGCCTGATACCTGATCCCAAAAGATATAGTGTCTGGGGTCTTAAAGGCTTGAAGGTAAACAAGCAGCCATCTAGCTCAGAAGCAACAAAGCCCACATGGAAGAAGCACACCAGCCTGTGTGATCATGAGGTGTCAAAGTGATCCGGTATCAGGCATCAAAGAACAAAACAATCATATCATTGTGTGCTCACCTTCCCGATATGATCACGGAAGACAAATGGGTGCATAAGCAAATGTGGTGAAGAAAGCTGATGGTGCCCGGCTATCAAAATATATAGCGTCTGGGGTCTTAAAGGCTTGAAGGTAAACAAGTGGCCATCTAGCTCAGAAGCAACAAAGGCCTTTGCAATCACGAGGTATTGAAGGGATCAGGTATCAAAGAACAAAAAACCATATCATTGTGAATGAGGGGGAGTGCAGATTGGGGACCCAAAGCCCATCTGTAGGCAACTGAACATCCCCTTACAGAAGGGTTGTGGGGAGGAGAACAGCCAGTCAGGGGGCAGCGTAGCAACGATGAAACATACAACTTTCCTCTAGTTCTTAAATGCTTCCCCCCTCCACTATCATGATCCCAATTCTACCTTTCAAATCCAGCTATACCAGAGGGTGTACACTGGTACAGATAGGAACGGGGAACACAGGGAATCCAGGAGAGATGAACCCCTCAGGACCAGTGGTGAGAGTGGCGATACCTGGAGGGTAGAGCGAAGGTGGAGTAGAAAGGGGAAACCAATTACAAGGATCTACATATAACCCACTCCCTGGGGGACAGAAAAGGTGGTGAAGGGAGACGTCGGACAATTTAAGATATGACAAAATAATAATAATTTATAAATTATCAGGGGTTCATGAAGGAGGGGGGAGTGGGAAGGGCTCAAGCAGAAGGCAAAGGTTTTGAGAATGATGAGGGAAACAAATGTGCTTGACACAATGGATGTAAGTATGGATTGTGATAAGAGTTGTACAGCCCCCAATAAAATGATTAAAAAACAAGCAAACAAACCACCTCACCCAGATTTCTCTGGTTTGTGTGTGGAAACAGGAGATCACACTCGTCCATCAAACCAGAACCACACTGCTCTAGAGCCCATTCTGACTTACAGTGACCCGAGAGAGGGTAGAGCTGCCCTTGTGGGTTTCTGAGACTGAAACTCTTCATGGAAGTAGGAAGCCAAGTCTTTCTCCCACAGAGCAGCTAATGGTTTCAAACTGCTGATCTTGGTCAGGCCAACTGGTAAAACCATTGCTCCACCAGGGCCCCTCCACTTCTCTAAGATGAAGAACATCTCTAAAATACCGATTTGAAGACTGAGTTGCATTGCAGCTTTAGTACTCACTGGAGCTTAGACTGGGAGAGAAAGAACTTCAGTAGCCCTTGGTTCGAACCATCTGTCGTGAAAATGTGACATATGTTTGCTTTGTTTACTTCACAACCCAGCGTAAACTGATACACAACTAGAAATCTGTGGAAGGCTGTATGGTGACTGTGTGTGGATGGGTGTGAGTGTGTGTGTTGGGGTGGTGGCAGCTGGGTGAAGGCTTCAATCTCCTCACACCTGGTCCTGAGAAACACCTGCTTAGCAAATGAGGATGGAATAGATGGGTCCTCCCCAGGGCCTGGGATGTATATTGAGGCACAGACCCACATTGGCCATGTGAACAGGAAGCCTCTCCTACTCTAGCACACTCCATGCAGCCTCCTCAGGCTCCCCAGGGTGGCTTCTTGGGGAACTCCCCACCCTGCCTCCGCCTCCTGCCTCCTTTCCCTTCCACAATGGCTTCCAACTTGAACAGAAGCCAGTGCCCTTTTCAATTAACCCCCCTCCATTGGAATGAGCGTTTCCTTTCTCTCCTCTACGGACTATTGTTTGCTGTGATGGGTTCGCTGATTTGACAGCTGGACTTGCAGGAGACTTGATTCAAACCTGGTTGGTTTCCCTGAGATATGAACTCAGACATTAGCAAAAATCTCAGACAAAAGTCCTGAAAAACCAGCCATCCTCCACTGTGGACAGCGCCCCCAGCCCCCTTCTCTGGACTCAGTGTAGACTTCAGAGCCCCAGGCGTCCCCAGACATGATCAGAGGGGAGATGTGTCCCAGGAGGGAATGGGCTCAGCAGAGAATGAGTTCTGCAGGGCTTGGGAGTGGGGGTGGGGATGGAGGTCTCTGTGTGTATTATAAATTATAAATAAATTATATACGTATATAATTTACTTTTGAAACAGCCAAGATGGATGTCAGCTTATCCATTTCCTAAAGCCAGGTCAGGCAGCTGGGAGCAGGCTCTGCTTTTGTCTCCTCGTCCAGGCAGGAGGAGAGAGGGAGAGACTGCGAGGATGTGTGAGTGAGTGTGCGTGTCTGGTGTAGAAGAGCCGGGGGCGGGTGGGCACACCTAGAGATCACCACTCTGGGCCCGGTCTGAGTGTATCTTTAAAGTGTCCGCGTCAGGTCTTGAGTCACAGGCTCTAGTGATGGGTGTGTGTGTATGTGAGGGAACCAACTTTGTGTTCAGAAGGGTCTGACTACATTGTACCCAGAAGGAAGAAAGAACCCTTGTGCACTGTGCATCTGTGGTGTGTGTGTGTGTGTGTGTGTGAGAGAGAGAGAGAGAGAGAGAGAGAGAGAGAGAGAGAGAGAGAGAGAGAGAGAGAAGAGCGAGAGACTGACTGGCGGCGCCCACTGTGGGCTGCACAGCTCGGAGTGCCCTGTGCATTCGTGAGAGGTCCAGTCGGGGTCCCGCAGCCGGTCAGCGTCACCCTCTGCTGCATCTGTCTGCCCCAGCTGCCAGCTGTGGGGCGCCGGGAGCAGGAGCAGGCGAGGGGTCTTTGCCCAGGAGCAGTCTGCCCTCTGAGCCCTCCATCAGCCGCTTCCAATAACCGCTCGCACCCTATGGGGCTGGCGAGCCCGGCACACTGCTCGGAAACTGTCCGGGTCCAACGCGGCCCTGCGTGCTCCCGAAGATGACCGCATCTTCCTTCCCAGCTCCGTGAAAGTGAGCCCGGAAAGGGACGCGGGGCGGGGACACCCCTCCCGAATAAATAAACAGATACTTAAGGAGGTCCTCGCTGCAGCTGGACACGGTTGGTTGAGCCCAGGTTGGTGGCCTATGGAGTTTCCCGGTTCTGCTGTCTCTGGAACCCATCGCTGCTATCCCGCTCCCCCCATCCCCAGCCCCCGTCACCCCTTCCTTTCTTGCGGGGGCCTTGCACCCTCCACCCCCAACTTCGGAGGCTTGGGCTGGAAGGCGCGGGGGCGCGGGGCTGCACCTGTCCCGGAGGGCGCGCGGGGGGTTCGAGCTGGCGCTCTCGCCCGGGCGCTGGCACGGGTGCGCCCGCGTCGTGGGCGCCCGGCGAGGATGGACCCGGCGTGGATGCCCGGGAGCGAGCCGAGGACTCCTGGCGGGTAGGGGCGCTGGAGCCGGGATCTGGCACCGGCCAGGAGGTCGCCTCCCCCTCGCCCGGCCACCTCTGAAAGGGGGCGCGCCTGGGGTGGGGGCTCGCGGACCCGGGCAGCGATTGGTGGCTCGGCTGGGGAGGGCCAACCGCGGAGCTAGCTCGCCGCGCTAGTGGGGGGCGACCAACTTCCCGGGAGAGGGGCTTTTTCCGGGCTGGGCTG
>NW_022103968.1:13428138-13436264 GCF_000313985.2 Echinops telfairi
TTTTCGAAGTCACCGGCGCCGCGGGCTGGTGGGCTCGGAAGCTGGTGGCGGCGCGGCTCCGGTCCGCAGCTTTGCGTGCTAGGCTTTTCTTTTCATTGGAGGGAAGCTGGTGCCCCAGTCTGGAGGACTTACCGGGTCCGCGGCCTTCAGCCCAGGCGGCCCTGGGGAGTCCTGGGGAGCAGGGAGGCGCGGGGGAGCTGGTGGGATGCTCACGAGCCCTGGGTCCCCCGAGAACAAACTTGGAAGGGAAAACTTTCCCCCACCCCGCAACAGCTTTTCGGCGCGGCCCCCAGGCCGGTTGTCGAGCGCCCCGCGCCCCTCTCCTGAAGCCCGGTCTGAATTCTCAGCGGGAGCTGGAAAGCCGGGTGGGAGCGGGTGGTGGTGGAGGTGGAGGTGGTGGTGGTGGAGGAGGAGGAGAAGGAAGGGTGAGAGCAGCATAGGCGCCCCACCTACTGCAGACCCCTCGGATGATCCTGCGCTGCCCTCCTCTTGGTCCTGGTCCCAGGCGATGGCAGGAGTTCTTAGGGTGGGAAAACTGACCCTCCCCCCGGGAGGGGGCTACCTCCTTCCACGGGAAGGGCGCCCCCAAAGGTAAACAAGCCTCTCCCCACTCCCTCCTCAGCGCGTGCCTGGGGGTCGCGCCTTCCCCGGGATGGGGCAATGGGGTTCTTGCCCTGCGGCACTCAGGACCCCTGTCCTGGGCCCAGCAGACGTGCTATTGTCGGCGGAGGTGAGCGGCGGCGACCGGCTGGACTGCGTGAAAGCCAGCGACCAGTGTCTAAAGGAACAGAGCTGCAGCACCAAGTACCGCACGCTGAGGCAGTGCGTGGCGGGCAAGGAGACCAACTTCAGCCTGGCGGCCGGCCTGGAGGCCAAGGACGAGTGCCGCAGCGCCATGGAGGCCCTCAAGCAGAAGTCCCTCTACAACTGCCGCTGCAAGCGGGGCATGAAGAAGGAGAAGAACTGCCTACGCATCTACTGGAGCATGTACCAGAGCCTGCAGGGTACGCGCCCCGCCCCCTCCCCTGGGCCCTCGGCTGAGGCAGGCGGCCCCTGGGCCCCTCAGGCCAGCTGACCTCATGGTCCATCCCCTTCTCCCCATCTGCAGAAAAAGGACCTCTCATAGGTCCCGGGGGACAGGACAGCTGGTGTTTGCTGCAGCCTAGGCAGCATTGGTGTGGCCTGGTTGTTGGGAAAGCCATGAGGGGGTGGGGGCACCCTGGGGACCCTCCCATCTCCCAACCTCTGAAACCCAGCCCTAGCATCAGTGTGGGGTCCCATTAAAGTCCTTGCAAGAAACCCAAAACTTATCTCCAGGGGCCTCCCGCCTGAGGCTTGGGTTAACTTTAAAGAGTGCCTCTTGTCTCTTCTGCCCACTCGCTTTTTCTGGCCTCAGATGAAGGATGGAGTGTAAAAGGTCCAGTAAATAATTTCTGTCCTCACCCCCTACAACCAGATCTAAGGCTGACATGTGAAAAGCCACTTGTCATCTTAGTTGAGCAGGGACTGGAACGAGCTGGTGTGGAGCAACCTTGGTGAACACAGTAGTTGTTCAGGGCCAGACCCAGATGTCTCAAGCATCTGTTTCAATGGGCAGCTCTGCTTCTCACCTGCTGGAGGTGGCTTGTGTTTGTCTGACATAAACATCCCGGGCACGCAGTCTCTTCCGAGGCTCACGTGCCAAATCTGTAATATAGAGATTTGACTTCCTAGCTGTCGCTTGCTCCATAACCTATGAATGAGCATATCTGAGACAACTGCTTTCACTCCGTGTCTGAGAGTAAACAGGGTCACCTTCCTTCCATTGGCTCCTCTAACCAAGCAAGGGTTGTGACGTCACTGGCTCCTTCCTCTCTGCTTTCATTCCTTGGCAAAGAGAGGGAGAGTTTTCTGGCAAGATGGGGCTGAGTGGCTCTCCAGTGTTTTCATGGCACTCTGGGGATGGCCGTGACAGCACAGAGGGAACCCAAACGAACAACCAAAGCCCAGCAAACAGATGCATCTGAAACCCTTGAAACCCTTGAATGCGTCAGCATCTTTCTTTGTGACCCAACCCCGCCATCATTACTCACATTCAGATCCCGTAGGGAGAAACATTTGCCCCCAAGTAGATCTGTGTTCCAAATCAGATCCCCATCTTCTTGGTGTTTTTAGGCAATGACCTGCTGGAAGATTCCCCCTATGAGCCCGTTAACAGCAGATTGTCGGACATATTCCGGGTGGTTCCATTCATACCAGGTAAGCAGATCTTGACTTCTACTCTTTGCCTGCTTGAAATTCCTTGGCTTGCTTCCCCCTTGGCTCTCACAGAGTGTGTAAGTAGATAGTTGAATGAATGGTGCAGTGTTTCTGGGAAATTAGCAATAGGGGGATGATAATGAAGCGGCAGAATGCCTAGAAGATGATTGTATGGCTCGAACGTAATTCTAAATGAAGTAATGTGGTGCGGTGGTTTAAAGGAGTTGGAGGATATTTTTTTCCCCATCACATTAAAATATGATTGGCCGACTGTTGCAAATGGAGTGCCACTTCTGTCTGTAGGTGGCAATCGTATCCCCTTCTTCTTGCATGCCAGGCACCGGCTTCCCTGGAAATGGGATCTGACCAAATGTTGCCTCTTACTGTACAAGATGTGTGAAGAGAATCTTAGCTCGCTCAGGATTTTCATGCAGACTCACTTAACTGCCTTTGATGGAAAAGGCTAAGAGTGCCCACTTGCTACAAAGTCCTTGGTTTCGAATTTTTCTTGAGCAAGTCTGTGTGGGGCTGTGAGAGAATGCACCCCTCTCCCAATGGCCCTTGGGTTTCGTCTCTGCAGTTCTGGATTTGGTTTGGAAGGGTACTTCGTTTCGGAATTATGCTTTCATACCTTCTACATGTAGACAGCCACAGAAATAATGAGCAAGGCAGTCATTTCTCTGAATGATAGGCAAATTCCTGACTGATGCTGTCTTTATTTGTTTACAGTTGAGCCATTTTCCCAAGAGATATGGCCAACTCAAATTACATATATATATATTGACACACACATATATGTCTGTGTGTATATTTATATACACACCTCTGTGGTTCAACATGGTGGTTGATGTTGGATTTGATTCTGTGCAATGATGACATACTACTGGTGATAATGTTCTAAATGGTTTATGCTTTACTGCAGAAAAACCACAGACCAAGGGAGGGGAATATGAACCCTGACATTGTATATGGTCGTATTATATATTCATGTGTGCACTCACAAAACCTCCATTGAGCAACTACTATGTTGTCAACATTGAGGGTTGTGGCAATGAGCCAGAGAGATACCATCTTTGCCCTTGTGAATTGTAGCGGCAGCCAGAAACGGACAATTATCCAACCTTTATTTATATGCCAAGCACTGCAAAAGCGTCACATCATTAACTGATTTAACCGTCATCAAGGGCTTGGCAGGTGTTACTGTTTCCATTCTACAGGTGAGAATATTGAGTCATAGTGAAGTTAGGAACCCACCCAAGATCCCAAGCGTGTGCTTTGTGACTTGCTCCGGATTTGTTCGATGCTGAGCCTGCGTTCATAGCTTCCACCTCTCGTTACTTGCTATTGAGAGTGTGGTCCTCCGACCAGCAGCATTGGCATCACCGGGGAACTAGTTAAAGGTGCAGAGTCTCAGACACCACCCAGACCTATGAATCAGTACCTGCATTTTAACAAGCTCCCTGTGTTTCCCATGCACAGGAAGCTTGAGAAACACTGATGTACATTATTCTTTCCATCCAGTAGAAGACGGTGTGTGTGTGTGTGTGTGTGTGTGTGTGTGTGTGTGTCAGGGAGCAAAACAGTTGGGTCCACATCTCATATCAGCAACATTCATATGTAATCCTGGAATAATGCTGACAATGTCCACTCCAAATCCCACCGAGTCTCTCTGACCCACTTGGCCCAGCCAGGACAGTGACTCAAGCAGTGGAGAGCCAACACATAGACAGGTGTGCATAACCATCCGAGCAGTGGGAAGGCAATGGGTTGCAGTGGTGTAGGCATACCAGAGATGAAGCTGGTCTTCAGTGTGGGCCTGTGCTTCTTATCAGCTGCTGCTGGCCCAGAGAAGCATGACTATGTCAGTGCCTGCCAGAGGATGGCCATCCTTATGTGAGGAGGTGGGTCGGGACGAAGGGCCATTGGGTGTTCGTGGTGGAGCTCCTATAAAAGCTCTAACTTATTCTTTTGCCTTCTGTGGGTTCCTCTCTTCTCATTGGTGGAATGGTATAATCTCCAGTCCGGGGCAGTCCATGATTGTGGGGGCAAGAGTGTAGCCACCTCCTCCCTGCCTGCATCATCTTTTCAAGCCTTGCCTGCGTTTCTCCACTTGAAGTGGCGGAGCATACCATTGGTTCATCTGATTTTCTCTTATGAGCATTCCACATTCTTCCACATGGACCCAGCCATTGGTGCTTGTTTTTGATCCATCCCTCAGGGGGGAGGGGGTCTTTCTACAGCAAATGGGATCTTGAGTTTGAAGGCCCTGTCCTGCTGAGAATGCAGTGATCATAATGAAATTACCTAGAGGCAGGGCAGCCTTGTTCAGGGCTCCCTTTCATATCTCAAGGGCATCGAATTTAGGTTCCTGCACTAATGAGCTTTGACCTCTTGACCGTGACTGTTTCTTAAGTGGGTGTAGTAAAGCCAAATGGAGCCCTGAGAGGTTTTAAGTTGTTGAATAATGCATATTACCCAGTTTGGCACTTGTCGGATGGGGAGGAACAGAGGCACAGGATGATAAATGTTGCCTTTCATGGTTGCACTCTGAGTTTCTAGAACATTTCTTTCCATCTTGAAAATCGCCTCAAAGAACCAGGGCAAGCTCTCTGCCTTGTCTAGATATGGCAGCCATCTGAGTTTCCATATTTGGATTTTCCTGCCCCATCGGAAGAGACTGTTTCCCTCCTTACATTCAGCGTGGGCTGAAACCCCTCAAAGAGTTAGACATCCTTGTGTTTCTATTTTCGTTGGACTCTTTCATCCTACCGCCATCTTTGCCTTTGTTTCCTTGCTAGCCAGCTAAAAAGTCACCGGGAGGTATTGCTGTTGGTGGCCTGGTGGCCGTACAGAAGGGAGCAAAAGGAGGTAGAACCTAGAATCCGTTACCTGTGTTCTGAAGCCTGACCTGTAGGAGAGAAGGGAGCAGCTCTGTTCCCAGACAAGAATTGCAGTGGGAGGGATGTCTCTCGGGGGCCCCAGAGGCACTTGTAAATGCCTAGAGGACGTCTGTTTCCTGATTTGGTGTGGTTTTTAGGGGTCTTAAACATGAAGAGTCAAGAGAGTGAGAGTGGGGGAGTAGGCAAAGGAAAAAGCAAGGCAGTTGTGGGAAATGTTGGAGTAGAAAAGACAACACAGCCAAGTGTCTTGGGGACCAAGAAGGGCGGACCAGTGCAAGGCCTCGAAGGCCCCCGGAGACGGAGAGCATGATGTAGCGCATCCTATCCGCTTCTCCACAGCTGCTCTTTCACCTTCTTCCTGCCATTCCTTTTCTTCCTCACGAATGTTCACGAGGCAGCAAAAAGAAAACATTTATTTAAACATGGGCTTTGTTGTTTGGGTGGGCCGCTCTCTGAACAAACAAGCTGGCGGTGAGCTGTCTTTGACAGAATCCAAGGCTGGAGGATCAGAAAACAGTGATATAGGTGCCCCTGTGGGAAAAAGAGACAAGGAGTTTTGAGGTTTAAAATACTGATTGGGAGTTGGGATGTTGTAGAGGAGGGTGCAGGGGTGCCAGGCCTTCCAATAATGTAATCAGAGTTGACGGTATCACAAGCAAGAGTCAAATGGCTGGCTCGTGGGGAAAGAACCCTGTCTTCTGAAGCTGATGCGGTGAAGGCCAAAGTCCCAGCTCTTTGGCTCGGACATCTTTTCCTAACCGAGTGCTGTAGTTGGTGTCATCTGATCAGGCAATTCCCATGGAGAGAACCCTGGGGCGTCCAGTAGAGCCCAGCGGAGTCAAACCGCTCCCTGGGGTTCTCTCTATGGATGCAGACGGCCCACAGGACTGCTGGATGGCTTTGAATGGCCAGCCTTTCAGGTAGACCTAAACGAAAACCAAGCGCACTGCGCAGGAGTCAGTGTCGAGGTGCAGTGACCCCATCGGGCAGAGTAGAAGGGCCTCATCACTTCTCAAGACTGTATCTGCTGACAGGAGTCGAGAGCCCCATCTTCCTCCTGAGGAGCTGCCTGGTGGTTTCCAGCTGCTGACCTTGAGGGTCTCCTCCCAGTGAGTCACCACGACACCACCAGGGCCCCAGTCCGGGTTCATCTAGAAGTGGGGTAAACCTTCCCCAGGAAGCCTTTGGACCTGGAAATGGAGGGTTTACCCCAGGATGAGATGTCCTCATACCCTGTTGTCTTCTTTTTCTGAATGATGCAGTGGCTAATTAGTCACATTTAGCATTTCCATTTTATTGTACCATCATCTGTATGTAACTGTCTTTAAAAAAAGTAGTTCTTGAAAAGTTTTTCATGTTGGAGAAAAGCCTTATAATGTCACCTGCCATGTTCTCCAATCATGTTGAGAAATGAAGCTTCTAAGGGTGTGTTTTGGTTCATTCCTTTCTACTGAACCCTCAAAAGCAGAAGCGGGACTCTGTTGTTCCCATATGTGATAACACTGGTTGGTCCCCTACTACTCAATGCTGGGATATGGTAAAAGCTAGAAGCTTGGTCGCATCCCTTTCCAGCTTGGGCCTGTCTTCCTCCTCCAAGCGCCATCCTGCCTCTCTTTGCTCAAGTTCCCTGGCCTCAACCACTCCCCAAGGGTTTCATACGCTTTCCCCTTGCATATGGTCTTGCCTCTGCTTGGGACATATTCCTGCTCCAAGACCAAGATCAAATTTCATCTCCAAGGCCCTTGCTGGAATTCCCCCAGACCAGCACTTCCAACTCAGGACTTCTTCACTCTGCGTTTTGCCCTTGCCTTGATGAGCACTGGTAATCCCAGAGGATCAGAAGGACTTACTTAAGTGTCTGCCGTTCCCACTGGAACACCAGTGACTCGTATGGTGTGCTGGGTAATGCTTAGCACTGATGGTCCTTTCTGATTGTGAGCTAGTATAGCATCCATGATGGTTGGTTGAATGAGTTGAAGGGGCCTTGGGATCTAGTCCAACACTTTGCTTTCACAGAACTGAAGGTCAGAGACGTGATTTGGCCAGGGACACAGCAGGTATGAAAGCCCCTGTAAGACCTTTTCTAGAACATGACTCTCTCTTAGGAAAGTCTTCTTGTTGGCTTCTCTCTGTTCTGCACACTCTCCACGACAAACTCCACCCATTCCTGAGACCTCAGCCACGAATCACAAGATGACCCAGGGCCACCCCTTTTCTTCCATCCTTTCCTGAGCACCATGGTAAACCAGTGTGGCCAGCTCAGTCCCGGAACACTACAGCTGGATATTTGCCAGTGACCTCAGACTTAGCACATCCCAAAGGGACGCTGTGATTTCCCTCTTTTCCTCCTTTGCCTCATTCCCTTCCTCTGAGTCCCTGATCTATATATCAGAAATGTTAGCTTATCATCTACCTGGGGATGGAAACTGCACATTGGAGTCTTCTCTGTTCCCGCCACCATGCTCACCCTCCCATCAGGACCCATCTCCCTGCTGAAAGGACACTGAATGTGGTTTCTGGATTGCTCCCCGCTTAGCACACACACCTTACCGCTCCCTTGAACTTTGCTTTGACTTCCTTCTTGGCCCCCTTGTATCTCACAGAACAAAACGAACAAATAAAACTCACTGCCATCAAGTTAATTCCAACTCATAGCAACCCTATAGGACAGAGGATAAACTGCTTCTGTGGCTTTTCCAAGACAGTTTATGGGAGTAGCCAGCCTCATCTTTCTCCCTCGGAGCGGCTGGTGGTTTTGAACTGCTGACCTCATGGTGAGCAGCTTCTCTCAGTTCAATCTTATCTCCCCATTGTCCTTTCTTCTTATCTTTGTACCTTTGTGACTCACAGGAATGGTCTGGTATCATTGATCGTTCACAGACTTTTCTTTTTTAAAAAAAATCATTTTATTAGGGGCTCATACAACTCTTATCACAATCCATACACACATCAATTGTGTAAAGCGCATTTGTACATTCATTGCCCTCA
>NW_022103968.1:13437710-13439134 GCF_000313985.2 Echinops telfairi
TGTGTGTGTGTGTGTGTGTGTGTGTATATCCCCGATTATATATATATATATCCCCGGTTGGGCTGTGAAACGCAAGGTCCCCAATTCTGCTGCCCCAATTCCCCCCACCAGCTGCTCTGGGGCAGAAAGATGGGACTTTCTACAACCTTAAAGCACTATCATCTCAGAAACCCATAGGAGCAGTTCTGCTCTTTCGTCTATGAGTCAGTATCAACTCAATGGCAGGGACGTTGAGATTTATATATCTGTACCTATAAAAATATACACACATGTCTCTTTATTGTTGTTGCTCATGTATTGTTGGCTCGTGTCTGGGGTCCCTGCCTGGCGAGCTGAGGAAACTGCATCTTTCTGTGACAGCGACCAGTTCTCAAAGGCACATTTCATTAGGGAGATCAACTGCCAACCAGTCAGAAGTTTCCCGAGTAAACAGCTGCTCTCTCGCATCCCCATATTGTGACAAAGGCCTGGCGGGTGTTCACCTCCAGTGGAATTGTGGCAGCGGAGACAGCCAAATATTTTGCATCGAGTGGCTGCAGTACCTTGTGGTCCTGTTAGCAGCAGAAGGGAGATAAAACATCAGTGAGTGACAGGTAATTGCTAGAACTGAAGATTGTTACAAGGTGCAAAATTATTTATAGCCAATCTGTCTGTCCTCAATCCTTCTCTTTAGCCCTCTCAAGTATTTCTTTCTGCCATCTCTTAATTTTTCTGCTGTCAAAGCTTGTTCTCTCGAACGGGTGTCCTTTCTTTCTCCCCCCTCTTTCTCTCTTTGGAAGTGCGTACCAAATTCTCAAGAGGAAATATCACACGGGGCGGCTTGATTCAAAAAGCACTGGTCCATTGGTCCGGACACGTGTGTTCTCATGCTAGCATTGCCCTAACTAGCTGGGTGCCCTTGGGCATGACCTCCGTGGACAGTGGACTAGGGTCATCTCTACTCTCTTTCTCTAAGGCTCTGTTCCTCAGGCCTTGGGTTGTCCGGAGCTACTCTTTTCCTTCATAGTGTTTTCTTCCTACTCAGGAAATTTGTGTGTTATATATGAATAAATATTAGATCATAAATGATAACATATTTTAATATATATGATAACATTTTAACACGCACCATGTATTCTTATGCCTGACTTTGGGCTGGAAGCTGTTTAAGGCATCTTATTTGAACACACAGACCAAGATTGGACACAAAAGAAAACGTCAATGGAGAAAAGGGGGGCAATGAGAGTAGGGCAAAGGAGCCGGAGCCGGGCATGCGTTCAGCTGCCCAAGTGTATGACACCAGGTGACATTTCAGTAAATTAAGCGCTGGGCAGGGCTGTGTTTGTTTCATAAAGGCACACAGGAAATCACTGGATTGTGGACGCGGCAGGACGTCTGGAGGTCGTTCACGTCCAGTCCGCAGCCTCACTTCCCCGATGAGAAAA
>NW_022103968.1:13440661-13442892 GCF_000313985.2 Echinops telfairi
CCCCCACCCCCCTGCCACACACACACTGGCACGTAGGTTCTGTGAGGAACCCCAGGCTCCGAGGGGGTGACTGGCTGTCTCTGGGCTGTGCAGCAGATTCCTGGGGGAGCTCAGGCTCCCTCATGCCAAAGCCTGTGTTTCCACTGCTGCTCATTGGGGGCCATTGAGTTGATGCTGACTCGCAGCAACCCCTGTGACACAGTGGCCCCAGAGGGTTTTCTAGACCTCTTTCTTCACAAGGGAACCCCAGTGGCACAAGAAGTGACAAAAGGCTTCGTGCAGGATTAAGCTTGTTGTCTGTTCCCACCCATCACCACCTGGGAGGAAAGAGGAGAACTAGCCCTCTGGATTCCACACCCGTCCAGACTGCCCCATCTTCCTCCGTGCAACAGCTGGTAGCTTTGAACCACCCACCTTCCCGTGAGTGGATGAGCCCTTAATCACTGCACCCCCAGAGCTCTTTGTGGGAGAGAGCGCAGCTGAGGTAACCATCCTCTAGCGCTGCTGGAACCTGGACTCGTCTTGACCAGCAAGGGCCAGTCTGTATGGGAGCAGATTTCAGGTCATTTCCACCCCCCACAGAGTGGCTGGTGGGTTCAAGCCCCAAGCTTTGGGTTAGCAGTGGAGTGCTGACCTGGGACACCCTCAGGACTGGTCCTTGATGAAGCAGGAGGTAGCTGCTTCTTGCAGCCCTGGTGGTGCAGTGGATTAGCACTGGGCTGCTAACTGGAAGGTTGGTGGTTCAAAACCACCTGTTGCTTGATGGGAGGAAGCTGCAGCAGTCTGCTTCCATATAGATCAACAGTCTTGGCACTCCAAGGATGCTGCTCTGCTCGGTCCCTACAAGTCGGGATAAGTCTTTTCCCAAGACCAGTGGTTATCTAGTCCCAGTTTCTCCGCCTCCGTCTTCTACCTTAGGCACTCTCTGACAAAGCACGTTGGAAGTGAACTATCAGCCAATGTTTATTCTTCTAATATTCAGCCCTGCATTCTCGTGGCCTCTTAATGGACAATCAAGGTCCAGAACACCCGTGCTATCCTGCGGACCTGCAGAAGCAGTAACCTGCAGAAGCAGTAACTGTTTTTGGATTGTATCGCTCTTTTTCATTTCCGTGTGAGCTGGAAGCTCTAAAGTAGAGCGGGATGCCTGGGGCCCTTTTTTGTCATGTTGTAATATAAATAGCATTACACAGTGGCCAAGAAAGGAATGCATAGTTAAGTCCCACGTTCGGGTGACCCAGGACACTGTTCATTTGTCTTCCTCGCTGGCCCCACTTTCCTCTGCCTCCCTGTGAATCGTCTTCGAAGCCTCGCGCCGGCTATGTTTTCTGTTGCCCTTTGTACATTATGAATTTGTGTACAGTTAATAATGTATGAAGATAAGTATTGATTGTCTTTTTTGTAAGAATAGGCCAGCAGGTTTCTCAAAGCCCATGTTGATGAAATGTTGCATTGATCTCTGTTCCTGCACATTTCTAAGACACTTTTGATGCAGGGGATACCAAGAGATCAATTAATTACAGAGAGTCTTCCGTGGCACCATTCTCTTCATAGTTGGCTCGGGGTGGCGAGTGGCATTGAGTTGCGAAAAGCAACGACCAGATTGGAAAGCTCAGCATCCTCCTGATGGGGAATGGTTTTCCAGTCTGCGACAAGGCAAAGGATGGGAGATGAATCATTACGACACAGCAGATTAAGTGTTGCACTCAAAACCAAAACTCAAACTCAATGCGGACTCACAATGACTCTGTTGCAGGGTAGAGCTGCCCCTGTGAGGTTCTCAGACTAACTGTTGTGCGTGTAGAAAGCCCTGTCTTTCTCCCAAGGAGCAGCTAGTCGGTTCAAACTGTGGACCTTGTGGAAAGCAGGCCAGGGCATAACCTCTACAGCACCGGGCCCCGGAAGTGCTGTACATGTACTACAATAACTTGCTGAATTCTTGCCGATAGTATATCCCATTAGCCCCACTTGATGGATGCAGCAACTGAGGCCCAAGTCGGAAGCCTTTCTGAGCTTAAGTTGTCAGGTAGTGGACATACGCTGGTAATCTGGCTCTGGATCGCATTTGTACTCATTTTGCAAATACTTGCCTATGTCTTACCATAGTGAATGATGGGGGGAGTGCAGAGTGGAGATCCAAAGACCATTAGTAGGCCACTGGAGATCCCCTTGCAGAGGGGTCTCGGGGAGGAGATGAGCCAGTCAGGGTGCGATGTAACAATGATGAGAAA
>NW_022103968.1:13443472-13444888 GCF_000313985.2 Echinops telfairi
ACTCGCCTATGCCAGGAGGGTGTGCCTATGAAAATCACTCAATGAAAAGTTATTAGATATTTTATACAGTGTCTTTTCTACGTATATTCAAGCACATACTATTAGTCTTGAAGTCATTGGAAATGTCATTTTGTGTGTGTGATTTCAATCAGACTTTAGGGTTTCGTGCAATGGGATAGCTTCTTGTGAACTTCATTTCTCTGATGTGTATCAAGAATGGACTATGAACCTAGTGACGCAGAGGTAAATGGAACCCCGTCCTTGTCTTATAGGTTCTGACTGTGTCCTGGTGGTTGAAGGGTTATATGCGCAGTGCTAGGTGACTGAGTTCACTCGGATCATAGGTTCCCAACTATTTTGACCCACCACCCCCTTTTCAGAAAGAAATGTACTTCATGCCCCCCTGTCCACTAAACAGCTTTTGTTTTCTAGCCCATCATCCGGGAGATATCTGCTTTGGGAGCCCCCTTCCTCCCCGTGTTGAATTGTTCCCGGGCTCCCCCGGGAGGCAGTAGGGCCCATGTGGGGACACACTGAACTAGATGATCAGACAACCTTGCTGCAGGTGACTTTTGAACTGGGTTTTGAGGGATGGCCAGGAGATTAGTAAGTGGAGCTGGTTGAGAAAAGTATGCCAAGGGAAGACCCGGAGTGTACAGAGTGCTAGCAACCAGGCGTTTGCTCTCGTAGGAGCAGGAGGAATGAGCGGTGGGAGTGGCCAGAGAGGCAGGGCTGCCACATTCAGGAGCCTGGCCTTTGCCTTAGCCAGTCTGGGGATGGCTAATGCATCCCAACATTACGAGGAGTTTCACTTAGAAGCATCTGGGCATGGCTGTTTTGTCGATGAGAGTGAGGAAGAGCAGACGTTTCATCCTGCCCCACGTCATACAGGTGTGGGTGGTGAAAACACAGACAGGGCTCTTGGATGCTTCTAGAATGGATACCCAAGAGCCCATGCTGTTCACCATGGAGATACTGATGTGGACAGAGGAGAGAGGGTCAGTGAGCTCCCCTGGGCCTTCCAGGTGGTCCCCTGGAAGGTATAAGGCATATGGAATTCTGTTTGACGACCAAGCTGACCCCTGCCTCCGCTTGGCCTGAAGTCAGATCATGAAAGCCTTTGAATGGGAGGAGGCACTGTGACAAAACCCCTGGTGGTGTGGTGGGGGGTGTGTTGGGCTCTTGCCAGAAAGACTGACAGTCTTGGAAACCCACAAGGGCAGTTCTCTTTTGTCCAGAACTGACTCGAGGGCAGTAGTTTGAGTTTTGAGACAGTGGCTTGTGCAGGAAGGAGGGGGCCATCCACAGAAAACTGTGGACGGTGAATGACTGACTGGGGAAAGGCCACCTCCCTCGGTGGCAGTCAGGAGGAATAGCTCCCTTCCTGCTTTTCCTCAGAGGCTTCACCCCTCCCCC
>NW_022103968.1:13444988-13455382 GCF_000313985.2 Echinops telfairi
GAGCTGAGAACCCCGGCCAGGTGCCACCAGCCCTCCAGTTACAGCCACACCCTCCGTCCTGGTGCCCGCCCACTTGTGGCCACGTAGAACTGAGCTCCCTGGGGCTGCCGGTGGCTGATATTTTTGGATGTGGCCCACTTGCTTCGGAGCACACTAGTTCCTATCAAGTGATTCCAACCCATGGCGACCTTATGTGTGTCGGAGTAGAACTGAGCTCCCTGGGGTTTCCGGTGGCTGATATTTTTGGATGTGGCCCACTTGCTTCGGAGCAGGGGTGGATTTCCCAGTACGCTCCATCCCTGCTGGGGATTGCAGGTTTGAAAAGAAGCTTTGATTCTGTGGGAAGCTTGCTTTGCTGTGGGGTTGGAAGCGAGGCAGAAGCCAGCCAGCCCTGGAACCAGAATCTTTGATGTGGTAGCAAAGGCCATATTGTTCACTACGGATGAGTAGGGAAGTATAAGTCAGCCCGTGCTTACTCCCTTGCTTATTGGGAAGCCTGGCGCTGCCTCTGAGGAACTTCTGGGTTAGCTTGCATCTCCAGTCTTTCTGGTTCCTACCCAAGTGCTTGAACCAGAAACCTTGGGCTCAGTATGGGTTCAAGGGTAGGGTGGGTAGTGGTTCATTCACAGGACTTTGATGCTCCAGGCCAGAGCCACCCATCTACTGAGAGGGATGGCACTGCCCAGCTACTAGGAGGTCCTTTGGCACCTGGCTGTGGGCACCTGTTTGGAGACACTGAGCCAGGACTTGACCGTTTTCTTCCTTACTTCCTAATTATGTGTTGATCCTGGGGTTCCCCGGTTCTCAGTTTCCCTTGGTAGCTCCCTGTGCTGAATTCTGAACTCGATCCAGAGCCTTTCACAAGACAGTGCCTGAAGACAAACTCCAAGATTCTAAATGCAGGGAGTTGTCTTAATTGAAAGCGATGCCCGCTCACCCCAGGGCACTCCAGGGAAGGAAGGCTGAGGAGAGAAGGCTGGCGGGACTGCACCAGTAATTACCGCGGCTCCTAGTGCTGCTTCCTAAGAAGTCACCACATTCGTTCCCCGCGTCCTTTCTCCAGCCCCAGTGCACACCGGATCTTGGTTTAATGACATCTGTGGTGTGGGGGTCGGGGGAGGTCACCGCGATCCTCTTTTGACTGCTGGTGACCTTGGTTAGAAACCCACCCAGAGCCTGGCCATCCTTTCTGACCTCAAAAACAAGGCTGACCATCTGCTACCCTGCCGAGCTTGGGGTGGGGATGGGAGAGCCAGTGGGTGAGGTCTCCGTGGTTTTAGGAAATTATGCAATGCAGAGCACTGCAGTTTTGAGCCAAGGGCTTGGCGTTACAGACCCCACATTTAAATTCCACCTTCTTAGCACGTGCGAAGGCGCCCTGGTGGAGGTGTGGCTATGCGTTGGGCTGCTGGCCAAAAGGTCAGTAGATTGAATTTACCAGCCATTCCATGGGAGAAAGAGGAGGCTTTTGGCTCCCGGAAAGAGTGACATTCAAAGAAACCCCCGGGGGCAGTTCCACACTGTCCGGATGGAGGGTCCCTCGAGGCAGGGTTGACTCAATCACGGTTTGTTTGGGTTCTTGATTCTGGAGACCTTACTGAGGAGCCCGGGGTGTGTGGTAGCTTCCAAGTTGGGCCGGTCACGACATGATCAGCAGTTAGAAACCACCGGCCGCTCCACGGGAGAAAAAGGAGGTTTTCTGCTCCCGTGAAGATTTTCAGTCTTGCAAACCCACAGGGGCCGTTCTCCTCTGTCCTGTATGGTGACTATGAGTTGGACAGCACTCGATGGCAGTGGGACAGAGAGAGTGGCCCTTAATAGTTGTGAGATCACAGATGAATAGCTCTTCGATCTGTCCTTGGCCTTCTCTCTCTGTAAATGGGGATAGTAAAGTGATACAGTGGTTAAGCCCTTGGTGAATGGCAAGGCTGTCCATCGGTTCCAACCCATCAGCTGCTCTGATGGCGAAAGGTGAGGCTGTCTGCTTCCATGATGACAACAGCCTAGAAAGCCCTGTGGGGCAATTCTGCTTTGAGTACGAACCAACTGGCCGGCAATGAGTTGGGCTGGTTTTCATAGGGCTGTTGAGGCATCACACCGGAAGTTCCCAGTAGCTGATAGGTGCCTTTCATGTGTACCTCCTTCCACCACTCCCTTAATTTATCAGGATTAAAAGGAGTAGTGGGCTACTCCCAAACCAGTAGCTAGCCATACCTGAAATGCTAATCACCAATTCAAGCCCAAACATGGATTAGCCCCTCTAAAAATAACCATGGCTCACACTCTGGGAGGTGGCTGTGTGTGTGTGCACGGTGCTGTGCTAATTGCAGGGGAGATGGTGCTGAAGCAGAAAGGAAGTGCTGAGAGTGGGGTGAAGTGCCAAGGAGGAAGGGGGGCTTAGGGCAAGAAGGGTTCCTTACGGAAGGAGTGGCAGAGGAAGGGATGCCAGAGTGTGGGGGTGTGGGGGTGGGGTGGGGGCGTGGATTCCAGGTAAGAGCCAGAACCCATCAGTGGCTAGGGAAAGGGTGTGCATTCGGCCCAGCAAATGAATACTGAGTGTGCTAGCCTTGTGCCGAGTGCATGGGAGGGTGCTGACCACGTTCTTTTTTTTTCGTCCCCCCTGATTATTCTCAAGTATGTTTAAAGAGAGAGAGAGAGAGCGTAATGTTTGCAAACAAAGTACACACAGTTGGAGCACTGTTTTCTATTAGCAGTCTAAGGTTCACCGGCTGTGGGTAGGTTTTCACCCATGTCGTCCAAATTGTAATTTTAAAAGATGAGGCATTTCATATTCAAGAGTTTTCTTTGTCTGAAATAAATTATTCATTTCTACCCAGTTTCAGAAACAATGAACATACTACTTAATGCATCACAATTAAGCGGGTGTAGCTTCGTCGGGAATTATGTGCTGTGCTGCGTGGTAGCTCTCGGAGCTCTGCGTCCTATGTCTTGGTGACATTTGTTCCTGGCAAGTGAAATATAAAGAAGCCCTAGAACCGTGTTTTCTTTCTTCCCATAGTGGAGGGAGGGTGTGGTAACTTTAGACCCAAGCAGCCAGGTTTTGACATTCCCCAGCTGTCTGGTGGCTGTGTCCCCGCTCTGCAGAGAAGGGATCTTAGCTGCTACTAGACTACACATGAGGTCAGGTGAGGGTCAGAATCCTGAGGACCATCCACTCTCAGTCTCCTTTGTCTGGGACTGAGATTTTTCTAGGGCATTACCTGAGATCTGGTTCTGGAAAACACCTCCGGTGCCTTTTGGGAAAATGTGCAACCCCAGAAAAGATCAAGTGCTCACTGGGAAGCTCATTGGAGCTTGAAGACGAAGGTGTTAACTGTGGTGGTCCCCCCCATCTTGGGATGGCTCCAACTCCAATCCGGAGGTCAGAGCCTGAGCTAGCTGCTGTGGGCAGAAAGTAATTTTGAAATAACATGAATTGTGGAATGCCTGCTGGGTGTCCAGCTCTGGACTAGTAGATGCCTTCATGTGTCGTTCCATGTAATCCTCACCAAACTCCACGTGTTGGTAGAGGTGCGAGAGAGGCAGTTGTTCATATTTTACAGAAGTGGGAAACCACAGCTCAGAGAAATTCAATGACCAGCCTCAGGTGACACAACTTGTTAGTGGAAGCTCCTGGATTGGAGCCTGACCTATCCAGTGCCAAAGGCCCAGCTCCTTCCTGGCCTGCTTGTTGTCTCTTTTGATTGTTAGGCTGAAGGAAAGACCCCCTCAATGCACAGTGGGGTCTCAAATAGCTGTTCCAAGCATCAATACACATTTGAGCAGGAAAGAAAAATGCATCCTTCTTATTTTAGAGAGTTTGGGAAGGGGTCCTGTGGCCAGAAGTTTTTGAGGATGGCTCTCTTCCCTAACCTGGTTTCATTTTTCTAGTTCTGACCTCACGCACTGGTTGGATTGACTGGGCAGCCCTCCAGGGTCCTTGGTACCCTGCTTTCACCTGTGTACCCATGACCGCTACCTTGCGGCATTTGCTGAATCCCTTGTGCTGAGCTTTAGCCTGTGGCTTCCCACGTTGGGTTCAGAAGTCCCTTGGGAATTGATAGACACATAAGCACTCTCAGACTTGATGACCTTTCTTTAAGATTCTCGTAGTTACACCAAGACATCCTGGACACAACTCCAACTTCTGCCATGTTGAATTTGCCTTCTCTCTGAAACCATGAGGAAGGAAGAATGTATGTCTTAAAATCCTAGGGAGATAATATTGTATTTGGGGGAGGAACACTTCTGCAGGGCACCATCTGTCTGTGTCTGTTGCTTTTGTCTTACTATGGCGGCTTGTGTGTTGTTTGCTGTGATTCTGGAAGCTACGTCGCTGGTACTTCAAATACAACAGGGTCACCCAGGGTGGAGAGGTTTCAGCAGACTTTCCAGGCTGAGGAGAAGGATCTGGTAATCCACTTAGGAAAATATTGGCCAGTGAAAACCTTATGAATGATACTGGGACATAGTCTGAAGATCTCATGATAGAAATGTGCAAGGCCAACAGCCTATTTGTTGGAAATACCTTTTTTTCAACATCAGTGGTGACTCTACTGATGTGGATTATGCCAGATGGAATACCCAGGAGTCGAATCAAATCGGTTACACATATGGAAATAGATGATGTAGAAGGTCATTATTGCCAGGGACAACGCAACTAGTGACCAACTGTAGAACAGATCAGTTCTCATATGCAGATTCAGCTTGAGTCTGAAGAAAATCAAAACAGACGTGGGATCCGAAGTACATTATAACCTGGAGTATCCCACACCTAAATTCTGAGACTTATGTCAAGCATACATTTGATTCCTTGAGCAGTAATAACTGAAGACCAGATGAGTTGTGGGATACATGTTGTGGGACAATACTTGAGGAAAGCAAAAGTTCACAAAAGAGACAGAAAATCAGGATCAGAATGTATCTCAAAAGAGACTCTGAGACTTCCTCTTGAACACAAAGTAGCACAAGTGAACAGATGCCTTTGTATTGCGGTGCTAGAGAAGAATATTGACAGTACCCTGGACTGCTGAAAGGACAAACCGATCTGTCTTGGAAGAGGTACGGCCAGAGTGCTCCTTAGAGGCCAGGTGCCGAGGCTTCATCTTGTATACTTTGGACGAGTTGTCAGGAGAGACCCGTCTCTGGGGAAGGACCCCGTCGTACTTGGCCGAGTGGCCGTGAGAAAGAGGAAAATGGATGGACTGACACAGTGGCTGCGAGGATGGGCTTCAGAGTAGAAGCAATGGTGGGGCTGGCTCAGGACCGGGCAGTGTTTTGTTGGGCTGTGCAGAGGGTTGTTACGGGGTGGAACTGACTCCATGGCACCTAAGAGCAGAGCAAATGGAAGAGGTGCTGAAGCCAGAGCTGAACGTAAGATTTCAAAGGGCACCCTTCTTGAGAAGAAAATGAAACGTACAAAGACCTGGGTTAGAAAGCCGAAAGGGAAGAGCACACACGATAGGCATTTCTCAAGATGAACAAAACTGAGAAAAAAAATTTAGCTTCCTGTTACCGTATTAAAAGATGCTATGGGCCAAAAAAATTTGGATGATAAAGGAAGTATTAAAGGAGATGGGAGGAATAATACACAGAGTCATGGGACCAAAAAGAATTGGTCAATTTCCAACCAGTTCAGGAGGTAAGATATGACCTAGAACATGTAGTATTGAATGGAAGGAGCTCAATATTCATGGAAGGCGTGGCTGGCAAACAAGGCTCTAGGAATTGGAATTGACAGCATACAAACAGATGTTTCAACCAACAGAAGCACCGTTGGAAGCCTCTCCTTGTCTATGCCAAGACGTTTAGAAGACTGTTACCTGGCCACGATGGTGCTGACAAAGAATAGCGCAAGTAGCATGGGCTACCCAAAGAATGACCAGCTCTGTCGTAGAAGAAATACAAGGAGCATGCTCCTGAGAAGTGAGGATGGCGAGACCTTGCCTCACGTATTTTGGACATGTTATCAGATGAGACCGGTCCCTAGAAAAGGGCGTCCTGCTTGGTCAAGTAGAAGGGTGGCAAAAATGAGCCAGACCCTCAACAACTTAGATTGACAGTGTCTGCAACAATGGGCTCAAACATAAGAAAAACTAAGGATGCCCCAGAATGGGGTGAGGTTTCGATCTGTTGTATGCAGGGTCACTGTGAGTCAGATCCACTGGATGGCACCCACCAACGCTAGCACCTGGCCGGCTGGCTGTAAGAGAGCTACCTACAGGCCTATTCCAAAAAGAGATGATCTGATGACATGCCGACATTATTGAATATCACTCATTTAGAACTGCAACAGTACATAAGACAGGGAAGTCCCAAAAATTCAAACTGGGTTCAGAAGAGGATGCGGCAGGAAGGGAATCATTGATGAAGTCAGTTGTGACGACTGGCTCTGGGGTGTTAGCCAGCGTGTTTAAGTGTTTAACACTGTGTGGGTTTGGATAGCTACTTTCCAGTGCCCAGTAGACCCCTGTCTCAAGGTGACTCCATGGACCATGGAACCAAGTGCTGTCCTGCCCCGTGTCACCCCATGATGAGTTGTGCATCAGACTATTGTGATCCTTAGCGTTTAATTGGCTGGTTTTCAAAACCAGATCACCAAGCCTTCCGAGTTCATTTCCGTGTGGAAGCTGAGTTGAAATCTCTTCAGTACCGTAATGACATACAGGTCTCCACAGACAGATGAGGGGTGGCTGAGAGTGAGCACTGGCCCAGACTCGAAGCCAGAACTCTGCATGGAGAATTCTTCCACTAGACTAGCAGTGCCTCAATTTACCTTTAAGTGCTGGGGCTTCAAGATAGTAGAACCAATATAAAACCAAACTCAGTGTATTGATTCTGCCTCACAGCGACCCTATAAGAGCAGCATAAAGCATTCTTGTGGGTTTCCAAGGCTGTAATCCTTAGGGGAGGAAAACACTTCATCTTTCTCCCGCACAGTGGCTGGTGGGTTCAATCTGCTGACCGTGGTGTTACCATCATCCGCTCAACCACCAGGGCTCCTATCGAGATGGTAGAGGTTCTTAGTAAAGTCAAGAATGTAGTCAGTGCTCTCCAGAAATTCCACCTGCTAGAAGGAAGGGCAAGGCGGCCCATGTACCTGCCCTTGTATCTGCCCACAGTTGAGGCTGTGAAGATGCTTCTTGGCCTTTGTAGTCGACATCTGGAGACCTCTTTGCTCATTTACTGGTTACATCCTGAGATGCAGCCCTGCCATGCTGCTCGCCAGCTTGGTCCCACACTCCTGGAGCTCACATATAGCCCCAACTGCACTCCCTCACTCCCCACCTTTCCCAGGCTGGCCGAGCTGAAGCAGGGACACCCCGAGTGGAGAGTCCTTCCTGGACTTGTAGTTCTGTGCAGCAGAGAGCCCTCTCGGAAGTTGTTCTTCTGCAGTGTGGGAACCCCTTGGGATCGGATGGAAGGAGACCGAGTGCTTGTGGGTTTACACGCAGGGCACGTCTCCTAGGTGAAATGGAGAATGTTTGTCCCCAGAACAGCACGACCCAGTTTCTTAGATAAGCTCTATACGGGCCAGCAGTGACCAGCAAATATTTACCCCAGATGGAAAACACAGACCAAGTTAAACGTTGTTTAGAAAACCTTAAAGTAGAAGAATGTACACTCAGAGTTTTATGCTTGGTAGTTTTCGAAAAAGACTGACGGTTGTTTCCTGTTGCTTCAGGGCTGCTTTTTACAACACTGAAGGACCCCAGGCTCCCTCACCAGCCAGATTGCCCTCCCCCCTCCCTCTGCCCCTTCATCCTCTCTCCTCCATCTGAATTTCCGTCTCAGAAATAGGCCCCCTTTCATAACTCTGATGTCTCTGGTGTTTCCATCCTTCTGATCCCGGACTGAGAGCCCAGCACCATCTCACCTGCCTCCCTGCCATGAATCTTCATGTGCTGAGGGTGGGAGGCTGCCACTTGCCAAGTTTACTTCCTGAACAACTTCCAGGAGTAAAATAACACCATGGCTGCAGTATTTAATTTCTAAATGCCTGGCGCCAGGCTTGGGAAGTGTTTTGTGTGGCAGACATGAGACTCGTAGTCACTGACCGGTTGTTGCTGCGTTGTTTTTGACTCATGGTGGCCCCATGTGAGCCGGCATGCAGCGGTGCCTCTAGGGTTCTCAGTGGCTGATTTTTTTCAGCGGGACATCACCAGGCCTTTCTCCTGAGGTGCCTCTGGGGGGACTTGGGAGGACACCCTTTGGTTTCGCAGCCACCAGGGACTCCTTGGGTTTCTGATTGTCTTTCTAAATGAGTTTCTTTCCCTCTTGGACAAAACTGAGCATATGGGGCTCCATCTGTGTTTGAACCCGTGACATTGTGGATTTTGTACCGTCACTGTCCTGTGAGGGAGGTGTCTGAGGTTTCAGTAACTGATGTGCTGTCTTGTCAAGCTGGTCAGGTTGAATCCAATGATTTCCCAGGTGTGTTAGTCTGGGTAGACTAGAGAAACAAATTCATAGACACTCATATGTGTATAAGAAAGAGCTTTATGTATAAGAGCATTTGAATATTGAGAAAACATCCCAGCCCAGTCCAAATCCATAAGTCTGATATTAGCCCATATGCCCAATACCAATTTATAAGTTCCTCTTCAGACTCATGCAATGATGCCAAATGCAGGACCATCACAGGCCAGTGTGGGAAAGTCTTGTGGATCCAGTGGCGGTGGAAACATCTCAGAGCTGGCAGGGGCCGCCACGTGGCTCCTCCAGCTCAGGGCACTAGTGTAGTTTCATGTGTCTTGTCAGATGCAATGTCTCCCAGGGAGTGAGCTTGTGTCCTGCCTCCAGCGAGCTATTTATCTCCTTCGGGCTGCCAAATGAGGTCATCAAGCTTTGACCCGATTGACTGATTAAACGCCACCCCTCCATTCTTAATCCTCTCAAGTTGACAACAGATTATATGACTGCCACACCAGGTGCTTTCCAGTTCTGCCTTGTTCCATCCGCTTTTGTGTTCTCTCAAGGCTCTTTGACTAACATCTCACTTTAGTCCATGAACAAATACTTACTGAGCCAACCTTTGGATAGGCTGGGCTTACACTGGGCCCTGAAGACATGGGCAATAAACCTTTGTCCTCATCGAGCTAAATCGTCTAGGACCCAAATCCATCAAGTGGATTCTGACTCATAGCAACCCTAGAGGGGGTTTCTGAGAGTGTAAATCTTTATGGGAGCAGACAACCTCACCTTTCTCTGGAGAAATCACTGGTGGGTTTGAACCACTGACCTCACATAGGCCAAAGTTCATCCCACAGTGCTATCAACTCCCACCCCCCCAAAGGGAAAAGAAAAAGCAAACCCCACTGCCATTGAGTCTATTCTGACTCACAGCAAATCTGTGCAGGGTTCCTGAGACTGTAAATCTGTATAGGAGACCATACCCTCAATTTTCCTCCCCTAGAGTGGCTGGGGGATTTGAACCACAGACATTGTGGTCAGCAATCCAACCCTTACCCCACTCTGCCATCAGGGATCATTAAATGATCTAGAAGGACAGATACAGTGAGTTAAAAGAGACAAGCTGTTTTTAATGACAGTCAGTCCTCTGAAGGAGAAAAACAAACCAATGCCATAAAGAATAGAGGGGAGAGGATGCCCGTTGCGTCAGGGAGGCCCTCTTCAGCAGGTGGCTTGAGCTGAGATCTCAATAAGCAGGAGGAACTGTCCCTGTCCCATGTCCGTTACAGAACATGGCTGTCAGCTTGCGAGGGCCCCAAGGCAGCCAGATGTTGGTGCCTCTTCCCCCAAACGGAGTGTGTTTGGAGATCCTACCTTGTTGCCTTGGTCCCCATGGCAGGCTGTGGAGGCAAGGCCACCACTAGGGGTCAGTACGGAGCTATGATCCTACAGTCCTGGGGGGCACAGGGGATACTGCACCTGCTTTGGAAGAGTTCATGTGCCTCACACAAGAAAGCCTGCCCAGCTGCCCTTCCTCACCCCAGCGTGTGCCATGTGAGCTAGGAATAAAAGCTCTGTGCGCTAGAGACTGTTCAGGTGTCACCAGTATGATGAACTCGGCCCTGATGGACTCCGGTTCCATGCTTTGAAAACTGCTTCCTTAACGATACCTCTTCTCTCATGTGGAGGCCACGTCTCCCCGCGCTTCATCTCATTTCTGAAAGACCAGGGAGAGGAGAATACTTTCAGAATCCCTGAGTTGAAGAGTCTTTGTGGTGTCCAAGCTCAGGCTCTTACTTGATGGATAGTTGATGGAACTGAAGACCAGGATGCTTAAGAGACTTGCTAGGAGACACACTGGTTCTCAAGTGAGTTCCACTACTCTTACTTCTCTATTCAGGTGCCATACAGAATTATGGTCAATTAAGACATGCCTGAAGGACTGTGTGTGTGTGTGTGTGTGTGTGTGTGTGTGTGTGTGT
>NW_022103968.1:13456050-13457825 GCF_000313985.2 Echinops telfairi
GAAGCGTACAAAGTCAAGCTGACAATCTCGTTTAGGGAGGTGCATTTATTAGAATTTTTTTTCTCTATGAATGACAGCGAACTTACCCTCAAATAGGCTTGGATGCAAAAGAGAATAGATTTAAGTTATGAGTTGAGACTTTCAGAGGAAGGACAGATTCCTAGCACATGCTGTCGCCAAGAACATGACTCCTTAACCTGGTTCTGCACTTGGCAATGAAACTGTCAGCACCAGGGTCAACAGTAATATCTCCTAACAGCCCTCTGCTCTCCCCTCGCAGAGGCAAAAGAGCCTAAAGGGAGCACAGCCTTGCACACTGCACGTCTGGGTCTGTATTCGGTGCTGTGATGAAAAGATCATTTACTAGAGAACAACATCCCACTCACGCGCGGCATTTCCATGAGTCAGAGTCGGCTTACTGGCGACTAATAGGCAACACCAACTTTGTGAACAAAGGCAGGCCTAGCCCTGCCCTCATGGGGCTTTCAGTCTATTGGGGAGAGAGATATTCATCAAATAATGATACAGATACATAGGCAATGCCAAGTGGGAAAGAGTGCTTTCATGGGGAGCCTTGGCCAGGGATATCCAGGAGGTTGTCCCTGAGAAAGGATGGAGTAACAGGTGACAGAGGAGGTCAGGAGGAGTGGTCCAGGCAGAGAAAGCCCAAGGTCTAGGGGTGTGAGACAGCAGATGAGGTAGGAAGCTGGTGCGGATGGGTCTGGAGAAGTCATCTTGGGCTCGTTAGGAGTTGGCTGGGCTGGCCGGGACAGAAGGCGGCCTTGTGCAGAAGCCCCCAGGACTCCGCCCGTGTGCCTAAACGTCGGAATGCACCATGGCAGGGACTGAAGGGCCTCAATTGTTTTCTCAGCCACTGTCGTCATTGTCACATTTGGGGAGGACGCGCTACACCCATCTGGCCCAAGAGGTCCCTGAGCACAAATGGCGAGGATGAGAGATGGAACTCACTTGACTTTGAAACAGACCCTGATTCTAGGAGGCAGACCCTGCCCTCTCCCAATGTCAGTTTCCTCAACTCTGACATGTGGGTGATTGTCACAGCTGCCCCAGAGTCCTCACAGATTGATTGGCAAGGCTTGCTGGCGATGAGGATGGGCAATGTTCTTTGTGACCGCCACAGTTCCTAAGAAAGCTGCTTTCTGTTGTTTTGATTTTTCTTCAGCTGTGGGGAAGAGCTATGATCCCAGGGAGTTTGAAATGAAGTCCAGGGAATTTGGAGCCGGAAGGAGCTTGAGGGATCTCTTCGTTCAACTACAGAAGGCACGCTGTGAATTCTCTTCTAACCCTTGTGGGAGCGTGTTCCTTCAGGCTCCTGGAAGGTTCTAGAAAAGAGTGGCTTCTTTTCTTCTCACCCTTTCTGAGGTATCATGAACCTCAGGTCTGGAGATGGCAAGGGACTTGCTCACAGACTTACACAGAGTGAAAGGCAACCTTCAAATGAGCCTCCTGGTCATCCCAACTCCCACTGCACCCAGAGCACCCTCCTGGCAGAAGGGCATATTCATAGATCCTGTCTGATTCAGTCAGTGGATCAGGCGATCAGCTCCCCTAGCCTTGGCTGGGAATGAGTATTTCATGTCAAGCATACAAAAAAGTCCAGATTATAGAAGCAGATGCCCCGGTACCCGCCATCCAGAATCATCACGCTTCTTGTTGTTAGTTGCCATTAAGTTCCGACTCACAGGAACCTTATGTGCAACCTATGACCCTGTATACAACAAGATTCACTTCTCTGTTATGTTGGCACCATATTT
>NW_022103968.1:13459512-13463514 GCF_000313985.2 Echinops telfairi
TGGTCTTCTCTGTGGATTGGCTGCTCTGAGCCGGAATATCATCCTCAAGACTTCGTGGGCCAGGATGTGCTTCCCTCTCTTTCTCCCCCTTCATTTGCTCCTGTGTGCTTTGATCAGACATGACCATCTACCTCAGCTGCAGACTCAGTGCTGTCCTCTGAAATAAACTCTTCTGGGGCAGGGGCAGATGTCCACGTAGTTGGGATTGGAGCTGGCCCCTCAGACCTCTTCACTAGTTCCCTATTCCATGGTTGGCACCATTTTTAAAGGGAACTTTCAGGAACAATAGAAGCTTACTCACATATTTTCTGAATGCCTTCTTTGCACCAGTATAATTCTATGTGTTGGGGATCCAGTGGGGAACAAACCTGAAAAATTATTGGCCCTCAAGGAATGTACATTCTAGTCGATGAGACCACTGCACTTAAAAGGAAGAGCAAGAAAGGAGGGCCGTGGGGAGGCAGCAGTAAAGGAATGGGCATACTTGTCGCTTGAGCAAAGCCTCATGGATAGGATGACAGTTGACCTAAGATCACAGTGAAGTGAGGGAGGAACCCGTGGACCATCTGGTGAAGAGACCCTCAATGAGATGAACTGACCCAATAACTGCACAGTGGACTCCCTCAGCATGATGATCCCGCAGGTATTTCAGGCCTGGGCAGCGTTCCATTCTCTTCTACGCATGCCAAAGGTCTTCATGAGTTAGACTTGACTCGATGGCCATTAGCAGCAACGTTGAGAGGCCATTGGCTCAAGCACACAGATATCTTTCCCTCCTCTGGAAAGCAATGTTCATTAAGTTCATATTGTGTGCCTTTCCCACAGACACGTTTCCATAACCAACATTCCATTCTTGCTGGGTACTAGATGGTTTCCTAATTTTTGAAACTAGGGACAACGCTGCAGGAGCATTTTTACTTGGTCTCGTTATGAATACAAGTTGTCTATTTAAAGAATAGAATTACTGGACTAGGGGACATGTGCTTTTATGTATTTTTTAGTTTTTTAGGCCAGTCCCTTTATTGAGATCTAAGCCATCATAGACCATTAAAAGTGGATGCACATTTTCATTTGTTTTTAAATCCTCCAAACTGAGCTTTTCATCTTTTGATTGGCCAACATTTTGTTTATTTAAACATTTTACTAGGAGTTCTTCCAGATATTATTATAGTCCATAGTTCCATTAGATCAAGCATAATTGTACAATTGCTGTCATCATCATTTTCAATACATTTTTGTTTCTTGGACTCTTTGATATTAACTCCCGTTTATCCCCTCTCTCCCCCACCTTACCACCCCCATGGACCCTAAATATGTTATATATTATTATTATTGCCATATATTACACTATCCAATGTATCCATTCACCCACAATTCTGTCGTTCATTCCCCTTGAGTGAGATTATACAGTCATCATTGCTATCAGTTCCACCTTCCCTCCTTCCTCCCCTCTCTTCCTGTGCCCTCAGGGAATCTTTACTCCCATTACTGTTTCTGAAGGGTTTAATCTATCTTGGATTTTTTGTATTGAAGGATCTTGATTGACTAATATTTTAAATCATTTATTTTGTAAACTTCTCTGGAGTGTGTGTCCTTGTTGCTGGGATAGATTTCACCCAGTTATGCTTGTACTAATAAAGAGGATGTTTTTTGGTCATTTAATTATTTGACTTTATGTTTTAGAGTAGTTTTAAATACACAAAATTGAATTGAGAGTACAGAGAGGTCCTGTCCTCCATGGCCCCAACATACATATAGTTTTCCCTATTTCAGGTACATTTGTTACAAATAACGAGCCCTATTGATACTTTATTATTCACTACACTCTGTAGCTTACAACTCTATATTCTCTATATTGTAATTCTCTGGGCTTTCCAAATATGTAACATCATGTACTCACTGTTATAGTCTGATGAGTCCATGTTGACTCCCAGGCCCACACAATAATGGTGACAGCAACAGGTGTGTAGTGATAGTTCATTGCTATTTTAATTTTCAGTTTTTTATGTTTAACTAATTACAAGCTATTATGAATAATTTCACGTCTTTAAAAATTCCTGTGCTCTATCAATATATACCTTCTGTCTCCATCCTCCAACCAGAGGGCTTTTAAGTTGTCTTTGTACTTTGGCTTTTTCCAAAATGTCACATCACTGGAATCATACAGGCATTTTTTTTCCTTAATCTGCACCAAGCATTTAGGGTTTCATATATTTTTGTGACATGTTAGTGCTTTCCCCTTATTTCTGAATAAAAGTCCCTTGTATGAATGAACCACAATTTATTCGTTCAATTATTGAAGGATATCTTCCTTCTAGTTTTATTTGATTTTATTTCCCTCTCTCTCCCAGATATGAATAAATCTACTATAAACCTTCACATGTAGGTTTCTGTGTGGGCATAACGTTCAAGTAAGTTGTGCAATCCCCTGGCAACATGATTGCTGGATCATATGGTAAGGTAAGCTTATGTTCAGGTTTGTGAGAAGCTGCCTAAGTCTCTTCTAAGTGGTTGTGCCATTTTGTATTCCCGCAGCATTGTATGAGGTTTCCATCTTGCAGCATCGTCACTAGCTTTTGATATCACAACGTTTTGGATGTCAGACTTTCTAATAGGTGTGTAAGTAGCGCTGGTGGTGCAACGGCTGCTAACTGAAAGACCCAAGGTTTGAACCCACCAGTGGCTCCACGGGAGGGAAGACCAACCAATCTGATTCCATAAGAAATTACAGCCTGGAAAATCCTTTGGGGGCACTTCTTTGTCACAGTGAGTTCCTGTGTAGCAGCATCAGCTCAGGGGCCGCACACAACAGCAACAGCAGCAACAACCAAAACATGGCGTGTAATGCGGACCAGTTTGGCATGTGCTTATTTACCTGTGGTGATGTCTTTTCAGAGCATTTATCCAGGGTCTAATTGGCTTGCTTGTTCTCGTTGTTGAGTTTTCAGCGTTCTTTGTATATTCTGGGTCCACTTCTTTTGTGAGACATGCATTTCAAAGTCTGTTTACGTTAGAAATATCTTCATTGAGTCTTCATTGACCTTCAACTAGGCTTTAAGACTCTAGTTTGGTGTTTTTTTCTTCCATTATTTGTACAGCGTTCCTCTACCATTGTACGACGCTTGTGGTTGCTCAGGAGGAGGTTGCTGTGGTGTGATTGTTTCTTTGAGCATAAAAGAAAACCCCGGCTTTCTAATAGTCCCTTGTTGTCTCAGTCACCCTTTTCATTGCAATTTAGATGTGGTTTTGTCTTTAGCCCCTTTTGACATTAGGTATAAATTTCTTCTTCCTATCTGAACACTCATCTTTGTTTAATTCTGGAAAATTCTGCAAGAGTCTCTTCTAGTTGTCTTCTATGATTGCACTACTCTTCCCTCAGCACTTCTGTCAAACTTCCTTTACACCTTCTTATTTTCCCCTCCCTCCGTCATTGATTTGGATTTATGCTTTCTTTTTCTCTGGCCTTTGTTTTGGGTTAAGCCTGTCATCCTGGTCATTGTCTCCTTTTCTGTTTTTCCTTGAACTCATCTGTGAATGTTTATTTTGACAGTTACGTGTTTTATTTTTTAGAATTCCCACTTTAAAAAAATCTCTTTCATTTCTCCCCCCTTTTGGTTTCTATTTCGTCCTCCATCTCATTGAACATATGAGGGGACTTTTAAAAGTTCTGGAAAAAATGGACTTAAAAGAGAATGAGATTTTTATAGGAATCCTCTGAAGCCCCCGTACAGATCTTTTTTGGTTTGTTTGTTTGTTTACAATGACCTTGTATGTCTCTGAAGAATCTAAGTCCACGTCAGTTTGACTTTTCCTCATTTTCCAGCCACCCAGACCAATGTTTAGATCTGAGAGGTAAGGAATCTGGGGGGATTTTAAGGCTGCGAGCCTTCACTCTTTATTTTTTTAAATTTTAACTTCTTCCCTCCTTCCCTCCCTCCCTTCCCCCTTCTCTCCCTCCCTCCCTTCCTTCCTTTCATTTTCAGAAACCAAACGTCGCAGAGC
>NW_022103968.1:13463959-13517594 GCF_000313985.2 Echinops telfairi
CAGCGTGCGTGTGTGTGTGTGTGTGTGTGTGTGTGTGTGTGTGTGTGTGTACTTGAATGTCTCGACTAAGTTCATTTTGCAGTGGCGTTGGCTTGGCCTAGGAGCCTTCCAGATGGCCTTGGAAGCATTCCCAAGAAATAACCCATCTCTATGTGCTTGGCTGGTCCCTACAGATTTCTTCAGTTCTGGACCATTTTTTTTAGTTAATAATGTAGTTTGGGGTTTCCCACATCGTGTGAGAAATGTTTCTGGAACAAAATACTCTTAGGGGCTTCAGATTTCTCTCTACGTCTTGTTTCCAGGCGAGGGAAAAGCGTTTCTTTGGCCCACTTTCAAGATCTAGACCTTCAGGGATGCCAATTTCACACGAGGAGCTCTCTGAGAGCTTCCTGGGCAAGGACCAGCAGTGTGCAAGGCTGCTCTCCCAGGACCCTGAGCATCTCCCAATGCCTGAACCCCACCCAGGGATTTGTTATAGCTCCTAGGTGAATCTAAATGGGAGCCCAGGTTGAAAATTACTGCTTTAAGATCTGTTCCTGGTTCTCTAGTTTCGTTTTGCTTTCCCAAACAAAAAATTGTCATTGTCATTATATTGAATTTAGTATTTTCTCTGTTTGTTTTGGGGAGTTGGTGTGTGTGTGTATGTGTGTGTTTGTGAGTGTGTGTGTAAGCATATCTGAATTAATGCAGGCTACCCTACTGACCAGCGTTGAGAAGCACCAGGTTTTAACCTGTGTGCTTAGAGACAAGGACTGAAATGGAAGGTTTGAAGAGGCCATTGGGTTGTTAAATTCTTTCTGTGATTTTTAATTTCTTTGCAAAAGATAACCCTTCTCCTGGCACCCTTCCCCTCTTCATTTCTTTCAGCACACGTGCTTATCAAATATCTTTAATTAGCACAAATTTATGGTTTGGGGCTGAATCTGACTTAGTGGCAGGCTTTGCTTCCCCTTTGTGAGACAAATATTTAAATAGATTGTGCAGCTCGGGAACATAGTCCAAGAAGAAGTTAAATTTAGGGGTGTTCAATGGAGTAAAATGTAAAATATCACATAAGAAGTGAGTAACCTGATTTTGGGGGGTGGATAAACAGAGGGGCCAGTTTTAAAAGTTCATTTATGAAAACATACTTGATGGGAACTTTGCTTCTGAAGCAAAAAGAGGGTGGGTTTTCAAAGGGCTCTTTGTCATTTAAAACTGTATTGTCATAAATGCCCTATCTCTCCACATAGTGAGACAGTCAACAGAGTTCTAAGGACACATCTTCTTGCGTATGAATTAGTTTCAGTTGGGGGGACAGATATGGCAATCCTATGCTTAAGTGACTTCTTGCAGAGCCTGGGGTTTAAAAGGAATTATCCTTGTTTATAGTCCGGTTTTCAACATAGGCTCCGAGCACTTCAGACTTGACTCTGGTCTATGCTGAGTTACATCTGCACGTAATTGTAACCATAGACACTTGTGTCCCTAACTATGTACATCTGCAAATAATCGTCTTTCCAGTTGTCAACCCACAGAATGGGTTTGAGGCTATGTCTAAACAAGAACAGTGGAGAGATGAAACAATTATCTGACTATCTCAAGCCAAAACAATAAGAATTTGCCCGTATTATATCTTTAATTTTCTGGATATTTCAGTTAAGGGGATGTTTTGATTGGAGTCATCTGAATAATCGCCTTCGTTTTCCAGTTCACACTTTGTATGTAAACACAGCTGCTGTATGATTGACAAACATTTTTCTTGTTAAAATTCTCCTTGATGGAAACAACTGTTTTTGAAGACCGCCCCTCTCCTCGTGTACTTGAGCTCACTGTCCTAACTCACTGCCATTGAGTCATAGTGACCTTACAAGACAGGGTAGAACTACCTCTGTCGGCTTCCGGGATTGTACCCCTTTACAGGAGCAGCAAGTCCCAGGGCCACTTGCACTGCCTGAAAGGGCCTTTGAGTAGCATCTGGAATCTCCTGGTGCACGTAGCTGGGTAGGAAGTGATGTCCCAGTTAGTTCTTAGTGCTGAGCTTCTTTGTGGATCAAGCCCGCCAGTAGAGAAAGCGGAGCAGGAGCCTGAGCAGCGCTAATGGATCCTGTACACACACAAAAGCTCTGGTCTCCACCTGTCCTGAAAAATCACAACTCAGCTGGGAAGCAGAAAGCAAATATTTCCATGGTTGAGAAAAAAAAAAAATCCAATCTGACCATCTCCATCAGGCCCAGATGGTACCTGTTTCTGATGAGCGTCTGGTTCCTGCCAAAGTGAAACCCCAGCCAGTGCATTTTAATTCCACTCCCAAATTCATCGGCATTGTGTGGAAATATGTACTAGTACCGGGGGAGGGGAGTTGTTTGGATCAGCTGAGGATGCTAACATGGTGAGGAGATGCTCGCCTGGGTGCCTCTTGGGAGTCTGCATTTTTGCTTTAGGATGAAGCAGCGTCGGATGGGCTGAGGAATGGTGTGGTGAGGATTTGTTTTGACAGAGCGGGTCCTCCAAGGCCCCTCTGTTTTCTTAGTCTCTTCCAGGCCATTTGAAATGCTCACAAGGTCGTTGGACAGAAGCGTGGGGACCGTGATGTTCTGGGTGACAGGTTCTTGGAGGTGTGTGAATTACAACCCCCACCCCCAGCTGGTTGTTGGTTTGAGAAGTCTTTTATTTCATTCCCCTGGCAAAAGACCCTGTAGCACCTCACTATCATGATTATTTTTTTTAAAAAACACGTGTTTTAGAAATCGAATGCGTTATGAAATATGCGTTTTCCATTATGTGAAGGGAGGTGCACGTTAAGTAAAGGTGTGCTTTTGAGGTTGAGAGAGCAATTTTATTAATCTGTTCAGCTCTTTCGGAAGTGGTTGCAAACACTAGGTCTGGAGCAGAGGGTTTGCTTTGGGATGCCAGCTCCACAATGCCTTTTTACCAGGTAATTTTAACCTCTGGCTGCTAACTACAAGGCCAGCAGTTTGAAACCACCAGCAGCTCAGTGGGAGAATGATGGGGTTTTCTACTCCTGTACAAAAATGACAGCCTTTGAAACCCACGGGGGCAGTTCTGTTCCCTCTGTCCAGTTGGGCTACTGTGAGTCAGAATTGACTCGATGGCAGGGGCTCTTTTTCATGGTGAAGCCTTAGTTTGTTTTTTTTTAACCCGTAAAATGGGATGACCACAATTGTACTTCCCTTAAAGTATTGTCTTGAAGGTGAGGATGTTTTAGGGCAGTGGTTTTCAACCTTCCTCATGCCGCCACTCTTTAATACAGTTCCTCATGTGGTGGTGACCGCCCAACCATAAAATTATTTTCATTGCTACTTCATCACTGTCATTTTGCTACTGTTATGAATTGGGTAACCCCAGTAAAAGAATTGTTCAACCCCCAGAGGGGTCGCGACCCACAGGTTGAGAACCGTTGTTTTTGGGTCATCCCCTAACGTACAGGGAGTGCTCTTTGTATGTTATATTGCTATTTGTTCCTTGAGTTGCAGCCATGAGTTGGGTGCTATGTCTTCTACGGGGTGCCAGGTGGCAAAGATGATAAGATGTCCCCTCTTTCCTGTAGCCCGCAGGTCTGGGGTTAACGGGTAAGGAAAGTGTACGGGACCTTAACAGTGGCTCCAGATGGTGGAGGGGGGCAGAGAACTTGTGGGTTCTAGAGACATCCTTTAATCTAAAGTTTAGGGACCACCTCCCACCTACCCAAGGGCTTTCTTTACTTCCTCCCAAGTGTTTTCTTCCGTAGCACACATTCAAAGTGAGCCTCCTACTCCTTAGCGATGTTTTTCTGTTTTGTTTTTTTGAGAAATGGTATGACTTCTTGAAGAGAAGTCTATCTTAGGAAAATGCCAATTTGACCATGTGCATTTGCTGCCATTAATAAGACAGAAAATCATCCTTTGGGGGCAGGGATTCGGTCCTGGCATTCTCGGCCCGGGGAGATGGACGGGGCATTATCCGCGCTGCGTGAAGGCCGGTGGAAGGACCCAGGGGAGTCCTGTCACTTGGTGTTAGGAGGGCCTCTCTTCCCACAAGAACCGGGGCAGCAGGGCACTGGGGTCGCAGTGACGGAGGAAGAGGTGAGGTCAGACTGGGAGGAAACAGTGCGGGCTTTGTCCTGAGGACATACATTGCCCCAGCTGCTTCCACAAACTCTACACTTCAGTCACATGGATTTTTTTAGTGACCTGATAAACCAGATACAACATCTTAAGATGCGGGTCGTGTCCTGTTTTTAAAGAGGAGACCCAGGGAAATGGACCAGACACCTGTCTGTAGACGGTCCTTTCCCCTCCTCCCATTCAGCTCCCAGGGTCACGTCATCACCTTGTGGTCAGGACCCCTCGGGCATGCAGCAAGAAGCCATGCTGACAGGACGGGATTGTGCAAAACTGCCAGATTTTTATTTATTTTTGTTCAAATTTAACAATTCAAAAAAGTTGTTTGGGTTAATGCTAGACTTGGCTATCCCAGTAGGGCTTTGTGGTTGTTTGGTTAGGTTTTTGAAAAACCTACTGAAGAGCCGTAACCTTCTTTTGTTGAAGAAGATACTTGTCTCTCACCAGATAAATATCATTTTAATTATTAGTGTGGCATGGGAAACAACTTTTTAAAAAGAATTTCAGCCTGCCTGTATGCCAGACACAATTCGTATTTAGGAAGAACTGAAAGGAATTCGTTGTTAAATCACATTTTTATCTTACATCCAATCTGGCTTGCTTTCTTTAATTGAATGTTATTATTTTGAACCTCATAATATTTGCTGTGGGTAAAATAACAATAACTCATTAGATTCACTGCCTCTGCATGAGATCAATAACAAAATTTCCATTATTCATTTTCCCCAAAGACCTTTAGACACTGTGCTTCCAGCCTAGTCTACAGGAAAGGGATTTTCTAATGATTTACTTTAAACAGATTTTTCACCTCGGATAAATATCCAGCAAAGCCCCACTGGAATTGTGCTGTGATAATAATAATTATAAAACAAAAATGTCAAGAAATTATTCTGTCCTGATCTGCATTTTGATGATCAATGAAAAGGAGAAGCAGAGGGCATGCGAAGCCCGGTGGTGTTTTGACACAGCCTTTGTTTGTGCAAAATTTGTCAACATGATGTGGCAGGGAGAACCGTCAATGGACACTCGCAAGTGATGTACCTGTTCATGAACGGCTCAGCTGAATCCTCGCAGTCACCCTTTTTCTGTGTGTCTCTCTCTGGCCATCCTGGTGAAATCCAGTTTCCTACTTGCTTCTTACAGGGGCATGGCTCCTCAGACTCCTGCTGGGAGATGTCTGTGCCACTTAGTTCGGTGGGACCTCAGTGGAGGGCACTGAAAAACAGACACAGAAGCTGTAAGCATGTCTTCATTTTAGGGGACTTGTCAACGCCAACGCTATAGACTGGGTAGTATGCATGATCAATGCATGCAGAGGCTGGCTGAAAGACTGGAGTTGGGTAAACTCAAAGTGCACTCAGAAGTAAGGACTGACACTCCACTTCCATATCAGGCTTTGAGAATATCAACCGTTGTGGAGCAAACTTCGCCCTTGATAGACATCATACTGGCGAGTCCGGCAGCGCCAAAACTACCCTGTTTCTCCGAAAATAAGACAGTGTCTTATATTAATTTTTGCTCCCAAAGATACACTAGGTCTTATTTTCAGGGGATGTCTTATTTTTCCACGAAGAAGAATACAGTACACATTTATTATTTATTGTTTTATTAAGAGACCTCACACTTCCTGTCTGCTCTGGCTGCACTGTGGCCAACAGTGAGCTGTGTGGTGGCGCCTGCCGCCCGCCGCTATGATCCAGAGTCCAGAGTTATGGTAGCTTCGGGAGCCCTTATTTGGGGGGAGGCCTTATTTTCGGGGGGATGCCTTATATTTCAGCGAGAGGTAAAACTGTAAGTAGGTCTTATTTCCGGGGGATGTCTTACTTTCAGCCTTATTTTCGGGGGGATGCCTTATATTTCAGCGAGAGGTAAAACTGTAAGTAGGTCTTATTTCCGGGGGATGTCTTACTTTCAAGGAAACAGGGTAATCATTCAAGACCACCCTCTCTGAATTGAGTCCCTTCTGAGTCTTAGTGACCTTCTAGGACTTCTAGAACTTCCCCTTGGGTTTTTGAGACTGTGACGACAGGAGTAGAAAGTCCCGTCTTTCTCCCACAGAGCAGCTGGTGGTTTTGAACTGTGCACCTTTCGGGGAGCCAATGTATAATCACTATACCACCAGAGCTCCTAAGCTAGTTTTAAGCATGGGTAAAAAGGATAATAGATTTGTGTGTGTGTGTGTCCCAGCCTTTGACGATTTGTTTTGCACGTCAATAGCTTAACTTGTAACATGGAGCAAGAGATTTAAGTGCTGTCTCTGACAAATCTGTAATGATCCATAGATTTTAGATTCAATGGACAAGATGAGAAGAATGGTGGAGAGCATTTTCCTTCACGGAGCCGATTACAACCAATTAATTCTGAGCCCTTGTTAAATAAACATCTCCGAGTCTCAGTCATGACAGCCGAGTGTCAGAGGACGGAGGCCTTGCCTTTCCAGTGCACTTGCTCCCTCACCAGAAGTTCCACATGTATATGGAACATATACAGAAACGGTGACTGGGGAATGGTGTATGTCACATGTGTAAATAGACATGACACCCTCCCACCCTCCCTCCCTCCCTCCCCCCCTGTTCCTTCCCAAAGCAGACATTCCATATCATGAAGGCCAAGGGCAGCTGCCCTCCCTGGAAGCCTTCTTCCAACACTCACAAGTCAGATGCAGTAAACCATTGTGATACCTGTAGCAAGGTCACCAGGAGGTGAGCTTTCAGGGGCCTGGAACATTAAAAGACACAGCTTTCCTCTCGTCAACGGCTGTACCTTCCCAGCAGCTGTGGGCCTAAGAGTCTGCGAAGAAATCAGCTGTGTTTGAATGCACTTAATGTTGTATATAATTCCGGTGTTAAATTTATTGGAAGAATGAGCTTAATGTAAAACACAGTGTAAATAACGAGCCTACATGTGTCAGCTTTATGGCACATTTGGAAGGAGTTTAAAGTTTCCAGAATGTCGGCGCTGTAGAGGAAACGGGTGCTGGGAAGCCCCGGAGGGTGGGGTGGTGGTTGGCGTTGTAATGGGCACAAATGCTCACTCAGCATGCAAGGCGCGCCTGGGAATCTAGGCACATGTGTTGTTGCTCTCAGGAATCCATTCCCCGCTTTCCCGGTGGCCGTGTTGAGCAGAGCTCTGGGGCTCTGGGCCCAAAGAGGTGAAGATTCCCAGCATGCTTGTTTCCCCAGAGCTTAGGTAGGATCAAATGAACATGGGGTTACCCAGGTCATTGCAGGATGTTACATGACTGTAAATAGTTTTATTCTGCTCCTGGGATAATGCCAGGCGGTCTCATGGTAATAATGGATAACAATTGGTGGTCTCAAAGGACAATTATCACTGTCCACGCTGGAGACCCAGGTTCAGTTCCCAGCCAATGCACCTCCATCAATCAGCAGAGGGGCCTGTGTTGTTATGATGCTGAACAGGTTTCAGGACCTGTGCAGCATTTTGTTCTTTTGTGCATGGGGTCAGTCTGAGTCCTGGCTGACTCAAAAGGCGTGAGAAGCCACCATTGTGATAATTACAGGTGGAAGTGAGTGCTTCTCGGTGGGAACATCTACAGAGAGAAAAGGAGGGGTTGAAGAACAAGGAAGGATGAAGGAAAGGGAGAGCAGAAGTACTCTTCTTGCTGTTTTTTGCCATTGATTCGTTGGTTCCTTATTCTGTTTGCCAAATATTTACTCAAGATCTATTGCATGAGGGATAACCATTGGGCTGGCAACTGCGAGATCAGTGGTTCAAACTCATCAGCAAAACCACAGTAGAAAGAGGAGGCGGTCTGCTCTCATAAAGATTTACAGTCTTGGAAACCCCAGAGAGGGTTGCTTCTTCACTCGCTGCCATCATCTTTCTGCCATGGAGTGGCTGGTGAGTTTGAACCACTGACTATCATCCCAAGAAGCAACCCACTACACTACTGGGGCTTCTGGATGGGCCACTCTGAGTGAAAATTGACTTGGTGGCAGTGCGAGGTAATAAGTGCAGCAAATTATTTAATAACTTAGACTTGAATCTAATCAACTTCTATATTGCCTTAGACTGGGTTTTCTGAAGAAGCAAAACCTGTGATTTTATATATATGTATATACTCACACATATACACATGTAATCTTCACTATCATCGAGTCAATTCTAACTCACATTGAGCCTATGGGGCAGGGTAAAACTACTCCTATGTGTTTCTAAGACTTAACTCTTTAGGGGAGTAGAAAGTCCTGTTTTTCTCCCACAGAACAGCTGGTGGTTTTAAATTTCTGACCATGCCATTAGCAGCACAACTCATAATCATTATGCCACCAAGGGTCCTGTTGATAAATATATATATCATATATATATATATAATATATATCATATATATGATGCACACATGCACACATATCAAGAACATGGCTCACACATTTGTAGAAGTGGGCAACTTTGAAGTTCAGGCAGGTTCTAGGACTATGAGTCAGATGTATGGTTGGAGGCTTCTCCTGACTCAAGTGCCTGTGGCTGTTGATGAACACAATGTTGCCAAGAAGGTGATAAGCTGTGGCAGCAAAGTTGGATGAATCCACGGTCAGTTAGTCATATGACAGGTGTTTTACAACTCCCATGATCGGCAATGTAACCTGCTGTTAGCTCAAGTCCACAGAACTGGAGGTTGATGGGCCAGGTGGAGAATCCAGACCCAGCAAAAAGCAAGCAAGCTTTTCCACAGTGTCCACTTACATTAGAAGCAGTCCACACCTTCAAGGAAACTTCCTTTTAATTGATTGGCTGCTCATAGCAGATCTCATCATGGAGATGATTACATCGTGTTAGGGTTCATCATGGGGCATCAATCACTACTACTGCCAAATCACTGAGGATCTTGGCCCAGCCACGTGAGCACAGAACCTTAATCATCACAAATTAGAAGAATTCTTTTTTGCTATAACTTTGTGACTTTGGACAAGTCACTTAGCATCTTTGAGTATCTTTTATATATAAAATATTAGAACAGAAGCATCCAGGTCTCCATCTGTAGCTATGTGGTCAACTATCTTGTGGTTCATCCACAGAGTGGAATACTGTATCTGTAAAAAGTATGAGGCCACTCTGTATGTGAAAATCTCATAGAGAAATAAGTAAAATGTTCAAAATAAATGCTTACACAATATGCTAATATTTGCACATAAAACAATAAAAGTTTACATGCAGGAACTATGAGTACAGGAAGGCGAGTCAGGAATAGGAAGAGAATGCATGGTTAATTACCCCAACGAACAAAATCTTCTTTGCTATGAGACTAGAACTGCAAGGTACCAAGTTATTACTCATTGTTTTAATTAAAGATTTTATGAATGAACCCTGATCAAAAGGGGGAACATGCGGAACATATTTCAAATGATCATGGACTCCACATTTCCTGGAGCCATAGGGGCTGAATGAATCCCTGAGATTATTGCTTTGAAATAATCCCTAAGCCTCCCATAAAAAATATCTCCTGAGGTCTTCTTAAAACCAAACAACATTTTAGCTAATTTAGTAAAAACTGTCTGTCTAGAGCAGGGCCAGAGAACCTTTCGCCTGACCGGAGCCATTAATGAACTCACCCTCCAAGTGATGGCGGGCAGGGCTTCTCTTTGGTGAGGTGTGTGATGTTTGCTGGTATCGACACTTTCATAGGCCTTCTCCAGGGGTGGTCTCCTCCCCAGGTCCAGGGCATTTTGCTGTTCGAAGAGCTGTCTGTAGTAGATCACGGTTACGATAGCATCTTGAAAGAGTAGATAGGAATCTTCGAGGGCAATGAGTTTCAAGGGAACAACTCGGAAAAGGCGGTAGAAAATGAGTGTAATGAAGGTAATCAAAGAATCCAATCGTGTATCTAAATTGTACGTGTAGAAACAGATGAATTGGTGTGTGTTTTGCTGTGTCTCTCCTTACCAACTACAAAATAAATGACAAAAAGAGTCTGTTAAATGCACCTCGATCAATATCTGTTGTAGTTGTTAGGTATCAATTTCTGCCCATACGACAGAGTAGGACTGGCCCCTCGCCCCAGGATTTTCTGGGCTGTAGTTTTGGCCCAAGCAGATCATCAGGTTTCCTATGGGGAAGGTTAGTGGGTTTGAACAGCCAACCTTTTAGTAAGTAGCAGAGTGCTTGACCAGTGATACCAACATATCTCCTTTGGATAGGTGTGTGTATTGAGTGTAAGTGTGTGTGTACCTAAGACACTAAGAAGAGTTCTGTGTGAAAGTGGGGTGGGAACTTGGCTTACTCAGGACAAAAGTGGGATGCCCCCGCCACACTAGTACTTTGATTAGTTTCCATATTTTTGACTACATAACATTTCGTGAGGCTCGAAAGAGGACATGTACTAAAATTCTACTGAATGCTGTTGTGGAGGTAGAGTAGAAATAAAACTTCGATGAAGGAGCAACCTTGTCTAGCTTCCTGGAGAAAACAGATGCTCACGGGCTGCAGCCAGTGCTGTGGTCGGAGAAGATGCTCCCTGAATATAACATAACCAACGAGCTCCGTCCAGAGCCCAGAAGAGGCAGCTTCTCATGTCTTTGTAGGGAAGACAGGAAGCCTGGCAGAGGGGGTGGCCAGATTGTACCGATGGCTTTATGTGCCGTCTTCAGTTCCTCTCTTGATTAAAGAACTGTGTTGTCTAACCCCAACAGTTGCTCCTCTGATCCCAACAGTTGCCGCTTCTGTCATATGGCATCCACGTAGGGTATGTTTAATTCCTATAGATCTTGGTGGGATTTATTTCATACTTTTGTCAGTTGTCTGTTTTTAATCATTTTCCTTTCTTTTGGCGTCTGTTTTTTCTCATATTACCAACCTCCTGGAAGGCAGGGACCATATTAATTTAGCTTTTCTTCATTGTGAGCTGTGCTTACTTGACTGCTTTTTATAAATATGAAACAGGCTACACTTGTCTTCTTGTGTGTCTGTGAAGATACTGGCAATATTCTCTTTCGGGGAGTGGAGGAAGGAATTTTCCACCCTCAGCCTCTTTCTCTACAGAAAGGGAATTGTCCTTTCCAGGTCTGTGGTTTCTGGCAGAGGCCTGGACTTCAGGACCTATGGGAAGGGGTAGGGCGAGGCCTGGGAGTGAACATTGGCAGCTTTGGACAGGGACCACTCCTAGAGCGGAGTTATGCTAGCCTTAACCTCCCCCTCATTGTAGGGGCAGCCTCCGCCAGATCCGCTTCCTTGCTTTGGGTTAGAATTTCAAGATAGATGATCATGAGAACAAAGGATGGGGCTTCCCATTCCTATCAAGAGTTACAGTCTCGGAAACCCAAAGGGGGCAATTCTACCCTGTCCTGCAGGGTTGCTGTGAGTCGGCATTGACTTGCTGGCGTTGAGTTTGGTTTGGGTTTTGGTGTCAACAAATGGCTTGGGCTCATCTCTGGAGAAAGAGGAGACCATCCGCTCCTGTCAAGATTTACAAAGCCTCAGATACCCTGCACTGCACTGTTATGAGTTGAATCAACTCAATGGCAATGACCTTAATCTTTGGGATTAACCTAAAGTTTGGTGGTTCAAATATGTGGAAGAAAATCCTGCCAGTGTGCTTCCTTTAAGATGACACCAAGGAACCACTGAGAAGTACAGTTCTACTCTCCAACACAGGGGTTGCCCTGAATCGAGTCAACTCCACGGGAGTCGTTTGATTTGGGTTTCCAAGTGCTGCGGTGGATCATGGTGACTGTGGATGTTTCTCCAGGCTCTGAAGTGCCATGACCTTCAGTACAGGCAATTGGGCAAGGTAGTTGGATGTCCAGTCAACTATTGTTGACAATTTTTGCCCAGTGTTTGAGAACAACAGAATATGGACCCCAACGTCATTTCTTAGGAAACTTGTGGATCTGAAAAACATATTTAACAGCCTAGATACTCTAATTGCAAAGTCAGCAGTTCAAAACTACCAGCCATTCCATGGGAGAAAGATGGGGCTTTCTATTCCTGTAGAGAGTTACAGTCTGGGAAATTCACAGGGCATTTTCCATCCTGTCCTACGGGGTCTCTATAAATCAGCATGGACTCAATGGCAGTGAGTTTGGATTTTATTTTTTCATTTTGTCTTCCAGGTTAGCAGTCTCCAGTGGGTTCCTTACAGACCCCTGGACCCTGAGCAAAGATATTGGGTATTTCTGAAGAAAGTAGGTATGTTTATACTGTCCTGCTAGGCCAGAAGTGTCCAAGGCCACAGAGTGATTTAGTGGAGAGACACAATTAGATATGCAGGCCCACTGCATTTCATCAAAATTGAACTCCATTGAACCCAACTGAAAACTTCCTGAACTAGGGCTCATTTGCTGTGTGTTCTACAGTTAAGCGGTGCTCGGCATATTCTAAAACGAGGGCTTTAAACCAATTCACTCTGGTTGATCCCTCTTGCCGAGAATATACGGCTTGTGTTAGTCTGGGTACTTTAGAGAAACAAATCCACAGAAACTCATGTAGAAGAGAGAGTTTTATATAAAGGTTAAGTGCACATCAAGAAAACGTCCCAACCCAGTGCTACCCAAGCCCACAAGTCCAACATTAATCCATATGTCCAACACCAATCCACAAAGCCCTCCTCCATCTCACAAAACACACATCATGACGCTGACTGCAGGAGGAAAGCCGAATCAGAGAATGTGTAAGCATCTCAGTGTTGGCGGGGGTCTCCACACAGCTGCTTCAGCACCCAGGGCTGCATCGGGGTAGGTCCATGGGGCTTGTCCTTGGGGATGTTTTGCAGGAAGTGAACCTTGCCAGCTGAAGCAGGGAACTGGCTAAGGCAGCTGCATTCTGGTCCGACCATCACAAAGCAAGAGACCTGAGAACTAGAAAGGTGAGGCTCACTGAGCCATTTATCCCTCTGCCCTTCAATTAACCTCACGTGTTTATTGGCCAGGTTGGCACAATAAACTACCTCACGTGTCCACCCCAGATTTACTGAATATGAATCTACACTTTATTATGATCCCCTGGTAACTCTTATAAGGCACATCTATATTTTAGGATGCCAGGCTATAAAACCCCGTGCAAATTGGAGCTGATGCCATATTTGCATTCACCTTTCAGTTCACTAGACCCCGAAAAGGCTAAATGAGTTAAGTCGTTGAAATGAATTCCCACAGCTGGAAGCTCTTCCTGGAACTTTAAACGTTTCACTGAAATCCACTGTCATCAAGTCAATTCCTATTGGCAGTGACCCTCTAGGATGGACAAATACTGCATCATATCGTTTCTGAGGCAGTAAATTGGTTTTTCCCTATTGAACTTGCTTTTTAAAATTAATAAATCCTTTTATTGGGGGCTCTTACATATATTATAATAGTCCATACATCCATTATATTAAGCGTGATGAACAAATACTGCCATCACCATCCCCAAATATTATCTTTTTTCTTGAGCTCCTTAATGTCAGTTTCTCTTTTGTCCTCCCTCCCCTGTCCTGCCACCCTCTTGAACCCTTAGTATATTACGTATTGTTATTTATACATATCTTACACTGCCCCTGTTATCCCTTCACCCACAATCCTGGTATTCGTCCCCTTGAAAGGGCTATTTCCCCATTATTGCTATCCATTCGCCCTACCCCCCCCCCCCTTCTTACCACTTCCCTTCCCATACCCTCCTGAAGTTGTTACTCCTGTTTTGGTTTCTGAGGGGTTTGTGTATCCTGTATTCCATACTTTGGAATCTCTTGTCTATATGGATGTATGTGCATGGGACTAGCTGGATTTGCGAGGTAGGACTGAGATCATAATAGTGTGTGTGGGTGGAATTAAGGGCCTAGAGAAGTGTATGTGGTCAGTGCTCTACTGCTCCCCTGGATGGATCTTCTCTTCCCTGTGGTCCCCCTGTGTTGGAATGTCCAATTTCCTCAGGTGGTGTGATAGTTAAGGTTTATTGTGCCAACATGGCCGATAAACACATGTGGGGTTAATTGAAGGGCAGAAGATAAATGGCTCAGTGAACCTCGCCTTTCTAGTTCTCGGGTCTCTTGCTTTCTGATCATCGGACCAGGGTGCAGCTGCCTTAGTGAGTTCCTGTTTCAGCTGGCAAGGCTCACTTCCTGCAAGACATCCCCAAGGAAAAGCCACATGGACCTACCCCCATGCAGCCCTGGGTGCTGGAGGAGCCATGTGGAGACCCCCCGCCAGCACTGAGATGCTTACATGTTCACTGATTCAGCTTTCCTCCTGCAGTTGGCATCATAGTGTATGTTTTGTGAGATGGAGGAGGACTTTGTAGATTGATGTCAGACATATGGGCTAATCTCGGACTTATGGACTTGAACTGGACTGGGTTGGGATGTTTACCATACAATTACCCTTTGTATAAAAGTCTCGTATAAAATATGAGTGTTTATGAAATTTGTTTCCCCAGTTTTCCCAGGTGAACACAGATGGGCTGTACCTCTACCTCTCTCCTTCACCTTGAGAAAATTGTTTATTTTTGAACTGATGCTTGTTTCCATCGATACCTCATTATCATACAGGCTGGTGTGCTTCTTCCATGTGGGCTTCATTGATTCTCTGCTAGATGGCCGGCCGCTTATTTGGTTTCAAGCTTTTAAGACCCCAGCCACTATACCTTTTAATAGCTGGGCACCATCTGCTTTCTTCGCCACATTTGCTTGTGCACCCAGTTTGTCTTCAGCGATTGTGTCAGGAAGGTGGGCTTTGCCCATTGCCAGACTTTTAGAACCAAGTGTTCATGTGTTGAGGGAAAACTTGAGTAGAGGCCCAAAGTCCATCTACTACCTCACTGTATTGAGGCTGTAAATCTTTCAGGAAGCAGACAGCCTCATCTTTCTCCTGAAGCTTGACCAATGGATTTGAACCATTTATTTTGCAGTCAGCAGCCCAACACTTAATACTGTACCACCAAGGTTCTTTCAAAACTTTCGCTAAAGGCCACTGCTATTGAATCAACTCACACTCATCAGGACATTCTGGGCCTTTAATCTTCATGGGAGCAGACAGCTTCCTGTCGAATGGAGAAAGATGAAGGAGGGCCATCTCGTTGTAGGCATGTTCCTCGAAAGGCAACAAAAACAAAGGCTCATGGGATGATGAGCTCTGTGTTCTGGGTTAGCACGTAGAGCCTGACCATCGGCGTTGTAAATAGGAGCACAGTTTTACCTATTGCCAAAGAGTAGGCAGATTTCAAAGGCCCATTCCACCCAACTGCTGAGGAAAGAGATGAGGAGCCATTCCGTAAAATGAATTGATTTGAGGTAGGCTTTCCCACAGCCCAAGGCAAGGAGTATGGATTATGGTAAATGACAGACTCTTCCCCAAAGCCATGTGTATGATGAGCCTTTGTGTATCATTTGTGTTGGGGCAGATGAGAAAAACAACAACAAAAACATCTGTCTTCTGGGCTGAGCAATTTGATTTCACAGCGTTGGAATGGAAAGCCAGTTGAGCAAGATGGAGAGTCTTGATGGAGGAGGATGCTGGTAGTTTGGGAATGCCTGATTGGTCATGTTTCTGGGTGAAGTGGTAAGAAAAATAGAGGTGACAGAGGGCAGGTAGGCTCTGCCTCCAGGACACCTCTAGTCTAACAGGAGAAAACAGGCAGAGTGTCACCAGAGAGGGGGACATGCCATGGCCATCAACTATGGAAACTTGGCATCTGGCCTGGACCCAGGCTGACTTCTTCAGTATCTTCCCAGTCTGTGTGCTTAGTTCATGAACTAGATTGCTCTGAGATGCTGAGAACTAATTCTGGGAACTCCCAAGGGCAGTGAGTTTTTACGTTTTAATATGCTTATACATGGCCAGGTGTGCTCCGAAAGCTGACTAACACCATTAAAAATAATTATGTCTTTGAAATAAAAACATGTGGCTATTTAGAATTTTCTTTTAGGCCTGAGATTAAAATAATTTGTCCTTGACCACAGTGAGAAAAATATACTTAATTGACAGCCAGAGAGGCTTGTGGCCCCATTCAGGGTCCCCAAGGCAAGAAAACCCTTGAAAAGTAGACTTCCTGGCAGTGAACTGCACATGGGATTATCCGGGATGGTGCCAGAGACTAAGACAAAAAGGAAGATAGGAAGTACCACAGAAGGTCTAGCACGTTTAGCCCTGCAATGGGAGGTTGTCATATAGCCTTCCTGACTACTTTTAACACCTTTGAGGAGTCTAACAATTAAAGTATGTTCCACTTCAGAACAAACTGTAAAAAGTAATTTGCAATCCTTCCTTTCTCCATATCTATGCTGAATGTGGTGTTTAATTACTCCATAATAGCTTTTTGTTCTGGTGATTTGTTATAAAAATAGACAAGTCCTTTATCATCATTAAACACCAGGATTAGTATTTTTTTTTCAAATTAAGAATCGTTTAAATATCTTAAAAGGTTTGAGGAGAAATGGCAGAGAACTTTTTTTTTTTAAGGTATGAAATTTTAAACACAATGCCTTGATATTTACAATAAATGGATTCATTCAAATGGTGTATATTTAAAGAGAAGTCAAGGCACTAAAATACTCATCTCTTTAAATCACCCAACAGCTTTTTAAGACAAGATCCTGGAGGTCTGCCAAATTACATTCTGTAATGTAGATTCCCTGGGAGGATGACATCTCTGGCGGGGCTTTTTTTTTTGCTCACATCATTTCTCAGTAGTATGGGATAAAGCATAGTTTTTAACCTATGTGTTTGAGCGAGTTACAGGGTTCAGCAGCAGGCTCGAAGGGTTGGACACAATAGGAAAGCACTCCTTTCTGAAACTCCCAAGAGTTTTGAATTATCCGATTCATTTTGGGAAGAAGAGAAAGTGAGCAGGTCAGGAAGAAATGGCAGCTTTGGTCTCTTGGTTGTCCAGTGCAGCTATAACAGAGAGACTGGAAGTGCACGGCTTGAAGCAACAAAACAGTATTTTCTCACCGGTTAAGGAGGCTGCAAGTCCAAATTCAGGATGCCGGCTCTAGGGGAGTCTGATAATGTTGGAGGAAGGTCCTTGTCTCCTCAGCTCCTAGTTCCTCGTTCCCTGGAGGCTTCCATGGGGCCTACCTTGACTCAGCATACATGGAACATTCACCTCCTCAGTAACAGAACAAAGGCAACCAATTCCCAAACTGGAATATAGCCAGAGACGGGAAAGTTAAGATTGACAACACATTTAACACATTCTTAACCTTTTGCCCTCTGGCTCTTCAAAGGTAATGTCCTTCACACGTAAAACACATCTTTACCATCTGACACCATCTTTACCATCTCACACCATATCTTAAAGTCTTTGGTCAACTCCAAGTCCAAAATCTCACCTTCTGAATCATCTAACTCAGATAAGGGCGAGGCTTTTAGTATATTTAATTCTGGGGCAAAATTCCTCTTTATCTGTGAACCTGTGAGATCGTGACTACAAGTTACTTGTTCTCCAAGTACAACGGTGGAAGGGGCCATAGGCACACAAGTGGGAGACACTGGAGGGAAAGAAGAGATGACAAGCACAAAGCACCTCTGAAACCCAGTGGGACAGCTTGCATCCGCTCTCAAGCCTCGAATACAACCCTCTCGTCTCTAAGACCATCTGGGCAGTGATCCCACACTTCAGACTCTGGGGGTTGGCCATGCCTTTTGGAGTCTGGGTGGAAGTCCTTCAGCGCTAGACTTCAGCTTCACCCTTGAGATGCCCTGGGAGGTCAGCCATGCCCTGGCTTTTAGGCAGCTGACTGTTCCTTGTCCATCCCTTCCATGGGCGGGGTCCATTCTTCGGTCCCTGGGACATAACAGTTCAGCCTTCTCAGCTTTGGGTGGCCATTCTATACTCTTGGCATACCTTACCAATACTTCTACATTCTACCTCCAAGTTGGGAATGTACGACTTTTTGAAACTTTCCAGGTTAGGGATCCACCATTTGAGATCCCGGAGACAGAGGCCCCACCCTTTGAAACCAAGAAGGCTCTGTTTCCTATGCTGCTTCGACTGCTCTCTAAGTTGCCCCCTTTCTTTTCTTGAGGAACAACATATGGATCTCCTTTGGCCCGCTTTCTGCCTAGAGAATTCCAAGAGGTAGATCACTGAAAGAGCCCAACCAAACTCAATGCCCTCCAGCCAATGCTGCCTCATAGCGACCCCTGTGGGTTTCTGAATTTGTGATTATTCACAGGAGCAGAAAGGCTAGATTTTTCTTCTGTGGAGATCTTTGTGGTTTTGAACTGCTGACCTTGAGGATCACAGCCCAACATGTAACCACTATACCAGGGTTCCTAAGAGGTAGATAGATAGCATTCTTTCATGTGGTTCTTTCTCTGACCCCTTCAGTGGAAGCTGATGGACTTCCTATGGTATTTGGTTAGATCCGTTCATCACAGGCTTAATTTCTTTAACAAAAGATTGTGTAGCCCAGGTGAGTTAGTTAATTGTGCCAGCCTGACCAATAATCACATGTGGGGCTAATTGAAAGGCAGAGGGATAAATGGGTGGTGAGCCTCGCCTTTCTAGTTCTCCGGTCTCTTGCTTTGTGATGGTCGCACCAGGGTGCAGCTGCCTTAGCAGTTCCCTGCTTCAACTTGCAAGATTGACTTCCTATCAGACATCCCCAAGGAGAAGCCACATGGGCCTATCCCGATGCAGCCCTGGGTGCTGGAGCAGCCATGTGGAGACCCCTGCTAGTGCTGAGATACTTATTCTTTCACTGACTCAGCTTTCCTCCTGCAGTCGGCATCATTGCCTCTGTTTTGTGAGGTGGAGGACTTTGTGGACTGGTGTTGGGTTAATGGGTTAATGTTGGACTTGAGGGCTTGGGCAGCATTGGGTTGGGATGTTTTCGTGATGCACACTTTCTTTACATAAAACTCTCTTATACATGAGTTGCTGTGGATTTGTTTCTCCAAAGTACCCAGACTAATACACCAGGGAATCCAGGACAGATAAACCCCTCAGGACCAGTGGTGAGAGTGGAGTGAAGATCGGGTAGAAAGGGGGAACCGATTACAAGGATCTACATATAACCTCTTCTCTGGGGGACAGACAACAGAAAAGTGGGTGAAGGGAGACATCGAACAGTGTAAGAGATGACAAAATAATAGTAATTTGTAAATTATCAAGGGTTCATGAGGAGAGGGGAGTGGGGAGGGAGGGGAAAAATGAGGAGCTGATACCAAGGGCTCAAATAGAAAGCAAATGTTTTGAGAATGATGATGGCAACAAATGTACAAATGTGCTTGACACAATGGATGGATGGATGGATTGTGATAAGCATTGTACGCACCCCCAATAAAATGGTGTAGCCATGACCTTGGTGAACATTCTAGGACACCTGCTCTTAATTTGTACAGCAGACTTTTCCAAGCCTGTATGCTCTAATTTCATTTTGCCCAGTTCATTTTCAGGCCCCTTTATTTCCTCTCAGTTTTATGATAAACAACAAGGAGGAATCATGTGGCTTTTCCCAATCTGAGCAGTCAGATATCGAAGCTCATTCCTTAAACGGTCTACCTTCCACCAACGCTTTTAACGTAATTCAGAAGAGTTCTTTGTCATGACATCAGAAGCATTATTCTTCCTCCATTTCCCAACTATCTATTCATAATTTTCTTTTCAAGTATCACCAGAAGCTCATTTGACATCTACATTTCTAGCCACATTCTGTGGTGGACGCCATATGTATCTCTGAGATGATAAAGATTTTCTCCGAAGCTCTCCTCGCGTTCCTCTGAGCGCTCATTAGAAATATCTTTGATGTCCATAATTCTGCCAACCATTGCTCCAAGGCACTCTAGGCTTTTACTATGAGGCACTTTAAAATTCTTCCAGCCTTGACCCATTACCCAGTTGTCAAACTGCTTCCACATTTTAGGTATCTCTTTGAGCACCATTCCACTCTTCGGATACAAAATTCTTATTTAGTGCTGTAATAACAGATATACCACAAGTGGATGGTTTGAACAAACACATTTATTTTCTCACGGGCGAGCTCCATGCTTCTTGGCATCTCTCTTACCTCATTGCTCCTCTGCAAGCTTGCTTTGAACTTTGATATCTCAATAGAGATCGACTGACTGAAGACACAACCCTTCAAGGACCCTGCCTTATTAACATAACAAAGACAAGCCATTCCCAATGGGGTGTTCACCTACAGGGATAGAGTTTAGAATTTACAACTTGTATTTCCTAGGGGCACATAATTCACTCCATAGCATTTGGCCTTTCCCAGACTGGGCTCCCAATTTGATCTCTCTGATAACATATACTGGTCCCCTGTTGAAGGAAACTCTTCTGGAATCGTTGTTTTCAGAAGGAAGTGCAGTTGATATGCAAGTTGGTGGAATTCGTTTTTTTGCCCAGTTCTTGATGGAGGCGTTGTGGAAACTCGAAGTATTACCTGTCAGGGAGCATTAGCTGTTACACCGGAGCTAGAATTTAAATGTATGGATATGTACTAAGCAGGTGGGTTGGGAAAGGGTGTCAGCTGTGTAGACAAAAGAGAAAGATCTAGAATTTGGGAAAGGAAAATCTTTAAGACTGGGAGAACAAGGCATCTTTAATCAACACAGCAGGTTGATTTCTGTATTTCTGTATTTCTCTGACATAGCAAAGCCAAAGCCAAACCCATTGCCATGCAGTCAGTTCCGACCCATAGACCCATCATGATGGCCCTTCCAAGGCTGTGCATCTTTAAGGGAGCAGAGTGCCCATCATTCTCCCTCTGAGTGACTGGCAAGTTGTAATGGCTGGTTTGGGGGTTGGCGGCCGAGTGCTTGAACCACCTGGGCCTAACACACATGTTGAAAAATATCATTTTATCCACAGTCATCTTAAGAACACGTGTCTTCATGCCTTTGATGACATACTTGCTTCTGTGTGTGTCGATTTAGAACCTTGGATTGTAACATGCGAGGGCCGAATGTGATCTAGCTATGATTTTCTTCAGCCTCATCATTTAAAGCAGGAGGAAGCCGAGGTTTGGGAAGGTGATAAAGCTTGGTTGTGTCACAAAGCCAACCGGCGAGAAAGCTGGGGCGAGGAATATCCTGCGGATGGCTAGAACGAGCAACTCCATCAGAGATGATAGATACCCAGAATGTTCCTCAGAAGCGAGCTTGGTGAGACTTCAGCTCGCTCGCTTTGGACATGCCATCTGGACACATCTCAAGGGAAGGCCGTCTCCTTTGAAAGACTCAGATTCGGTCCAGATGCATAATTCAGGATAATCTCCCCATCTCCAAATCTTTAATTTATTCTCACCTGCAAAGTTTCTTTTTCAATGTTAGGTCGGCACGTCCACAGGTTTTATGAATTTGGACATAAATATCTTTGGGAGGACAGTCACAGTTAGAGAGAGAGAATGGATTTCTATGCCTGGCCACCTGCTGGGGTCACCCTGGCTTCAACAGGATCTACCTGGGAGATGAATGTGACACCTTTACATCTCTTAATCTGGGGGCCTCCAGACTTTGGGTGGCTTACAACAACATCTCCATCATAATTCCCCTAATTGCCCAAATCACACCGCCTAGAAGTTTCTAAGCCAGCCAGTTGCTTACTGAGTACCAGGCCTCGGTGATGATGGGAGTGGAAAATGAGGGCTTTGGTTACTCAAGCCCCGGAAAGGTCCATTTAGACAAAGCCATGCTACGAGCGGTGCTTGTGAAACTCTGATTCAGGTACATTCTGTACCAACTGCTATAACTTGAAGCTGTCTCAAGCCACAAACTCGTTGGAGAAACAAGCTTTATTCTTTACAACACACTTTGCCCAAGACACAGGCCCTTTAAAACCACTTGATAGGCTCTGAAGAACATCCTAGAGGGCAGAGATTGTGGAATGTTCGTCTCTGCACGGGGGCCAGGATTTAGTGCAATGCGGAGCCTGCTGTAGGTCCTAGCACAGGGCACGGCGTCTACTCCCCTGTGTGTGCCTGCCACCGAAATGTGGTGAGCGTGCCCAGGTGCGGAGAGATGGACTCTTTTCTACCTCTCCCCGTAAGTGCCCAGACAAGATGAGGGACTCTCCGAGATTGTGGCTCTCCTCTATCCTGCACAGGATGGAGGCCTTTAGACCACCGGAAGTCCCTTTTGTCCAACCAATTGACGATGCTGAGCAAAAGGAGATGGAAACATTTGAACAGTGTTTCATCTGAGGATGCAGGAGTCAAGCCCAAAGTTCTTTTTCTATGTCACTCGAACCCTCTCTCCCCATAGTACACAGCAGGGACTCGTGTTTGTGGGATGAAAGAATGACAATATGGCTGTTGTTGGCTGCGGTGCCCTCAGGGTGACCCCACACACAGAGGAATGGAAGCGCATGACTGGCGCTGGCTTGGAGCAGCATGATCCTTAGGGTTTCATGGGCTGGTTTTTGGAAGTAGATCACCAGATCTTTCTTCGTAGTTCAGTTTGACCTTGAAGCTTTGCTGACGTCTGTCCGGCTAGCAAGTAGAGATGGCAGAAGGGAGTCACCACACCACATGAAGATCGCTCAGGAGCATCCGCCTTCCCCGAGAGAGCCAACCCCCTGAATTTGGACTTCTAGCCTCCTAAGGTGTGAGATCAGACATTTCTCTTATGAAAGCTGGTGGTGTTTCCATTGTAGCAACACCCGAGAACTAAGACCCGGATGAAACATAAAGATCCTTCTAGAAGAAATCCCTTTGCGAAGTCTCCTTTCTATGAATAGTGGCCTGTCATTTCAGTCTCATCTTTAGTCATTTTCAAAAGGCAGCCCTTTTGATCGTGAATGTTCAAGAGTTCAGACAAAGTTCTCTGGCCCTGGTTTATTTGGGAAACATTTGTGCTTTGTCAAGACTTGGGCACGCCAATGTTTAAAAGGCCACAGAGAGTATCTCTGCTACTCTATTCCAAGGAAGCTTCTGGCGGAGGGCAGCAAACAAGGCGGCCATTGTGCCCCCGTCATTAGAAAGGAGCAGCACACGATCACGGCTGAGTGTACTTCTAAGTTAATGGCCATCTTGAAGTCTGAACAAAATAACCCTCCCAAACACTGTGCATCAGGAAAGCTTCAATGATTCATTTATTCTTAATGTCTGGGTCAGTGCCCTTCAAGGGAAATGCCATGCAAGCCACATATATAATTTTTCAAGTATATATTTTAAAAGGCACAGGCAAAATTAATTTTAGCAATAACATTTATCTCACCCAGTTTACCCCAAATACCCTCGTTTCAGCATGCCTTTTGATATCAACAGCGATTCATGAACTGTTTTACCTTTCTTTGCCGAGTCTTTGAAATCTGGCTCTGTGGGTTAGCATTGGGAGGCTAATGAAAAGGTCGAGGGTTCAATCCCACCAGCTGTTTCTTTGGAGATAGGGGAAGCCGTCGGCTCCTGAGAAGATGTTCAGCTGCTTTGGAATCGACTTGATGGCTGTGGGTTTGGGTCCGGCTGTGGTGTGAGATCCAGTGTCAGATTTACACGTGGAGCACCTGCGAATGATTCAAGCTTTCACTGGCCGTGTGACGAGGGCTACCATATTGAATGCTGAGGCCCCAGTTGGTACCCCCTCCGGGACAGGGGATTTGAGGATGCTTGTCACGTCATGGGTCTTTGGATGCGTTCATAGGATAAAGAGCTGGGGCATACCTTTGAGACTTGGGCTTTGGCTGCCCTCGGTCCTTCCCATTTCCCTAATCTGGGTTCTTACTTTCTTCATGTATTTTTAGAACCGGCTTATTTTCGACCAAAAAGTGTAGTGGCCTTTCTTCGTCTGATGATTGATTTGCGGAGAATCAATATCCTCACAATATTGAGCCTGTGAACATGATCAGTGTGTCTCGGTACATCTAGGAAGGAGCCCTGGTGGCACAGGGGTTAAGCAATTGGACGCCAACCAATAGGTCAGCTGTTGAAACCCACCAGGTGCTTTGAAGGCAAAAGATATGACAGTCTGCTTCCATAAAGATTCCAGCCATATAACTTATACCGAGCCTTATAGGATGGTTCTGCTCCTTCCTGTAGGGCCATCATGAGGGGGTAGGGACTGGACAGCAAATGGATTTGGTCATTTTTCTTTAATTTCATCTGAACTCAGGATTTCCTTTATCCTGGCACAATGAGTCCTGATAGGTGCATCCTGCTGTTCGGGGAGTGTTCTGGAGGACATTTAAGCCTTGGAATAGAGTTGTACATAGAGGCGGGAGGCTCAGTCAGTTGGCTTTTTTTAGGATTGTCCTTCATGGTCCATGAAGCCTGCTCGGAGCCCCCTGCATGCTGTTCTCCTCGCCACGTCGAGTCTGGCACCTTCACCTGCGTGAGTTTGCCCTTCCCTCTGTCATCCACTCTTTGCTGTCTGTCGATGGGCTGCCGTCCATGTTTGCCTTAATGTAGCATCCATGAATTCCGCTGGATATGAAACAGATGGCTCTAGATTCAGAATTTGTCAGCATAATTGGCCCCAGTGGGGTCACATCCAAAATTTCATCCCCTTTCCCCTCTGCCTTCAACTAGCTAGAGAGTCCTGATGGTGCTGTTGGATAAGAATTAGTCTGCTAACCTCAAGGTTGGCGATTCAAACCCACCAGCTGCTCTGTGGTAGAAAGATGAGACTATCTGTTCCCATAAATATTTACAGCCTCAGAAACCCTATGAAGAGGGTGAATATAAGTCATAATTAATTCAATGGCAGTGAGTTTTTGTTTTGTTGTTTGTTCATTTTAACAAGTCATTAAGGGACTCCGTACCTTCCAGGACACACAAGGAAACCAAGGTGCCCCCAAAGAAGCGAAAAAGCATAAACTAAAACCAAGTTCACTGCCATCCAGTCAGTGCTAGCTCATCGAGACTCCACTGCGGGTTTCTGAGACATTAACTGTTTATGGGAGTAGGAATCACAGTCTTTCTCTCTCAGAGCTGCAGGTGGTTTTGAACTACCAACCACTTGGATCTCCACCAGGGCTCCTTCAAGAGGAGCTAAGCCACAGGGGTTTAGAGACAGAGAACTAGAATCTGGGTCTTTGGACTTCAAGGATCCTGCCATCCCCTTGAATCCAGTGCACGCTGGCAGGTAGAGTGGACCTAAAGCCTGATGAACAGTTTTGAAGCTTAGTAAGGTGTCAGAATCCCATTTTCAGGTAACTCCTGGCAAGCCAGCTGCTCAAATCCCTCATGCAAATGACATTTCCATTTCCTGACTGTGTTGGGCCAGTGAATACCATCAGACAGATATGAAAGAATTTGAAATTGCCAAGTGAATGTCGTCGTCTTTTTTTGAAAAGGTATCCAGTGGGGGATGATCTGTGGCGATGACATTTACCACGACCCTGGGCTGCTGCACAAGGAGAACCTTCCAGCTTACGGTCTGCCTGCCTTCAGCTGCCAAGGGGGTTGAAAGACATCCTCAGCTCTGTGTTACTCTCCGGTCTTCTCACCCTGAACTGCCCAGCTTCACTGTGGGTGGGCCCCATGCACTGTGCTGTCCTTACGCATGGCCACAGCATAGGACAGTTGGAGAGAGCGGACCTGGGTGGTTAGGGACCCAACCTGCGATTGGGTGACTTCAGAAAATGAAGCAAGGCTTGTGCCCCAAACAATTCCTGCCAAACCTGTAGCCCCTATTATTTGCTTCCGACTCCCTTTGGGAAACACGGGCTCGTGCCTGTGTGACACAAAGGCTGGGGTGATACATCTGGGATTTAATGTTTGTTCACCTGGAGAGCATCGATCGGGAGCCTGCATCTCAGGACACATAGGATTGAGAGAAGGAGTGCGCCTTTGCTAGAGATGGTTTCTCATCTCCTTTCTCTGGGCAGCGTTATTCTGTGCTTCAGGGTGCAGGGTTCGGGGTGTAGACTTTGGGGTACTTCTGAGTTTCCGGGTTTACAGTCCATACTGCTACATTTTATTCATAGCTGCCAGGGTCAACATTGTCCGTTGCTCATCATTCTTGCTCATTCATCATTGCTCATCAACGTTGCTCATCAACATTGTCCGTTGCTCATCATTCTTGCTCATCAACATTGTCTGTTGCTCATCTGTTAACAAACCTTTGTCCCAATTGCTTGCTTCTCTCAGAAAAGAGCCTGTTTTCTGTTCCCTGCAGAAGAGTGGGTTACAACCGATAAGTAGCTTCTGTTACATACCTTCTATGTGCTGTGCCAGGAGCCCTGGTGGCACAGTGCTTAAAGCATCCTTCTGCTAACAGAAAGGCCAGTTGCTTCAAATTCACAGGTGTTTAGGGAGAGGAAGTCAACTTCCTTTAAGGTGACAGCTTTGACACCCCACGATGGGGTCACTTCTCCCTTGTCATATGGGATTGGGATGATTGGAGTCAATTCGACGGCAGTGGATTTTGACATGGCAGGCAGGTTCCCTGGGTGGCGCCAATGGTTACATGTTGGCTGCTAACTAAAAATTCAGTGGTTCACATCTGCCTAGAGGGGCCTTAGAAGGAAGCCCTCACAATTGACTGTTAGAAAATCCATCCTTGGAACTCTGTGGGGCTCAATTCTCCTCTGACCCAATTGGGCCACCATCAGTTGGGATCAACTTGACAGCAACTGTGTCAAAACAAAAATTTTTAATGGGTCATGTACCGTGTTAAATGTTTATGAGTTTACTCTTGGCTCGGCTTCCCAAACACCCTGTAGCTGTTCTCCTGCTGTCCAGGTCTTTGAGCTTACTTACGATGGCTTATGTCTCCTTGGCTTGTGGGTTTCCCTTTCCTTGCTCTCTGCCTGGGTGAGGTTGTTCGGGATTATGTCAACTAGACATTCCTGGCTAGGGGTGGAGTTAAACCGGTCCATCAAGTCACAGCCTCATGACACCTCCTAGATGCCATAAGCCTTTTGTTTGAGAGCCAGGTGAAGAGAGACGATTTCTCTCTCCGCCCCTTCGCCTTCCTCCTCTCAGGGACTTCGTGCTCCTCCAGTGGTGGCCCCGACCTTGTAGGCTACTGACCTTGAGAGCTGGGGACACTCTGCCCATGCTTCCAATGACCTTGGATCCAGAAGATGCTGCACCAACTGGCCAGTGATCTCCCCCCTTCCTCCTTCACTTTCTGCCTCGTTGGCCTTCACACCTCGGCGTCTGAAGAGGGCCCAGCTAGCATCGCATCTATGGGCTTGAGTTGGCTTAGGACTGGAAGGCCTTCTTGATGAAAAGTTGTGTCTTACGATCGACTTCTTTCTTGGATGTAGAGGAGAGTCACTTGTTTCTCTAGACAACCCAGCCGAACACAGTTGGATTCTCATCCTTGCCTCCGACTTCCCATGTCTTCCCCTTCCGCTTTACCGCTCCTTGCCCATCATTGAATTTGTTAAGGTTTCACAAGTCAGGCTACACCTCAGTGATAGCCACTGTTGGGCCTCAACTCAGGGATGCTATAGTTATAGGGGAAAAGAAGATATGATTACAGTTTTAGAAATACAGGGATGAATTTGATATTAAAAACATGATGGATATGACTCAGGTGGACTCTGGATTATTTTGGAAGAAATCAGGCATGTCTGCCTGTCTATCCTTCCATCTATCCATCTCTCCATCAGACATTAATAGGGACCCAGTGGGGGATGGTGGTTGAGTCTGAGCTTTGAAGCCACTCAGTCTGGGTGGGATCCCAGCTCATTTGCTGCCGTTTGACTATTTGGCATCTTTCGTTAACCTCTCTTGGCCACTTTTTCTTTATCTGTTAATCTCTACCCTTTATAGAGATTTAAGGCAACTGAGAGGCTTTCAGGAAATGTATGTAAAGTATGAAAATAGTTGGCCATCTCCAGGTTATAAATAACCTTTTGACTGTGCTTTTAAGAATGTGTAGGTAAGCCAGAGCAGGTTTAGACCGTTCTTACTTAGCCTAAAGTTTAGCGTAGAGAAGGCTTGAGGACATCTCAGGGATTTAAAAGCTGGGCCAGTAGTATGTGAAGGTGGTTGTAATGAAGAGTTGTTTCGAGTAGGGGTTGTTTAAGGAGCCCTGGTGCAGAGTGGCTTGCTTAAGCGTCCGGCTGCTAACGGGAAGTTCAGCTTAAAACTTACCATCTGCTCTGAGGGAGAAAGAGGAGAATTTCTACTCCTATAAAGATTTACAGTCCTGGAACTCTATGGGGGTAGTTCTGCCCTCTCACCTGGGGGCTTAATGAATTGGAATCAATGGCCGCGAGTTTGAGTTTTTCTGGTTCATTTTGTTTTGAGGGGTGGGTCGAGGCTTTTCAAAGTGAGGGCAAATTTCCATAGCATTAAAGGGCAATGGGGACTGTCCCTACACGGGACCTTGGCAACTCAGGGACTGCCTGGAGGGTCAGACATATAGAAACTCTGCAAACAGCCAGATGGGTAGCCACCATTGAACTGACTGACTCATGGCAGCCTGGGTGCAACAGAACGAAATGTGACCCGTTCCTACATTCGCCTTGCTTTCACCACAGCTTCATGTCTGTGGCCCCCTGTGCCGATCCATGTCACTGGGGCCTTCCTCACCCTCTTGGGCCCTCCGCTTCACACACAATCTCCTCCTGCCCACATCGAGCCCTCTCCAGGAAGGGTCCAAAGCAAGTGAGTCAGACAAGGTCGCATTGAGATCATTAGGTTTCCATGGCATGCTTTGGGGAGCAGTTTTACAGCCCCCCCGCCCCCGGTCCTCTAATCTGTGTTAGTCTGGAAGCGCCACTGAAATCTGTCCACTGTGGGTGACCCGGCTGGCTTTTGACATGCCAGCAGTACAGCTTCCAGCCTCAAAGCAGCATGAAAGCCACCAGAGAATGACAAACGGACAGACAGGTGGTGTGGACACACATCACTCATCCTTCACCCTCATATGCGTGCTGTGGAGCCTGTGGTCACACATTAGGCTGCTCACCGCAGGGTCAGCAGCTGGAGACCACCAACTGCTCCCAGGGTGAAAGAGGGGACTTTTAACTCCCATAGATAGTTAGTCTCGGAAACTCATGGGGGCGGATCCACCCCATCCTATAGGGTCGCAGTGAGTTGGACCGGACTCAATAGCAGGTTGTGCTTCGTGCTTGCTTAAGGACACCTGGTGGTACAGATGGTTAAGCATTCTGTTACTAACCAAAAAGGACGGTGGGTTGACTCCTCCCAGTCCATCTGTGGGAGAGAGCGCTGGGGGTCTACGTCCATAAGTTACAGCCTCGAACAACCTATAAGGTAGTCCTCTGCCATATGAGGATTCGGTGAGTCAGAAGAAACTCGGCGGTATCCAATAGCAACAACAAAAAGGAACAGGATTTTGTGCCTGGGCATTGGGACAATCATAGGTAACACGCAGCTCTTAACATCATCGTGTTCACGAGTGCTCACTAGCGTGTCAAAGAAGCACACAAGGGTAACGTGAGTTTGAGGGTGTAGAGCCGAGCTCCTTCACGAAAGCTCCTGCTATTGTGTCCATGGTAGAACTGTAGGTGTGACTATAGAGGTGTTGGGTCAAACCCCATCTGGACCTGGGAGTGCTTCAGTTACTAGTTCAAGTTTATTCCAGGTCAAACCAGGCTGGAACCTGTGCCTCCTGAAACCCAGCCCAGATCAGACCAGAGCACGTCCTGTGCCCAGGCTTCCTCCAGGACTGAAGCGTTGTGGTCATTTTGCAGAAGCAGATGTACTCTGCAGTCGTTCGGATCAGCAGCGCTTGATGTTGGGGCCGCTTCTCCGAACTCAGACTTTAATTGTCTCTGGCTCCTGGGAGCTCTCCTGATAGCAGTTTATGCCAAGCCATCAACATAATGATGATGGCCGCTGCCTGATGCTTACTTTCGCGTTGTCCAGCCTCATGATGCTCACCTGGTGGGGAGGCAGAGAGAGGCTTATTCGGCTGGACATTTGTAAATATCCAGTTTGGATGGAGGAGACAGAGAAACTAACCAGATTAAGACCTGGCTCTCCCGTACCTGCTGGAGGAATGCAGAGGTGATACAATTAAGCAGTTGCCTTGGAGAGGGGACGGAAAGAGCATCATGCAGGAAGTGTGTTACCAGGGGTAGAGGGAAATTGATTCAAGTAGGCACCATCACCTTACAGATTTCAGATGGCTTAGAATTTATCTGCAGCGGGCAAAATACTTTACCCGCAGGGTAATATCTTGGGATACGTTTGAAATCGTCTGTCCTATTATGGATGCGTTTGTGAAGTGTGGGGAATGAATTTCATTCTTTCTGTTTTTCCCTGCGAATGCCACTCAGCGTAGACAAGATGACAAATAAGCTCTCTGCCGTAAGAGCCCATTTGATGTAAAGTGTGCAATTTTAAACTTGAAATCATCGTGGTTTCAGACTGGAAGGGGGCTGGATGATCATCTCGTACAAATCCTGCTGGCGCTGGTGGGTCTGGGTCCCAGGCTCGGCAGATGGCTTGACCTACAGCAGTGATTCTCAACCTTCCTAATACCGCGACCCTGGTATGCAGTTCCTCAGGTGGTGGTGCGCCCCCACCTGATTTTCATTGCTACTTCATGACTGTCATTTTGCTACTGTTATGAATCGGGCGACCCCTGAGAAAGGGTCGTTCGACCCCCAAAGAGGTGGGGACCTACAGGTTGAGAACCGCTGACCTACAGTGAAGACTGGAGCCTGGGTGTGTAAACGACCATGTTTTGTAGGGCGTTTCAGGACACCAGGATGGCCAGCCAGGTCTCATTTTCCGCATTGCCCCAATGGTGATTTTAATACAATTTCTAAAGAGAGCCGCAGCCTGCTTTCTGCTGAGAGAGGGGCCAGCTCTTTGGACCTTGGCCCACGTTGGTGCTCCATAAAGATCCTCTTTGGGACCCCCCAGCTGAGGGCCCACTTCTGTCAGTTCAGAGGAACTAGAACAGCACTGCATGCCAGGCTCCCTGGTCGCTGGATCTAGGCGTCTTTCTCACCTAGGCGATTTTTTAAAATTCCAAAAAAAATCCCGGCTGCTGTTTCTTTTGTCAAGACAAACACTGGTGACTGGAGGAACTGAGTTTAATATCGCTTCCTATCACCGAGGCTTTTTAATAATGCAGTCGAAAGGATTTGTATATGAATTCATTAAGCCCAGATTACTCTTATTATAATTACTCAAAAAGTAATTCAATTGAAGAGAAAACATTGTAAATGGATATAAAATACACTGTTCTCCAGGAAGCCATACCGCTCTCCTTTGTCAGCTCCATAAAGCACCAACAGATTTGAACATAACTTGCTCCATATACAGAATGCAATCATAAAAAGTATTATTCCTAAATCTATTTTTTTATGTTCTTTCGGTAGTTAAGAGCTTTATCCCTCTGTGCTAGGAATTAGATCTACCAGGAGCAGAGTGTCATAAAAACCTTCAGGCACGCACTAGTCGGCAGTCCTTGGCATGCCTTGCCCAGTCTGTGTGGGCTGATGGGTTACAGGCACCCGGCCTGAGATTGATGCTGGCTGCCCATTGCCTAGAAAATGTAGCAGGAAGATAGTCCGGAGCTTTTTTTAAAAATTTTTTTTTATGTTTTTGTAAATCTTTTCCCACAAATAAAAGACATTCACAGAGGACCCTTCAGAGGTTAGGATGTGACAGGCAAAGTGTTGGTCTTCATTTCTTATCAGATACAGGGGGAGGAGCGAGGCTAGTGGGATAAAAGCCAGCAATGAGGAAGACAATAGGATGTTACTCAGCCTACATCCCCAATGAGATGGAGCAGGCAAAGGAGGGGCATTGACGGCCTTGGCATTGAGGGCTGTACACGGAGAAGTCACTAGACCTTCTGTCTGGTCCTCAGAGCTCTTAGACAGACTCACGGGGGCTCTGGCCAAGGGAAGCGGGAACATCAGGGACACTGACTGAGCGGCCACACTGCTGCCTGAGCTGTCTGGCTTTGGAGACACAGAAAAGGACTCAGGCCCCCGTGTGGTGCCACTGAGGCCAAGCGGGGGGTCCGGAGCCCTGCCTCTGGCCGCAAGCCAGGAGAGCAGAGGCCTGCACCCGCACAGGAAGGGGCTCCCTTAATGGCTCGTTGTGTGCAGACTTCAGCGAATTCATTTCACAAAGCAGCGTGCAAATTCTTGGGCTCATGCTTCACAGAGCCCCACGATGCAGGACAGCACAGAGCGGTTCACCTGGATGTACCACAGCCCAGTGGCCCTTGGCAGTTCTACCTCTTTGAACCCCGGGCCTCCAAGAACGCGGCTTCAAACACTGATCAGAGAGAGACTGGGCGAGTTCCTTAAATGGTGGCCTCTAAAAATGAGGACCAGTCTAGAGCAGAAAGAGGGTGCTGAAAACACCAGTGAGCCGCTGGGACTGGGTTTCTGGAACTTCTGGTTGTAATCACAATCCTTTCCACCGTTTAAGGAACCCTGGCGGTGCGGCGGATTATGCTTTGAGCTGCTCACCAGGCCCGCTGTTTGAACCCACCCGCCACTATGCTCTGCAGGAGGAAGAGGAGGCTATTTGCTTCTATAGAGATTTAAAGGCTTGGGAACCTGAAAGGACAGCTCCTCTGTCAGATGGGTCAGAACCGACTTGATGGCAATGCGGCTGGGTTTGGGGGATTTGGTGGTGCAGTGGTTAAGTGCTCAGCTGTGAACCAAAAAGTCGGGGTTTGGACCCACCAGCCATTCTACAGGGAAAAGATGTGGCAGTCTGCTTCCACAAAATTTTATAGCTTGGGACACCCTGTGGGGCGGTTCGGCAGCAATAGTTTTAACAACAGGCAATGTGATTTTTGAAGATAGATTGCCGCTGGATCACTGACCTGACAAATAACTCTTTGCTGCTCCTTCTTATTTCATTCTTGGGGTATCTTTGGGGTTTCACAGGGGATGTACCTCCATGACGTCAGGCCTGAGATGGGTGGGACGATTGTTCACATGGTAGGCAATTAATATGCGTTTGTTGATAGTCATGTTACCTTTATGAGACTTTCTGGGTACCTGTTATTGTGTACTTTCATACACATTTCTCATTTGGTCTTCAGAGATGTGTATGAGGTAGCACAGCACTAAGATCTTACTATTATAGTGGCTCTGTAGGGACAGCATTGGGCTGCTAACCCCGGAGTTGGCATTTCAAACCCACCAGCAGCCCCTTGGGAGAAAGATGAGGCTGTCTGTTTCTATAACGACTTGCAAAGCCTCTGAAAGCTTATATAAGGTCACTATGAATCAGCATTGACTCAGTGGCAGTGGGTTTGTGGATTATTATCTGCATGTGACTGATAAGAGAAAACCAAAGCTTGGGGAGATTGTGGGATGTGCCCAAGATCGCACAGCTGGTCAGATGTGGCACCCGCTCTGATTCCAGGGCCGATACTTTTCATGCACTGTTGTATCGCTTGCTATTAGAATCGTCTTACTGTTTATTTATTAAACACAGTCTACAAACTAGCTACTGTGTGCCAAGAGTCTACTTTCACAGCAACTCTGAAAAATGGGTTTCAGTGTCACTATTTTATAAATGAGGAGATTGAGGTTTGTAGTGTTTAAATAGCCAGCTCAGAATCCTTGGCCTAGCCAGGAGTTGAACCCAGGCATTAGCTGACGTCAAAGACGCTATGCAGAGAGTTGTTGACACAGACTGATTAGAGTTGCCTGATCCCCCGATGATCTTCTAGACCCGTGGTTCTCCACCTTCCTCATGCCACGGCCCTTTCATACAGTTCCTCATGTTGTGGTGACCCCCCAACCATAAAATTATTTTTGTTGCTACTTCATCACTGTCATTTTGCTACTGTTATGAATTGGGCAACCCCTGTGAAAGGGTCGTTCGACCCCCAAAGGAGTCGCGGCCCACAGGTTGAGAATCGCTGATCTAGAGAAAGCTGATCCCCACCATTTTCCTTTTAGGGCAGTGGGATGGAGATTCTATCTGGTGAGGTCATGTGATGGATGACCCAGCACCAGGTCAGCTCTTGCCCTCCTTGGCGGCGGACCACCTGCTTATTGCGGATCTGGCCTGTTAATCTTGGCTACTCTGGAGTGCTGGTATTTCAGAAGGAGGCATGGGGGAAGCCACGTTTCAATACAGAATAGAACAAATTCACTGCACCCACCAATCTTGGCAGGGGACTGATTGAGCCTGGAGTCTGGCCACTCTTCAGAACCAGGAAGAGAGCTTGCTCATCGTGACAGGGACTTTGGTTCATGGTGAACCTGGCACCTCTTGGAGGCATCAGCAGCTCCCTAGGCTGCTACTGTGGACCCTGGTTAGTCAGGTCAGGCCCCTATACCATTGACAACGCTTTCCTGTAAAAGCATTTGTACTTGAAAGAGACTTTTCTTTCTGTAGCTCAAACCACAGGAGGACTAGCAAGACAGCTGTCTCCCCAGGTGAGACTTCTTAAATGGGAGTTAAGTGCATGCATTTTCAAGAAACTAAACTCCCCTCATATATAATTTAACCTAGAAACAGGAGCAAAAATCGAGAGAGCTGTATGATTACATTGTTTGAAGACGCGTCACTTTACCTCCCCAGGCTTCTGGAAGCCGCTCACGCTTGGCTTTCATGGTGTGGTGTGTCTGCAGTGCTGTGGGGAGAGGGTGAGTGTGATCTTATAATAATAGTGAGGGTTTCTCTGGCCATACTGAGGGGCTGTGGATTGAAATAGTAAATTATTCTGAGTAGTCTGAATGGGCAATAAGACAGCCATCCAATCCTCCTCATAAAACAAAGCAATAGCTAAATAAAAGGGGCATCCACTCACTTAACCCGAGTGGCTCTGTGCACTGCTGGTTATTAACCCAGGCGCTTGTGAGGGGTTCACCTGGAGTGCAGTTAAATCATATTTAATCGAGGTAAACACCAGCCATGTGGATGAGTAGCACTGAAGAAAGTTTTTAATCAGCCACGTATAGGAATCACCTTGCCTAATTGCCAGAGCTTATTAATAATAATAAATAATCGAGTCCGTTTTGGATAGCCCTGCTCTCTGGAGGGATCTGTGCATTAAAGATCTCGGGGGTGTGGGTCTCTCAGTAGCCTGCGGCGGGCTGGGGGGGGATGGAGGAGGAGCAGGGAGGCATGTCCCTTTGATGCTTCTTAGCCACCAAAGACACTCGACATCCTGGCTTGGAAAGACGAATCTTGAGCTCTGTCTTTTTGAATTTCCTTCTTCCCACATCTGAATCGCCAACTTATACATGCCCTTTCATGTATCTGTAGGACCAGAAAGGCTCCAGGGGGTGGGGGTGGGGGGCCCGGAGAACAGGCGTTCTTTGTTGCCGGATTGATGGGGGTTGAGGGTTTCTTCCTTGGGAAGGGAGTGTGAGCAGAGATCTGCCTGAAAGAGTTCATTTCCTCTGCACCAATATCCCTTGTGTCCTCTGGGCTTAATCTCATTGCCCTGAGGGTCGGCTTTGGCTAGGTGACCCAGCGCCAACTCTGTACTTCGATGGCTTTCCGATGCCACAAAGGATGGCACTCACTCATTTCCAGAAGCAAACCATGGGAAATTGCCGATACACATTATGGATTTTCACCTGCCCAACACCATGGCCTGGGATCCTGGTGGGGTGGTGCTGAAATTTCTGGGCTGTTAACCAAAAGGCTGGCAGTTTGAAGCCATTCTGCTCCAGCGATGAAAGGTGTGGTGGTCTGCATCCATGAAGAGGTCAACCTTAGGGCACTTCGACCCTGGCCTAGAGGGTCATTGTGGGACAGCATCAACTGGAAGGGCAGTAGGTGGTGGTCTGTGTGCGTCAACACCTTGGCCTGGGGATTAGCATATGGACAAGCCATGGCAAAGAAAGTCAAATGCAGAGAATAAAAATGATTGGCTTCAAATAATTATTTGTGGTGGGTAAGTCTGGGTGGAAAATATCCTGGTTGTCACTGGGACCCGTTGATTCTTTATAAGTGACTGCCATCTGTGGGAAGCGTGTTGTGGGGAGGGGGCAACCCAACTGCTATTGCGACTCCTCGTCACTGCCCTGCAGTTGATGCAGATTCGTCTTTGCCCTGTGGGACAGGGTAGAAGAGCCCCTGTGAGTTTTTGAGACAATCACTCTTTCTGGGAGTGGAAAGCCCCGTCCTTCTCCAGCAGGCAGCCCACAGGGAAGAGTATTTCTAAGGCTAATAGTCTCTGAGGTCCAAGGTTTGGGTTGTGGGTACAATGCAGTCAAACGGCACAAAACCCACCTTCTTCTCACTGCCTTTTTGTTCCTTCGGCCATGAATCATTTGCGCCCTCGAGTCTAGATCGCTGTTGCAATCTGTGAAAGTGATATTTTAAAGAAGGCACCCAAGCTGTTATTATACAGAGCAAAAAGCTAAATGATGCTAAGGACGGAATGATTTATGCCAGAGACCACAAAAGACATAAATTTAGAGTGTAAATTACAAGATAGCTCATGCGCAAAATTGTTGCAATATTTATATGAGTGTTTATTAAAATTTACATTCGAATAAAGGTGCAAAATGTAAATGAAGCTAGAAAAAGGTCTTTTAAACAAAACAATGAATGAGACTTCAACAACAATCAGGAGAGGATTTTGCAAGAGGAGATAGGAACTGTACTCTCTGTAGGTTTGTCTGCGAAAATACGGACTATGTCATACAAGGGCATTGGAAGGAATAAGGTTTCTCAGCTCAGCCTCAAGGTCTTTTCTCCCTGTCCATCAGTTCTTTCCAGTGATTCAGATCAGGGCTGACGTTGGAAGGAAGCTCTCTGTCAGAGGCCATGAGGGGAGGGTGTGGATTCTGGACAGATGTCGAGATGGGATCTGTCTTTGAAAGGCTAATCTTATTTCACTGATGTTTTCAAGGGTGGAAATTTTTGCTTGTGTTCATTAGAGGAGAATGATCAATCTCAAATTTGTACTTTGCTAATAATACGGATGAGTTTTTGTGCTTCATTAAAGTTAAAGGAATCTCATAGAGTCCTGACTTAGCCTTGAACTCCATGCGTGACCTTGAGAAACATTCTGGAATTTTCTGGGACTCACTATCGTCCTCTGTTGAAGGAAGGCTTGGACCCAAAGCATGGAAGGCAGTGGAGCCTTCTCTCCCCCACTCTTATGAGGGACCATCCTGCCCAGGCCTTGACCCACAAAGGTGATTAAGACACAGGACTCTTGTCCTGAGGAGCTCACAGTCTGCATAAATAACTAATTAGAATCTGAGCTCTAATTGCACAGGCACTCATTACTGTGGGAGCCCTGCGACAGAAACAGTGAGCTTTCACTCTGTGAAGACCTCACAGTGGCAATGACGTTGGAAGCCTGGGCAGGAGGGCTCCTTTAGGTGCAAAGAGCCATCAGAGGGCAGTATTTCCAACCGTGCATGCCGAGGAGCAAATGCAAGGGAGTGGGCAGGCTCCTTGGGCAGTGCCATGGGACTGTAGGTCAATGGCATCCCACACACTGCTGGGTCCAAATTTGTACCTCTGATAGAGTACTGAGATTAGAGGATAATGTAGAATGTGTATACATTAGCTCACAGTCAAGTTGAGCTATGGTCCATTCACATCCAACTTGGCTCTCTGGCACGTGAGAGAATGAGTGGTGTTTTGGTCTGCTATTTTTTTTAATTAATCATTTTATTGGGGGGCTGGTCAGCTCTTTGGAACCCCGAGCCTATGCTATTGTTTCTGGCCTGGGCATCCCCTTGGGAGAGTGATGTTGCGTGCACCTGACTCCTATGGTGTGTGTGTGGTGGGGGGAAGGGGAGTCAGGTGGGTCTCAGTGGATATTGAAATCTGTTGACCCACCAGTGGCAGGTTTCATTGATTCATGTGCCCTGGGCTTTTCATGACTTTGTAAGAGCTGGTGCTTAGCTTTCTGCCTAAGCGCAAAGTAAGATGTTGGCACTATAGTTCTTACCCAGTTTATCAAGATGAAGAACAACAACATTAGCTTTAAAATCCAGGTGCTCTATGCTAAAACATTAAAACAACAGAAATATCACCACACCCTTGAGTTGATTCTGAGTCCTGGGTGCCCCACGTACTTCGGAGTCGAGCTGTGCTTTGTGGGGTTTTTAATGCTTGGGATCTTTTGGAAGTAGGGTCCCAGGGCTTTCTGATGAGGTGACTTTGTGTGGATTTGAACCATCTACCTACCTTTCCATTAGAGATGCTCTGGTGACACTGTTGGGTAAGCTTTGGAAGTGCTAATCAGAAGGTTGGTGGTTCAAACCTACTAGCTACTCCATGGAGAAAGAGGAGGCTCCCATCCAGGTTGACAGCCTCAGAAACCCTACCTAAGGCAGAAATGAATGGGAATTGACTCAGTGACAGTGAACCTTTGGGTTAGTAGTGAAGCACTTAATGATCGCACTCCATGATACTACAAAACAAACAACAAAATCAGATCCCCTCACCTGAAGACAAACAACGTTTCCATGCCTCTCATCACAGACCTTGGTCTTGTAGCACAGACCCCCATGTACACGGATAGATGCAGGAGGGATTATTGCTTTTGACAGCAGCTGGTACTTTCCTTAAAATGGCATTAAAGGCTTTAAATCACGTAAAATGCTTAAAATGGCCACACCATCATCTATTGTTTGCTATATGCTATTTTTTGTCTGGTGCCCTATTGCCAAACAATTAGGCAGTGGCCACTGTTTTGCCCTGGTGCCATAGTGGTTCCGCGCAGGGCTGTGAGCTGAAAGACAGTTTGCACCCACCAGCTGCTCTGAGGGAGAAAGATGGGGCTTCCTGCTCCTGTAAAGAGTTGTAGGGACAGTTCAACTGTGTCACGATGAGTCGGCATCTACTCGGTGGTGAACTTTTCATGTAAATTTTAGTGGTTTGCCAAATCATGCCTTGACGGACACGCTTGTAACCTTCTTTGATCCTTTAGTTATTTCATGAGGCTCAATCCCTAGACGTGGTTTTACTGGGCTAAGGAATGCATGTTTATCATTTCCAAATCCAAACCAAACCCATCGCCATTGAGTTGATTGCAGCTCAGAGCAACACGCTGGGGCAGAGTAGAATTGCCCCATGGGCTTCCCAAGGCAGTGATCGCTATAGAAACAGACTGAGAGCATCTTTCTCCTCCTGGTGATGGCTGGTGGGTTTCAACTGATGATCTTTTGTTAAAAGCTGAGCATTTGACCACTTCCCCTCTATGTCTCCTTCTGTCCCATCCATATGTTCAGAAGTGTCTTGTAGAAGTTTTCTACCCATCTCCAGTCCAAGCAGTGGGGTGGGCACTACCTCGTATCTGCTTAATACTGTCTGTATCCTCGTCTGCCTGTCAGCCTGTAAGCGGGAAAGTACAAGTGGACAAGAGGATGAGATACTTTTGGGGGCCATTGAGAAGCGATTGAAGCAAGGTGAACTCCAAAGCACAGGAGAGACATCATCTGTCCACCCATCAGCAAAAGAGGTGCATGACCCTGACCATCACTATTCCTAATTGTCAGACCCTGGAAACAGTGCAAGTGTCCATTGACATTAAATTGGAGGAACAAGACGATGGCCCCGTCACATGGTAGCATACTATGGAACAGGGAGGACAAGTGGAATCGCTAACCGTGTTGCGGACTCCCACAATTTCTGTTGAGCAAAGAAGCCAGGCATTGGGAAAATGCATAATGCATGAGTCCATTTCTGTACAGCTCAAAGACAGGCAAAACCAAGCGAAGTTATAGCGATTACTCCTTTGGGAGGATGCTAGAGCCCTGCTGGTGTAGGTGTAGGGGTTATGTGTCGGGCTGCGATCCACATGGTCAGCAGTTCGAAAACACCAGCAGCTCCTTGGGAAACAGACTGGGCTTTCTACTTTCGTAAACAGTGACAGTCTTGGACCCCCACAGGGGTCGTGGTGAGTCAGCATTGACTCCGTGGCAGTGAGTTTGGATTTTTTTTTTTTTTTTGAGTGACTAGGGGAACCCTGGAGGGGCTCTTGGAGACAGAATGTTTCTTGATCTGGGTGCTGCTCATGCGAATGTGTTCACCTGCTTATAGAATGATCGTTTGTGGGCTTCAAGGTCAGCACCTGTGCTTCAATCAAAAGTGCATTTAAGAAGAGTCCTGGTTAGCCAGGTGGTCAGGGCAGGTCAGCTGGATTAGGCTGGAATTCCCATTCTTTTCTGTTTGTGGGGGCCCTTTGCCCCTTAACTTTTCCCAGATGAATCCTTCCTCCATCTTGGGGAATCAATTTCAAAGTCATTTCCTTCTGGAAAGTAGTCTGGTCCAGCACCTGCCCTGTGGCCCCGGGGCCCTGCCTTTTGGTTCATGCTTTGTCCTGTGTGCTGGCTGCTTAGGTGCACCTTTTTCAGCACCCTGCACAGGACCTGGAATCTAAACCACAATCAAAACCAAACACAATGCCGTTGAGTCGATGCTGACTCATCGCCACCTTGCAGGACAGAGAACTGCCCCTTTGGGGTTCTGAGACTGTAAATCTTGGTGGGAGGAGAAAGCCTCGGCCTTCTCTGGTGGAGCCCCTGGTGGGTTTGAACTGCCAACCATGTGGGCTAAGCGGATTAGCAGTGCCACCTGTGTTAGTTTTACTATTTAATACTTAAGTTCATACTCCCTCCCCCCGTCCCCTTCCCTCCCACACACACTTTTCCTAACAGGCCTTGACCTGGAATTTGGAATGGAGATTTTGTATTATTAGTTGTGGGTTCTCATGGAGAGAATTCATCCACAAGTTTCGCTTATATGATTTAAAGATGCAACTTTAGTATGTTTGCGGCGTAGCCGCTGTTTATCCTCTTGGTATTGCTGGTTTTCTTGTTGATGAAAGTCAGGCAGCGGAGGCGTGGGCAAGCAGATGGCTTCTGGAATCACAAGGACTCAGTTCTAGCTCCATCCCTTTCTCCTCTGGAGCCTTGCCTGCATGGTATTTCCATCTGGAGCCTCCGTTTCCCCAGCCATGAAACAAGGGTGATAACTAAGGTTGCTGTCAATAATAATGCTGAGTAGAGTGGCCAAAGGGGGTGCGCATACTATGTGCCACGCACTCTTCTAAGCACTTACCATGGGTGGTCGGATTTGTTGGATCTTTTCACTACTCGGGTCAGCTTTGCAGCCGAAGGAGACACTAGGGACGGGGCTAGCAAGTGCAGAGGTAGGATTTAAATCCAAGAAATCTGCTTCCGGCACCCCAGCTTTTCACCACCACCTCCCGAGCTAAAGGACATAGTGCCATAGAGTGTTTAACAGAGTCAGCATAGGTTAGCTATGATTCTCCTTGTCAGGTTCTGCACTGGTATTAATACTTCTTCTTTCTCTCTCTTCTCTCTCCCATCTCTCCCCCCTCCCTCTGCTGGTCTGCTCCCCTCCTGGCAGATGTGTTTCAGCAAGGTAAGTCTCATGCCATGCTGTGGCTTTCAGTTAACCCACCGTGCTCTGTTGGGGACAAGGGGGCAGTGTGCTTGCATTCTCGGCGGAGATGTTGCTTGGCCTTTGGGGACTGTATGGGGACCGTGGGCTGAAGAGGCCTCTTCTGTTCAGCCTCTGCTTCTTGGGTCACACACGTGGGTGTAGGGGAGGAGCTAGAACATTGAGGTGGGATGATTGGGAGGCGTCTGTGCCTGGGCCCCTGGAAGGGGCAGCACTGGTGTGAGACTGGGGAGGAGGAGGGGGGTCTCTAGGATGATGGTTAGGCCTCTTGGTTGGCCGTTGCTTTGGTTGGACTCTATGAGACATCTCAAACGTGGGCAAGACCCTGGCTGCCTCGTTGCTCTGTGTTCTTTGGCCTAGCTATACCTCCTGACCTCCCACTGGGGCCTTGTGGTCAAAGCAGGGCCAGGTGTAGGTGTGTAGTGTTTTGCTATCCCACCGTCGGCCTAAGCTGTGGGGAGCTAGAGGTGGGAAGCTTGAACTGGTGGAGTCTCAGTCCCCATTAGGATGCACAGCAGCTGCTCTCTGCCTCCAGGAAGCGACTGAGAGGTCACAACAGCGTTTAACCTGTTAGACACACATGAAGGGGGCTGGTCTTTTGTTCTGCCTCCCCTCTCCGTTTGAAATGACTTGGTGAAAGTGCCAGGCTGTAGCTGTTTGCGTTCGAGGCGGGCAAGATGTCTATAACACCCGTCTTTCCTGGATCCAAGACTGCCTTCGAATAAAAGAGATGGGTTTAAAAATACACCCAGGCCTCCCATAAATAGCATCCAAATCATCTTCCAGGCTCAATCTCTCGTCCCACCGCTCTGTCACTCTCGACAGGCAGTGTGTTGTGGGGAGGGTGTCTGCCTGAGCCTCCCGAAAGAAGCGTGGCCATGGCTGACAGCGAGGGGCCCGTGGGGCTGCCTTTAAGAGTCTGGAGCCATAGACCTGCTCCTATAAATAATTCCTTGATCCCAACGAGCTGTAAGGAATAAGTTCCATTCGGCTAGAAACGCAGAGATGGGTGCTGTGTCTGTGGGTGTCAGTGCTGTCAGGACCCGTTGTACCCCGAGTGTGCTTGCTTGATAGACCTGGGGTCTCGGGGGCCCTCTGGGACGAGGGTCCACTTTTCCTTTCTTTCTGTGAACCGGAGAACCAGATCCCCCCGCTGCAGAATTATGTTTCTCCTCTAAGAGCACGGAAGACGTGAGCTTGGGGGGCTCTGCTGCCGGAGCAGGGTTTCTCCGCAATGAAGGTGGGGTGGGATGAGGGAAGAAGCAGCTGGTGTCAGAAGGGGCTTTTTGATTTTTAATTTTTAGAGTGTTGCTGTCCTGGGACCCAAAGGGGTTATCAGCTTGCCTGTGTCCAGTCAGTTTCCTTTGTTAATCAGTCATGCCCATCGATGGATGGGCAGCGTCTGTCAGGAGCAGCGATTGGCAGACCACACGCTGTAATCATCGGCAAAGCCTTGGTTACTCAGACTTAATACGTACTGCCTGCTGGAGACAGGAAGCACTTGCTGCCTGTTGCCCTGTGTGCTGGCTGGGCGGCTGGGCCCTGGTCAGAGCTCTGTAAGGTTTTCCGATAGAGAGAACATGACCAGGCTTTCGTGACTCATGTCCGTGGCGCTGGCGTTAGAGGACCATTCCGTATGGAGACAGGTCTCGGAAAGAATGGCGAGGAACTGGCCAGACGGGACCCCTGGCCCTCCCTGTCCCGTGCTTTGGTGTCTGCCATTGGTTCTCCTGTGCCAGGCACGTGCCGTGAAATGGACAGCCTGGTGGAAGACACACCAGTCCAAGCCCTGAAACCTGACGTGGCTGAAACCCCGTGTCAGGACTGTGCTGTGGGCTGGCAAAGGGCAGGCGCTGCGCTGCGATCAATGGGCAGTAAAAGGACACGGCTTCGGGTGGATGGATGCCGCTGGGTGACTCCGAGTGGCATCCTGGCCCGGCTTGGTTTGGTGTGACCGAGGCATCATAGGAAGTTGGCGGGAGGGGGTGGGGCCGATAGCAACAGGGTGAGGGGAAATGATGCTTTGGAAATGCTGCGGTCATCTTGCAGTGAGTACCGGAGGCCCCCCTGGCCAGAGGAGTCTGATGTTTGGCCAGCTGCGCTGAAGAGGGAGGCAGACTTGCGCTGGACAACATCAGACGTTCTCCCAGGCAACCAGAGCTATTTCCTCCCTATCTCGAGATCCTCTGATTCACTGCGGATGCAAATTGTTCCAGCGGTGACAACACCTCGGTGATGCCGGCTTTTCTTCTGTGCTGTCTGCGGTGTGTGCACCTGGCTCCCGTGCCTCGCGTACCTGAGGTCTGGTCTTTCATCTGCAAACACCGCTTGCTATGGTCCATGGGCCACGGGGTAAGAGGGTCATCCAGGACTCGTGGCGTCCACAGCTGGCCTTTCGAAAGTGTGAGTGCCAGACGCCCTGTGTTCAAGAAGCTTTTGTAGACACTCCTGGTTGTGCATGTGTTTGGATGACTCTCAGGCGTGCCTGGGTGCTACAGAAGCGCTCTTGACTGCATCCAACACGATTAAGAATGCTGCCTACCCACCTGTGTCTAGGGTCTCGAGTTTTAGAGCACTTGCCTACCAATCCTTTAATAACGAGGGCATCAGGGCCACACACGCACATGCCTTGTTTGAAGTCACGGAAGCACCCTTTGAATGCTCATCTGTAGGCTGAACCTTGTTTCTGCCAGTGAGCAGAAACTCGAGTGGGCGGCCTGGGAATGAGAGCAACACCACTCAGCAGGACTCGGAAAGCATAAGTGGGCTCAGGATAAAGATCTCATCAGCCAGGTGGTGAACAGACTCGGGGCCCAGAGACCCAGCGCCTGTCATTGCCGTCATCCTCCGTTCTCACCTGGAGCTGAGATCTTACTGCTAGAGACCCTTGTTTTGTTCCCAGCCCCAATACCATACAGTTATTTATTCTGCAAGGGTACATGTGTGTCAGGTCAAAGGCCTTTCTAGGTCAAAGGCCCCCTTTCTCATGAAACATCTAGCCCAGCTTGGAGAGATATTGGGTAGCCGTGTATTTAAAATAAATAAATGCAGAGAGCGTTTAAAGGGGGGTTAAGGAGATGACACAGGGTGATGTACTAGTGACTGGGAGGGGGCACTTTAGATGGGTGACCAGGGGTTGACAAGAAAGACCAGCTGCTAGAAGACCTGGTGGGAGGGGTGGGGGGCAGCAGAGGAACCCTAAAGGAAGAGTCTTTGGTGAGAACAGCCAAGTGACCCAGTGTGGGGACAGGTGTGTGACCTGGCCCGGGAGAGCAGGGCAGGAAGCCCATCATGAGGGTAAGGGAGTCGGTGGGTGGGGGGACTTAGCAGAAGAGACACCCCATCTCTGAAAATGCAAAGGACACACCACACCCAGTGAGGACCTGGCTGAGTGCTGAGTGGGCTCAGCCAGGGCTGGGATGAGCCCCTGCACACAGGTCCTGACTGATTCCATTGGTGGGTCTCTATTCCTTGGCTCAGCCCACTTGTTCTCAGCCAGTGTGCCTCTCCTGAGTACTGCTCTTTCTTGACTTTGCCTCAGGGATATTGAAAGTCATGTGCCTACGGCTCATGTGTCCTCTCTGGCAAATTATGCTCAGGAAGACTGGCCATCCCTGATCCTGGCTGCCCTGAGCACATGCAATGAAAGTACTTCATCCTGGGCCATCCCCACGATGGCTTGTGGATAGGCTCTTGGCGCTCCACGCGGTTTTCAAAGGTGGATTTTCAAAAGTAGATCACTGCACTTTCTTCCCAGGCCACCTGAGTCTGGAAGCACACCTGACACCTGTCCAGAATCACAGCACGTGCAAGCCTCCACTGAGAGACAGGGAGTTGCTGTGTGTGAGGTACATTGTGAGAATCAAATGTAGGGGTCAGGCATAGAAGAAAGATTACTGCATCATGGAACCACGGCTGCTTCTCTCTAATACGTATGTTGTTGTTGTTAGGCGCTATCAGATCCATCCCACTCAGAAAGCAGCTCACTGTACAACAGAATGAAACACTGCCCAGACCTGTGTTACCCTCGCCAGAATTCCTTAGATTCAAATACATTGTTGCAGCCGTTGTGTCAATCCATCTCCTTGAGCATCTTTCTCTCTTTTGCTAACCCTCTACTTCATCAAGCATGATAAAGTAGGAAGCCCTCGTGGCATAATGGGGTAACTCATTGGGCTGCTAACTGCAAGGTCAGCAGTTTGAGACCAGGAGCCTTTCCGCTCCCGTGGAGATTTGCAGTCTTGAGGATTCCACAGGGAAAATTCTCCTCTATTCTGCACTAACTCAATGACAGGGAGTTTGGATTTTTTTTTTATTTGCTTTTTTTTTCAAGTCCAAAGTATGTGAGAGAAAGTCTCTCCATCCTAGCGTCTAAGGAGCATTCTAGCTGTACTTCTTCCAAGACTGACAGCTTGGTTCTTCTGGCAGTCCAACATACTTTCAATATTCTTCACCAAAACCACGATTCAAGGGCCGCCGTTCTTCTAGTTTTCTTATTTGCCATCTAACTTTCACAGGCATGTGAGGCGATTGAAAACACCATGGCTTGGGTCAGGTGCAACAAATCCTCAATGTGACATGCTTGCTTTTCTGTGCTGTAAAGAGGGCTTGTGCAGCAGATCTTCCCGATGCAATACATAGTTTGATTTCTAATACATGTACACATAAGTGTATGTCTGGTCTATGTATCATAAGTGGACATATCTGATACACGCCGTGTCTTAAATCTAAGCTGAATATGTTGTGGAAGTAAGGTAGCAAGTTCACAGTCTCCTCAGAAACACGTGTCCCGCGTTCCCGATGTGATTGCAACTCCTAGTGACTCTGTAGGGGGTTTTGGAGGCTTTGTAAATCATCGCAGGAGTAGACAGCCCCCATCAACCCCACAGTCAGCAGCCACAGGCTTCCCCAAGAGCACTCCCAGGGCTCCCATCCGAAATAGTACAAGCAAAGGGGGTGGGGATGCCTTAGAGACCCGGCCCCTATACCACATGAAGCCAACCCCAGCTCCACAGATTGAAGCCAGGCAGGGATGGGGGCTCAGAGCAGCCAAGTCCTTGGGATCTTTAAGGGAAGCTGAAATGGTGGGCTTATAGGCACCTCTTATAAGGGTCTTAAGCTTTTACAGAGTACTGAAACCTCACCATCACCAGAGTGGATTCTAGCCACAGGAAAGATGGTCATCAGCACATAGGAAATTGGGTTTTGCTCTCAGTGGGCGGGGTTACTCCCAGTGTGGGATGTAGGGGTCAGTTACTCTGACCTTCAGCCTTAGTTTTTCCATGTATCAGAGGACCTACTTGGGCTTCCTGCGCTTGCAAGACGTTTTAAGTGGGTTTGCATCAGTGCAGTATAGAAGCACCACCCCACGAGACTCCCATGCTCCCAGACGGGCTTTCCTCTGGAGAGCCAGGCTCAAGGCCAAGGCCTCCCTGGTGGCACAGACTTGCAGTGGAAAAAAAAAGACTCCTGGTTTCCTGAGTGCAGCCAGCCATTTTCAAACGCCAGCTCTTTCCCACACGGATTAATACTGGAATTCACAATGGATGGCATTGCTTTCATTAACTTGAAGAGGACAATAAATCATAGTTTGGCTCCTGGCAGCCGAGCCAAGCCTGTTAATTGTTGGGGTGGGTTCCTGGTGACAGGAGACCACATTTAGAATGTGCTTTGACTTGAGCTTTCTTTGCCTGATTCAAACTTAGTGGCCAGACGGCTTGGGCTGGGTTGGAGGTTTTCCCCGACCACTTTGGGAAACCCATCTTCTATGAGGCTTTGACCCCTTCGCCATGAAGTGCTGCCCACCCCGATCATGAGATATACGGTGAGAAAGGGTTTTCTTTTAGGAGCGTGGGGTTTGAGAGAAGACATTAAATCTTCTGTAGCCATGTCTCAGGGAAAAGTCCCAAGCCCTCCTGAGGATGGCTTCAGGGGTCAATGAGGAAAAACACACACTCACGTTTTTGACCGTGGGAAGCGGTTGGTTCCCCAGTCACGCCTCCGGTGGCCGTATTTATGGCACATCTAAGGCATCTTCCCGCTCTGTCCGAGGTCTGCAGAATAGTCGGCGGCATGCCGGGAAGGCATGCATCTTTCCAACACAAATAGGCCAACACGACCATTTAATTTTGGATAGATTCACTTTGCCCAAGTGTGATGTATGAGGAACATGATAAAACCTTTAAATAATCATTCTTGGAGGTGCTTTGTCATGTCTGGCGGGGCTACATGGGCTGCCCGTTCCCTGCCAGGTGACCTTGCATGGAGTTTTCTCTGGGAAGGTTCATTGCGTGCCCACACAACCTCAGGGCATGAGTTTGGGATGATCTCAGGGCCTGGCCTCTTGGTACTCATTGCATCAGAGTGGCCAGGTGAGGAGGAAGGTCCCTTTCTGATGCTTCTGTTGAGATACTGCTGATCAAAAGAACAAAGGGTCCTATTTTTCCCTCATCTTCTCTGAGAAATAATGGTAATACCAACATTGGTTGTCACTCGTCGTCCAGGCAATCAGCTAGACACTGTGTCTGCTTTTTCTCATGAATCTTCCCCCAGACTTTATGGGGCAGGTATTCTATCCTGACAGGGGTGGCAGGGGGTGGGGTGGGTTTGATGTTTTTGTTTACTTTGAATGATGCAATGTTTAAGCACCAGCTACTCGGCGGGAGAACGATGTGGCAGTCTGCCTCTGTAAGGACTGGCAGCCTCGAGACCCCTCTGGGGGCAGTCCTACTATAGGGTCCTGTAGGCTTGCTATGAGTCACCTGGCCGGCAGGGGATTTGAGTTACTACACTAGAATTCAGCCTTGTCCTCGTGACCCTCCTCCTCCGGTCCTAGCTCCACCCTCTTCTGAGCAGTTCACCTGATTTGGAGCAGAGGGGGGATGGGGCCATGTTTCTCAGTGTAGGCGTTTGCACTTTATCCTCTAGCCTGGGCAAGCCATCGGTAGGCACCAGGGGCAAAGCAGCAGAGCTGTGCGTGATTCCTGCTGCCTCGCGTAGAACGGCGCCCCTGCATGTTCCTTAGATTGATTGCTGCTCCGTGGGGAAGGGAGAGACCCATCCTTTAAGGGGCTACCTTGGCCTTGGGTACACTAGGAAGCTGTGAGATAGTTACTGATTGAAAGGGGAGGCTGGCCAGGGCTGTGATTGGCTGAGCATGCCAGTCTGTTTGGGCAGCAGCCAGCTGCCAGTCTCCCCCAACGCCTCCTCCTGTTGCCTTTCCCAGATGCTGGCCCCTGTGGGCAGTCCCCTGCAAGGAGAAAGGGTGCTTTGCCTGGTGGCCTTCTGTGATGGCCACATTAATCAGCCAGGCACTGGGCACCCTCAGAGGCAGGTGGCACCCATTTCCCCTGCTACCTCTGAGGCACCTGATCCCATCCAACCCAGCAGTCAGGGAGTAGGGGGCTGAGTGAACCCTATGATGTCTTAGAGCCCCATCACAGTGGTTCTTGATCACCAGAAACCATGGAGCACGGTAGACAGCGGTGGTGGACCCCATGAGGTGGTTTTCTTGGTAGGTGACGCAGTCTTTTGGGAAGGCTTTGGCGAGGTGACAGAGATGGTTTCTCTGTGGACGATAGTGAGTTTGATGACTTGGTCCACTGCAGGTGGCTGGAGGAGGGCCCTCACCGACAGCAGATCTCTGCTAGGGGACACTCACGTCACACCTCTTCCACACCTGCCTCAACCCCCATCTCTCCTCTGTTCGTCCGGCCAGCCTCCACCATTGAGCTGCATTCTTCCAGGTGCGGATGCTGAGCCGTGACCGCACCATCAGGTCTTTGGTTCCTTGATCTGGATGCCTTCTTCTCCCACCCCCCTCAGCAACCCCTGTCCTGCTCTGGACCCACCCACCGAGAAGTGCCTGTCTTCCATCACGGGCACTGCAGGGGCAGGACCGAGGGCATGCGGGAGGCTGCCTCTGATTTGCTCCCGGCTTCCTCTCATGCCTTATTGCTGTGCTTTTCATAACCATCGTCACTCCCTTCCACCTACACCCTTGCTCCTGTTAACTCCTCAGAACTTAGCCCAAGCCCTCTCTGCGAGGCTGCTTCTGATGTTGCCTCCCCACACCGCCATCAGCACTTCTCTCTCAGGATGGCACGATCTGCCTTCTTCCAGCACAGTAAGTGAAGCACCTACAGGAAAGGCACGGCCGTGCCTCCTATTTCAAACCCCTAGCGCCAAGTGCAGTGTTTGGCATATAATCGGTACTCAATTGGTAGTTTTAATTGCCTCGTAGGCATGGGAAAGTCGCCCATTGAATCAGACCAGAGGAGAATTGATGCCTTGGAATTATGGTGCTGGCAAAGTGTGGAAAGGACTGTGGGCTGCCCAAAGAATAAGCAGATCAGCTTTGGGAGATTCACCACCAGAATGTTCCTTAGAGGCAAGGGTAGTGAGACATCCTTTCATGGGCTTTGCACACGTTGTCAGGAAAGACTCATCCCTGGAGAAGGACATTGTGCTTGGTAAAGTAGAGAGGCAGCGAAAAAGACAAAAGCCCCTGGACAAGACGGATGGACACAGTGGCTGTAACAATGGGCCTGGGCATAGGAGCAGCTGAGCAGGTGGCACCGGGCCAGGTGGTGTTTCTTCTGTTGCATGCAGGGCCCGCTGTGAGTCAGGGCCAACTCCACAGCATCTAACAGCAGCAGCAGGTGCTGGTGACTGCTTGGTGAGTGAAAGTAGAAAAGAGGAAACAAGGCTCAGAGGAGCTGGCATACTGGGTATGGTTGTGTGTGTGTGTGTGTGTGTGTGTGTGTGTGTGTGTGTATCTCTTAGGGTTGACAGTCTTCTAGGTCCTTTTGAGATATTGAGGTAGAATTCTGCCAGTGTTGTAGATGGTCCCATTGATAGTCAAGCCGTTTCTAACCTGTCCCTCCAAACATCTTCCCCCATTCTGTTCCCCGACCAGCTTACTTTTAGGAATGAGTATTTGGATCTAGAATGGATCAGTATGGATTTACCTCCTCAACATTGAGCAAGGTGGGAACAGGAGCAGGGAGATTAGGTGGCCCTGGACTGTGTCTTCTAAGAAAGATGACGACCCAAGACCAGACAGTGTGAGGCAGGAGGGTGCTGTCCTTTCCCAGTGCCCAAGGAAGTCACAGAGGGCAGTGGCACCCAGGGGCTGGAAGAGGCTGCTGAGAGTGGCAAAGCTGGCGGGGAGCCTTCTGGAGAAAGAAGGATCTGAGTGAGCAGGAGGACGGTGGGCTTGGAGAGACGTGGCAGAGGAGGCGGGAACAAGCACTGTGTTTACATTATGTTGAGAGGAGAGTGGGAGGAGATAGGGCACCTTCTCAATCTGTAAAGCCCTGGTGGCATGGTGCGTTAAGCATGTGTTGGCCTCCTCTGTTCTGTAGGGTCACTGTGAGTCAGAATCAATTCAGTGGTAGTGGGTTTAGTGAGATCAACCTGTTGACTGCCATAGGCTTCCTTATTTCCTTGTTCACCACACCCTCCACCCTACCCAATGCGCTCATTATGAATGGACAGGTTTTGTCAACCAAATAAATGGTATTGGCTAGTGGGCTTTTCCTGGTTTTCATTGATCAGGGGCTACACATCAGCCAATCACATTCCTGATCAGCACAACAATTGCCATGCACCTGAGTTGATGGCATTCCTGCCTTAGATCAAGAGCTCGCTCTTTTACATGGCTTGAGCAATGGTGTTGTTATTTTAAACATCTCAGCAGCCAAGGCTTTTGCCTCCTTCCAAGAAGACCAAGAAAGCCGGTGTAGCTTTTTGAGCAGAGATGGGACATGCATTGCACACCTGATCCAGGGCCCCTGCTGGTGGAATGAGTTACCTGTTAGGCTGCTAACTAGAAGGTCAGCTGTTTGAACCCACCAGCAGCTCATCGGGAGAAAGGCTCTGCTCTGCTCATGATTATGCACATGATGAGCTGTCTGCAGTGGCAGCGGCTAAATGCTCGGCACCACTTTCTGGGTACTTCTCATGTACCGGGCACACACCTGGGTTCACTTCCTCCCCAGAAACACTCTCTGAGCTGCATGGTCTCCTCCATCTCCGTTTTTTATCCCAGGTCTTCAGAAGTGAAGGAGATTTCAGAAAGGTTGACGACTTTCATTTTCAGCCACTCTCCGAGCTAGCAGAGACCACGTCTGAGCTTAGACCCAGGCCATCGGACCTGGTGCGAATTCTTAATGACTCACCAATTTTGGAGGGCCAGGAGACCCAGCCGGGCTTGCCAGTGGCTCAGGATCAGTAGTGCGCTCATCGGTCAAACCTGAGACAGGCAAGCATATATTCGGCAAGAAGACTTGTTCGCGAGTTTTCCTGGCAGCCTTATTCATCTCAGGATAGGCTAGCCCCACACGAAATCAGCTACCCAGCGGTCGGAGGAATGGCAATGGCTGTGTGCTCATGCAAGGGCCCGCTCCTCCCAGCCCAGAAGGCACAAAGGGAAAGAAACACACACTGCAGACGGAGCTCAGGCACCTGCTGCGAGAAGGAAGGGGTTCACACAAGAGGACACTGTGTGATTCCATTCGTGTGAAATCCCTAGGATAGAAATAAACCAGGACTCTGGTCACCTGGGGAGAGGGAGTAGACATGAGCTTGGACGAGGCACGAGGCACCATTTCTGGGAAGATAATGATGGTAGCAGTCTCTATTTTGCAAGGAGTTTAGCCTGTACAGGTGAATGAATTTAGTAAAAGTCAGAGAACATATGCTTGAGGCTTATGTATTCACTGTATATCTATTTTACCTTAAAAACGCCAAATTGTACTAAGATACTAGACTCTGGTTAAAATCGTTGCATATTTACGGGTCAGGGTTCTGCTGTCTATAATTTATTTTGAATAATTGGGGGGAAAGATGGACTGATATATGATTAAGAGATGTTTGGAAAGATATGATACAACAAGTAAGATAAAGTGTTAATGATAGAATCTAGGTGATGAATATGCAGGTGTAAAATTCAACTTCCCCCTATGCTTGAGAATATTTATAATAGACATCGAGGGAGAAAAATGGGCTCCCAGCTGAGGTCCTTTGTAAAGAGTGGTCGTGTGGCCTCAATACTTTATGACTACAGTCATTGGCCAGAAGTTGGACCACCTGGAAGAAGTAGGTAATGACAGTGGTCCACTTTAGAGGACCAGGTGAAGTGAAGGCCAAGTGTCCAAAGTTCACAAGGAAGCGCTCTCTCTCTCTCTCTCTCTACTGACTGTACTACCGTGGTTCTCAACCTGTGGGTCGCGACCCCTTTGGGTGTCGAACGACTCTTTCACAGGGGTCACCCAATTCATAACGGTAACAAAATGACAGTGATGAAGTAGCAACAAAAATAATTTTATGGTTGGGGGGTCACCACCACCTGAGGCACTGTATTGAAGGGTCGCGGCATGAGGAAGGCGGAGAACCACTGCTGTACTAGTACACAGGGCAGCCTTACACATGGCCACGAATTTAGTGGCTTGTTGTTAGGTGCCATCGACTCAATTCCAACCCACAGTGAACCTGTACACAACCGAAAGAAACACTGCCCAGTCCTGCCCCATCCTCCCAATGGTTTCTGTGCTTGATCCGGTTGCCACTGCTGTCTTCCACACCACAATTCAAACACATTGATGCTCCTTTGGTCTTCCTTATTGGGTGTTCAACTTTCATATGCAAATCACAGGCAATTTCTCGGACTAGGTCAAGGGTGCCTTAGTCCTTAAAGTCACATCCCTGCTTTTCAGTACTCTTAACCTCCCTGGCGGTAATCCCCGAGTGTGGCTTGGGATAAAGGTTAACTGTCAGAAGAAGTTTATCATACCTGGAATGTCTACTAGAGAGATTCAAATGAGTCATTTCTTAAGAATTACAGGCCTACAATATAAAACAACACATTTTATGCAAAACAATGTACCGCATTGGGTACAAAATTACTGACACAATTAGACTGCCAGGAAGGTTTTAAAGTGGTCTGGTGTAGCAAGCAGCCTTATCCGGTGAAACAACGGGTCTTTGGATCTCTTAGCTGCTGCTTCCATGAGCACTGATTGTGGATTGGAGCAAGACAAAATCCTTAGTGGCTTATGACGGCGGAACTGTATTTATTTTCTCACAGTTTGGGAGAGCCGGTGAATCAAGGCCATGCTTCCACTGCAGGCTCCAGGGAAGAATTCTTCATGGCTCCTCTAGTGATTTCTTTAGCTTGTAACTGTATCACTCTAATCTGTGCCTCTGTAGTCACGCAGTCGCAGTCTTCTTCCCTGGGTCTCTGTGTGTCCTCTTCTGTGGTAATGACACCATCTGTTGTCAATTTGAGACTTAGGAGTGAAGGGGGGTGGAGTTTAGCCTGTCAATCAGGTCACAGCTTGATGACCTCATTCTGAGGCGCTCAGGAGATAAATAGCTCGCAGGAGGC
>NW_022103968.1:13517764-13521256 GCF_000313985.2 Echinops telfairi
GAGATGCTTACAAGCCACTGAATCCACAAGACTTCCCACCCACTGGCCTGTGATCTTCCTGCATTCGACCTCATCACGTGTGTTTCGTGAGTCTGAAGAGGGCTTTATTGATTGGTATGAGACAGATGGGCTAATCGCGAACTCATGGAATTGATCCAACTGGGCTGGGATGCTCTCTTAATGTACAATTACTCTTTATATCAGGTTCTTGCTTATACACATATGAGTGTCTATGAATTTGTTTCTCTAGTCTACCCGGACTAACACATCTTCTTAAAAGGATACCATTCTTTGGATTGGGACCACGTGAATCTACTATAATCACTGTAACTTGCTTACATCTGCAAAGACCTTCTTTCCAAATAAGGTCCCATTCTGAGCTTGTTTAATCCACCTGGGGACCCCGAAGGTGGGGAGAGAGGGTGGAGGTCTATAGTAGAGGTGGGGGTGGGGGGAAGGAAATTTGATTAAATTTGACAAGAAAAAGAAACAGGGACTTGGGAGTGAGGAGAACAAAGTAAGTGGGCTTGAGAGGAAAGGGCTATTTCTCAGCCATAGGCCTCTCTATCCATTCAGATCTCATGAATATTTGAAAGAATTAAAATGTAAATCTGGGAGATGAAATCCCAGGGCACAGTGTAAACAGGAGGGGCTTTTGCCGCACAGACAAAGCTGTTCTTTTTCCTTGTTAAACAGCGCTGGGTGGGAAACCATGTCTGGATGCACAAGTTTTATTTGAGATGGATTAAGGCTCGTGATGAGTGATTCTCTGAAGGATTGGAGGTGCAGTTCTCATAAGCCCACAAAAGTTCAGCTCCTTATCTGGGGCTTATCCCGACCTGACCAAACCTTTTAGGCCGGCGTGGAGGGTAGAGACCTCCAGCAGCTGGCAGTTAATATCCTGCATCAGGAAATCACCTCTGGGGGAGGCGATGGGAGGGGTCTAGAAATGAATGTGCTCTTGGAACAGAGGGAAGCAGGCAGTGGGCTATTCTTCCTTGGCTTGGACCACCCATTTCTTTGGTGGGTGGATTACAAATTCAGCCCTTGTAACCCCTTTGGAGGAGTAAGTGCCTATTAGTTCTTGAGACTTTAAACCATGTTCAGTTCTCACGTCAACTTACATGAGGCAACCCCTGCCTATCCCTCGGACTTAATCTTCTTTGAGCATCCCCTGCCTTGAGACATCTTCTCTGGAGGCTTCTGTTCTGACCCTCAGGCCTGCTGCTCAAGTTTCCTCTGGGACATTCCTCTTAAACCCAAGACCTTTTGGCAGCCACTTCTGAAAAACCTTCCCTGACCATTCTGGCTCAAGTTTTACCTCCAGACACCCTTTCTCAGTTTCATCTTTAATTTCTTTAGAGCACTTGTAGTGGGTTGAATTCCATCCTGCCTTACCCCCTACACACACGCATTCATGTGTATTTGAAACCTTGGATTGTAATTTTTTTTTGACTTGGGGTCTTGGCAGTCATTAGTTATAGATCCTGAGATGAAATAACTTTGGCTTTAGGATAGATTTGAGGTCTTTATACGAAGAGGAGAGAATAGAACAGGAGAGAAAGATTAGATAGATAGATAGATAGACAGACAGATAGACAGATAGATAGATAGATAACTGTGCTTATGGTCCCAGAAACTGGAGGAGATAAGGAACGATTCTCCCTTAGAGCTTTCAGAGGAAGTGTGTCCCTGCTGACCCCTTGATTTCAAGCTTGGAACTTCCTGCCCTGCAAGAGAATAATTTCCTGTTGTTTCAAGCCCCTAGGTTTTTGCACTAACTTGTAGTAACCATGGAAAAGTAAGGCTGTACTCAACCCTGTCTGACATGACAGGCCTCGGCCTCGTTTGAGGTTGTTGTTGCTTTGTTTACACAGTCATTGCCCATGTCCCTAACTAGCATATGCATGACAGGAGCGAACGGGCCATGCTATTCCGCATCAAATCCCAGAGCCTGTAACAGCCCCAGTCCCTACGTACATGGGTTGATCCCAACAAAATATCTTTAACCTGTCTCTGCAATCAATGGGCGGACGTAGACAAGTCAGCACAGTAATATATATAGTGTCAGTCCCTTTTAGGTGCCTTAAAAAAAGGCCCAGTCAAATAGAGACTTTCAAGTGCATCACCCGGGCCATGTAAATTCAAGGCAGAGAGGGTCACTCAGAAGGGTTTGGGGACTTGGTTGGGGGGCGGGGGGACCCCAAAGGAGTCATCTTGATAGACAACCACAGGGGCGGAAACCGCACAGTGATGAGAAGCGCGCTGGGAGTGCTGCTCCCCCAAACTCAAGGAACATTGAAAAGGAGCCCAGTTCAAGACCCTCAAGGAGGCCCGGGCTGTTGTTTGATGGGGTCTGAGTCAAGGAGCACCGAATTCTTCGGGAAAAGGCTGGGGAGAGGAAAACACCACCTTCCAAAGCGTAGAGAACATCACGTTTCCCCTAACAGGGGTTTCGATGGTTTTGTGGCAGTCCTTTGTGACTTGCCCCAGGGCTTTCCAACCCAACGGGTCCATCCTACCGGGTCCATCCTCTGGAACTCTATCCAACAATTATCTGTTGCTGGGCATAAGGTTCGCACAAGCCCATCGTTTTTGGAAGTAGACTTACCTCCAGGTCCCTTTGGTAGTCTGTCTTAGTCTGGAAGGTCCACTGAAACCTGTCCACCAGGAATGACCCTGCTGCCATAGGAACTATCAGTGGCATAGCTTCCAGCATCAAGTCTCAAAGGATAACATCCACACACGTGTGCTGTCTCACCTCCTCCACCCCACACCAGGGGGCTTCAGGAAGATGGTGGAAAAAATCGATTATTATTTAATTTTCTATTTCATGAATTTTTTAAGTTCCTATGTGTATGAATATGTGTGTATGTGAGAGGGGGTAGGGAGAGAGGGAAAGGGAGAGGGTAAGAGAGACAGAGAGTGACAGAAAGAGAGAGAGATTCTACTTCCATATAGGTTAGAGCAGGAGTCCTCAAACTACAGCCTGCGGGCCACATGCGACCCGCTGAGGACATTTACCCAGCCCATGGGGTGTTTTTGCCCCATTTTGTTTTTTTAATTCAAAATAAATATGTGCAGTGTGCATAGGAATCTGTTCATAGTTTTTTTTTAAACTGAAGCCCAGCACCCCAACGGGTCTGAGGGACAGTGAACTAGCCCCTGCTTAAAAAGTTTGAGGACCCCTGGGTTAGAGCCTTGCACACCCTCTATAGCTACTGTAGGAGCTCTGGTGGTTTGGTGGTTACAGGTTAACCTGCGATCCGAAGAGTCAGCAGTTAGAAACCACCAGCCGCTCCTCAGGAGAAAGACTGGGCTTTCTATGCCCATGAAGAGTTAGTCTCAGAATCTCAAAGGGGGTAGTTTTCCTGTCCATTAGGGAGGGTCACTGGGAGCAGCATCTATTAGATGGCAGTAAGGACTCTGTCCTCGAGGGCCGTCATGGTGGGTTTAAATCACCTCAATGACAATGGTTGGGTGTACTCCATT
>NW_022103968.1:13522804-13523669 GCF_000313985.2 Echinops telfairi
ACTGTGAAAGTACAACCCCAAAGACAGCACTACACGGATGGGGAGGGGGGTGACTTAGAGTAAGAAGGTCATTCTTTGAAAAGCTTGAAAGAAGGCCGGAGGATTGGGGGAAAGGGCTTTCTTCATTTGACCATGACATCGAGTTCTTTAGGGAAGGGATTGCAAAGGTGCCAGTGGTCTATTGTTCAAATAAAGTTTTATTGGCCAACAGCCACACCTGTTCCCTTACATATCGTGTATCACCGCCGTAGCGCTATAGTAGCAGAATGGAATCAGTTCTGCAGAGACTGTGTGTGGCCCGTAAATGGAAACCATGTACAGAAAGATAAGGGGATTTCAGAAAGTTCACGGAGCACTGGAATGCAGAAAATAACAGAATTTTCCCACGCACTTTTCTTTCGAAGCTGCCCTGTAGTTTGCCGACCCCTGCTTTCCCACAGCTCCAAGGCAGGTGTTTGATCAGCGTCATCCTGAACCAGAAAGTTCAGAAGCAGTCACTGAGCTTGAGCTATTGATGGAGTGATGCAGCAAACCTCCCCGTGGCTCAAAGGTGCGCCTCAGTGGTGAAGTGTCTCTTTAATTCAGTCATGTAGCAAACAATGATCGATCCTCTTGCTGCACTAAGGGTTGACTCATCCGAGAAAGAAAAAAAAGTTGATGCCACTCCGTGGTTCTGTTTCCATCCTAATTATTGAGCACCGGTAATCCGGTAATGGGCGGTAGAGTAAACCTCTATCAACCAGAAGACTGACTTACTCAGAAACCCAGCCCTTGATCCAGCTAAATATTGTGTACTTTGCTACCTATCGACAAGAGCCATACCAGAGATTTTAATTAACCTTTCAAACTCCCCTTCGATTTCTTC
>NW_022103968.1:13524705-13528398 GCF_000313985.2 Echinops telfairi
TCTGCACTCCCCCTCATTCACAATGATTTGATTTTTTGTTCTTTGATGCCTGATCCCTGATCCCCAAGCTTTATAATGAATGTCTTTTTCACAGCTGCCCGCTCTCCTTTGCTTTGGTGTAGGACTGGCTTGGCTGAGTGGGAGGCTGGCCTCTAGAGGCAGGTAGAAATGCAAGGATCATCCCTCCAGGCTGGATGTGCAGCCTCCACCATTCCTATCACTGTGCCCGTCTTCTAAGGCAGCAGGCACCGGATTTTCCCAACAAAACAGGATTCACATCTTTTAGGAGACCGCTCTTTCACCGCTAGCTGCGCCAGAACACACAAAACGGTGTGATTGATGGCGTGGGGCCTGGCACCTTTCAGTGAACCTGGGACTTGATGAAACCCTTTCTCTCTGCACCAACCAGCCATGTTCCCTTACCATCCCCCCCACCCCACCCCACCCACCCCAAATTGGGTTTGGTTTTATTTCACTTTGAATGGTTTCAAGAAAAAAGAAAAGGAGGGGGGAAATGTGTTAGTAGATTTTTAAGAATCAGCACGGAAACCCCCCAAAGTCCTCAGAGCCTTTTTGTTTCCCTCCCGCCCTGGGAGGAGGTGTGGCGGTGGCAGGCAGGAGAACTTGGAACTTCCGAACCCGCCGGTGGCAACAAGGGCCGGTAAGAACGCAACCAAGGAAATGCCCCTAAAAAGCCCCCAAAAAAAAAAAAAAAATTCTATTTTTATTTCGTAATCTTGAGCCTCCTTCGCTACTTTAGTAACTGCTGAAAATTAGCCTGACAAATGTGGTTTCTCAGCTTGACCCTGGACCAGTTCTTTCTGAGGTGCAGGGAGAGAGACAGACAGCTAGACAGAGAACGAGAGAGAGAGGAGGGTGGGGGCCAGGTGGGAGGAGACGTGAAGGGGGTGGGAATTATCGAAGTGGGAGGAGGGAGTAGATTAATAGCTGGCAACTGTGTGGGCCTCCTCCTAGTTATCTTTAAAGGACGCTTAAATACAGAAAACCCTTTCCAGCTGGGAAGCATTCCTCCGGGTCCCGGGTGGGTAGAGGGAAGGACAACTTCTCAGACGCCTCATCTCTCTCTGCACCCCGCTTGCTGGGCTGCCCAGGAGCACGGGTGGGTAGAGGGAAGGACAACTTCTCAGACGCCTCGTCTCTCTCTGCACCCCGCTTGCTGGGCTGCCCAGGAGCACATCCAGTCCCGAGGAGAGCCCAGCCACACATGTTGGGTGTTTCCTGAAACACGATTGTGTGTTTTTTTTCCTCTTTTATTTTTATTTATATTAAAAAATCATTTTATTGGGGGCTCATACAGCTCTTATCACAATCGGTACATCATCCATTGTGTCGAGCACATTTGTATATTTGTTGCACTCCTCATTTTCAAAACATCTTATATGTACTTGAGACCTTGATATCAACTCCTCATTTCCCCCCCCCACCCTCCCCCCTCAAGAACCCTTAAATTATTATTTTGTCATGTCTTACACTGACTGATGTCTCCCTTCGCCCCTTTTTCTGTTGTCCCACCCCCTGGGAGGGGGTTCTATGTAGATCATTGTGATGGGCTCCCCTTTCTCCCTCACCTTCCCCTTACACTCCTGGTATCACTACTCTCATTATTGGTCCTGAGGGGTTTATTGGTCCTGGATTCCCTGTGTTTCCAGCTCTTATCTGTACCCCTGTACATGCTCTGGTCTAGCTAGATTTATAGGGTACAGTTGGGGTCATGATGGGGGGGTGGAGGGGAAGCATTAAAGAACTAGAGGAAAGTTGTATGTTTCATCATTGCTGTACTGCTCCCTGATGGGCTCGTCTGTTCCTTGTGACAGGATGTGAAAGGGGATGTCCAATAGTCGTCAGATGGGTTTTGGGTCTCCACTCTGCCTTCCCCTTCATTCACATTGATAGGATTTTGGGTTCTGGGCCTTTGATGCCTGATACCTGATCCCATCGGCACCTCATGATCACGCAGGCGGGTGTGCTTCTTCCACATGACATGTTTTTCAGAGGGTGTGCTCAGGCTCTGGCCAGGTAGCTAGGGTTGTCAGCTCAGTGCGAGATGCTTCCCACTGGGTGAAGGTGCAGCCGTCATCCTCAAGGGCCACCACTGGCCTGGCTCTTTGTGCTTTCCAGCAGGAGCCCTGGTGGCAAAGCGGATTACACATCGGGCTGGCAGCCTCAAGATCAGCAATTTGAAACCACCAGTCGCTCTGTGGGAGGAAACACAGTTTTCTATTCCACTAAAGATTTACACTCTGGGAAACCCAGGGGGTTCTGGTCTGCCCTAGAGGGTCGGAATCCACTCAGTGGCAGCAAGTTCTTGCTTTCGGAACCAAGCCAACCTTGCAGTTTCCTTTGATCATCCGTTCACCTTGTGCCAGGCCACGGGGCAGACTCTGAAGAGCCCTGCCATAGAGGTTTGACCAGAGAGTCACTTGACATGAATTTTCCAGGGCTGGTGGTGGTGTCGAGGGTGGGTCCGTCGATGGTGCTTCTAAGCAGGCCTAGCCCCAGCATCTAAGAACCCAGGGTGAGGGTACTAGGGAGGCCTACCTACCCCAGGTAAGCGGTGTTACCCACAGGGCACGGGACACCCAGCCTGTAAGCCCAGATGCCTCCCCTTGTCGGGAAGGAAGACTAGTTGATTTACCTTAGTTATACACTCCCAGCCTGTGGGAATGAGGAACAGGGTGTCTATTTAAGGCAATATCTTTTTATGCTGGTGCAGGAAAAAGTCCCAAACCACGCAGAAACCCAATTGCTCCCGTAAGTCGACGTAAGGAGCAAAGGATTTATTTGGACTGGGGAGTGTGAAGCAGGCAACTCCTCATTCCTAGTGAACCGAAAACGAACTCGGGTTGTGGTGCTCGCGGTCCAGATCAATGAAGCGTCGGGCCTTGAATTTTCTCTTGAAAGGCTTAGCTCTCTTTGGAATGTTTTCAGGTATTTGGAATCAGAGGAGGCAGCCCAGTTAAAAGCCAGCCATTGCCCCCTTGGCCAGGCCCAAGTCCCCGCCTCTTGAAGAGTGAAAAAGGTGTCCTTAAAATGCAGTCCGCCTGGGGCTGTGGGTGGAAGGCTCCTTAGAACGTCAGCTTGTCACATGGCAGTGGCTGCAGGAAAGTTGATTACCTCGTGCCAAAAAAGAAAAATAATAATAAGTCATTTTGATTTCATTTTTCAGAGTTGAACTGGAGACTCAGAATATACTTTGAAAAAATAATAATTATGCTTCTTATTTGGCAACATATGGTGAAAATCTCTACCACCTAGCAACGTTAAAGACCAGAGCTGGGACTTGGGACTCTGATGGTGATTGCATCTACCTGTATGGGGGCTTTATGTGCTGACAATTTGAATCACTTATAGATGCACACTCAACACGCTAGCATAACTAGTACTGTGGGCTTTTTTTTTTTTTGGCTGACTAAATGATAGGCAAAGCAATTTTCAACAAATGTTTCCCAGTCGGCTGTCACCATAGAAGCCTTGTAATACTGCTTTTTAACCTTAGCATTGGCAGCTATCCAGAAATTATTACATTGATACCAAACTGCCTAGTACCAAGCAGCTGCCCTTTTCTCCACGGGAACCCGGTGAACTCTAGAAAAGGCGCCAGCTCCCTCCCGCCTCACCTCCCTGGGCTCTTATTTCAGGGGGATCTTTTACCTGTTCTTGTTTCTCTGTAGG
>NW_022103968.1:13528723-13530103 GCF_000313985.2 Echinops telfairi
GGGCGGATGATGACCTTGTGTATCTGAAGGATTGGTTGCTATGACTTTGGGGAAGGAAGGAATGAGTCACCATGTCCTCCTGTGCAGGAGGGCTGGGGCCGAGCCGTGGGCAGAGGGGAGGCCTGGTCAGCCTTCTTCAGGCCTCAGGAAGAACTCTGTTGGTTCCTGCAGCTGCACCTTGATGGAGGCCTTGGTAGTACAAATGGTTAACATTTCGAAGAGGCTGGGTTGCTAAACACAAGGTTGGAGGATCTAATCTACTCGGAGGCACGATGGAAGGAAAGCCTGGTGGTGATATGCTTTGAGAAGATCAGCCATTGAAGACACAGTGGAGCCCATCTCTCCGCTAGCACATCTGCGGCGCTCGAGTGCACTGGAATCAACTCTGGCCACTGGCACCGGTCAGGAGAAGTCCTTATCTCCTTCCATCTCCAGTGGACAGAGCAGTGTCTCAGGATAGACTCTGACTCCCTTGGAGCCCCTCGCTGCACTAGAACTCCAGGAAGAGCAGGGCACGCAGCTCTGGTGTTCAGGCAGAGAGAAAGGAGCAGCCAGAAGTTTGACCTCAAACTTCTATGAAGCTCCACTCAAGTTCCAAGTGCCCCTGTGCAGGCTCTTACTGGGCACCAAGACTTGAAAGGTTCTGCTTTACGATTGCAGAGGAGCCTCCATTGTCTGGCTGGGAGCTCAGCGCTTAGCGTAGCCATGTCAACGTGTGGAATGATAGGGAGTCTCTTGTGAGTCAGTGGGGGAGGTTCCCATGCCAAGTCAGCCTGGGCTTGACACCATGGGAGCCTGGTAGTATCCCTGTTACTACCCTGAGCATGTCTGATTCTTGTCTCTGCCTTGCCTAGGGCAGTCATCTGGCTCCAGATTCCTCCCAAGGGGACATTTATCTTCTCTTAGAGAGCCATGCCCATCTCCACCCTCATCAAGAAAAGAGACCTTAAAAAAACCTCTGGCCTAATGCATTTGCCTTGACCTTCTAAAATATGAGTGCTATAAATGGAGAATAGATAACTGTTATATAGCCATGGTTCATAGACAATTCTGACTTTGGCTTGGAAAAAAGCATTGTCCCAGATAAAATTGGAAATATAAACAGTCATACGCAATCAAAGTCAAAGCACTGAATAAAATCGTGGAGGTCACTAGTGTTCAACTGACTTTGCTTATTTCCATGGCTGGAGAGATCTTTCTTTCAGTCAGTATGACCAGATAGGTGGATTCATGAAGGGCTTTGAGAATTTGCTTAGGAAATAATTGTGCTTCGCACACCAGCCTATGCAATCACGAGGTGTCGAAGGGATCAGGTATAAGGTATCATCAGAACAAAAAATCTTACCATAGTGAATGATGGGGGGAGTGCGGAGTGGAGAC
>NW_022103968.1:13531827-13533059 GCF_000313985.2 Echinops telfairi
CTTCCTTGTCCTCTTCTGTACCTGGCCTACACCTGTGTGTGGCCTTCCTCCTCCCTCACCCACTGGTCCACAGAGTCACACGGGCTGAGAAAGCAGGGAGCCCATCATTTGGATTATCCTGGGGGGTAGAGTGTGGTGCTCATCACACGGCGAGCGTTCCATGAGTGATCGCAGGGGAGGGAGGGAGGAAGGAAGGCAGGCATCCCTGCCCTTGTTCTCATGGACCAACCTGAGAGCATCCCAGGGGCTGCGCTTTGAAGCCCTCAGAGATAAACATTGACGTAACCCTGCCATTCTTAGTAGTCTTCCCTGCCTTCATGTAGGTTTTCCATGACAATCATTTTTAGATTTCAAATGGCTCCCCCGTCATAGCCTGACAAGCTTCTAATCCCCTGACGGATGTGTGTGCAGAGAAGGTAAATGGGTTTTCATATCAACCCACATAAAACACAATTAAACATTGCCGAAACCAGCGATGGAAAAGTTGATTGCTGCTCTCCTGTGCCAGATGAAATAGCTTTTGGATGAATTCCTCCGTCAGATTATCCAAGCCACTAACCCTTAGATGATTATGTTAACTAGGCTTTATTAATATTAGAAATAATGTCACCATCTTTGGAGCTGGAGAATTGGAATATAACTCCTGGAGTGAGTCTGAAGTCAGGGGGACGTTCCTTCTAGCAGGGGGCGCCCCCTGAGCCCATCGCCCAGCTTGTTCTCTGTACCATGAGACAATGTGGGCAGGGAGACCAGCGGGCAGCCAGGAAGGGTCTCCCAGAAATGTTGGCAGAGCCCAGGACTTTGGCTTCATAACCCCAAATGGACATTTCTGCAGTTAGCAGCCTAACGGGTAACCGCAATGCCACCAGGGCTCCTGAAAGTGGGCATTTTTGAAAGAAAAAAACTTAATACCAATACACACTGTTTTGCATTCACAGAGACTTCAGTCTGCTTCTAGACTCCTTGGTGCTTTTATTCACGCGGTCACAGGCACCGTCCTCATTTCTTATACTTCCTTGCCTTTGAAACCCGTCTTCCACCCACATGTAGCCCTGGGATCATTGCACTTGGTGCAGTGTGCGAACACACCTGTTTCAAGCCTCCAGTGACCCCTTCATTGAGTTTTAACATGAAGGTGCCCAGGAATGTGATTGGTTCTTGAGCAAAGAACCGAGACGTGACCCTGTGAACACAGGACGACACCTTCCTTCCAGTGTCACACCTTGAAGGGA
>NW_022103968.1:13534787-13535733 GCF_000313985.2 Echinops telfairi
GGTAGCTGGACCTGTCAGCTCAGGACTCAAAGGGGCTCCTCAAAGCCATCTGGAGGCAACTTGTTCTCTGACCACGTGGAGATTCCAGGAACCAGTTCCTAGGAGGTCAGAGAAGTTGGCTGTCTCTGCTGCTCTACGGCATAGGATGAAGAGAGGGTTTGCAGACAGTGGGTGCTTCATGAATATCAGAGCTTCCCTGGAAGGCGGGCAGATGAGAAGAGCACCACGGCTCATGAACATGCTCCATGCAACCTGCTTGGGATGCACTGGGAGCAGCCAGCAGCCTGGGGTGAAATCAAGCAGCTCACCCTCTGATTTCCAGGCACCAGTGTGCTGGTTGGCTGGCCAAAGGCAGTGACCCTAGCGCCAGTCTGTTTACCTACAGAGGCAGTGGGGTCGTGCGTAGGGCCTGGATCTGGGCTTCTGGACACCTGCTTCAGGTCCCGAGTCTGAGAGAGGAGCATGTCTCTGGGGAGGCAGAGCTGGAGCAGACCCGTTCCCCGAGGCAAGAGCACAAACTGCCAGGACCACTGGGACAGATGCTCAGAGCAGCCCCTGGTGTGTCGCCAAACATAGGGGAACCTGGGAGCTGAATATTATGTCAACCAGCATCGACTCATATTGTCATTGAGCCAGAAGCAGAGAAGGCAAGAAACAAAACAGGAGAGGGCCCCAGCCTGGACTCTTAGAGTCTGCGCTCCCAGAGGACCAGATTCCCCAAACTCACGGCCATTGAGTCGAGGCCGACTCACAGAACACCTTGTGAGTTTTTGAGACCCTGTTTACAGGAGGAAAAAGCCCCATCTTTCTCTCAAAGAGTGGCTGGGCGTTTTGAATTCCTGACCCTGAGGGCCATAGCCCAACTTGTAACCACTATGCCTCCAGAGGGGCTGGGCAAAGTGAGCTGGCAAGGCTCACTTCCTGCAAGACATTCCCAAGGAGAAGC
>NW_022103968.1:13537576-13538586 GCF_000313985.2 Echinops telfairi
CCTGGCAGTTAAGAAAAGCGTTTTCCTACAGCTCATCAACTAGGATCAAGTGTAGGCGTCTGCGTTTGCAGCCCCCCTGGATCGTTCTAGTGCCCCCCTCCAGGGGGTGGTAGCACCCACTTCAGGAAGTGCGGTTCTAGAGGGTTTCTGATATAAGTTCAGCGAATGCTCCAGGACAGAGAATCGAAGGCTCTCCGGATCCCCTCCTTTGACAGCTTTCTGCTGTGCTCGATTAATTAGGCCTTTGACCTCTGGGAGTGGAGGGTAGGAGAGAATGATTTCCAATAGTGCAAGGCAATGGGCCAAACTCTGCCACTCCCCACACATAAGCTTCTCAATGAAACAGCCAAGACCTGGCTTCCCTGTAGGGCTTCGACATAAAATCATTCCAGTAAGAAGCTGTTGTTGAGGAAACACTTGCTGTTATTATTATTATTATTATTATTGATTTTACTATTATTCACAGTTCTAATCTTATCATCAAGAACAATTCTAATCTCATCAGGATAGTTCTTTTCCCCCATGTTTGTAGAGTCTTAGCACAACCACAAGAGGACCTCTGGTAGCATAGTGGTTATGTGCTGGGCTGCTAACTGCAAGGTCAGCAGTCCGAATCACCAGCCCCTCCATGGGAGAATGACTAGATTTTCTATTCCTGTAAAGAGTTACAGTATCAGAAACCAACAGGGCAGCGTTACCCTGCCCTATAGGCTCAAGATGGGTGGAAATCAACTCAAAGGCAGTGAGTGGGGGGTTTGGTTTTATCACAATCACAAGGACGTGACCCCTCTCTTAAGTTCAGTGGTTCTCAGCCTTCCTCATGCCATGACCCTTTCTTTTTTTATTTTTTATAATCATTCTATTAGGGGCTCATATACCTCTTATCACAATCCATACATACATCAATTGTGTAAAGCACATTTGTACATTCATTGCTCTCATCATTCTCAAAACATTTGCTCTCCACCTAAGCCCCCAACATTAGCTCCTCATTTTCCCCCTCCCTCCCC
>NW_022103968.1:13540380-13542240 GCF_000313985.2 Echinops telfairi
ATCTTCACTACCCGCTGCCCAATGTTGAAAGGCCTTCCTTGAGCAGGTATATTATTTATGTGCCTGCTATTTTGGTTGCTGTTGTAACTCAGTCGGATGAGATTTACTCCAACATTTGCCACGTTTCTTGCCTTTTTACTTAAACTTCGAGAGGCCTCCTCTAGGTTTCCCTGTGTACAGTTAGTTCTTTCTTAGCTTCAGCTGCAGGGGCTTTTCAATACATTCTTGAAAAGAAGAAACCTAATGAACAAACAGCTGAGTGTGGGGTTATTGTGAGCTTTTTACAGATCGCTAAACATGGCTTCTGGCAGGAGGAGACATGCATGGGAAGGCAGGTGACAGAGCTGAGCCTTACTCCTGACCGTGGGGTAGCTCCCACTACTGATGGAGTGAGCTCAGGGTCCTGAACCCCAAGGTGACTTCGCCTGTGGAGATGTCTGACTGACATCACTTTGATGGGCCTCGATGGCTGCACCCTAAGCAGCTTGGGAGGCAGAGGACTCACCTTTGTCCTCCCCTCACGGCATACCTACATTTCACACATAAGCTTGCGCACACACATCTTACCCATGATTCCTGCTTTGAACTGCTCAACAAGACCTAACAACACCTCCCACACACTCGACCCCAAAGCCGTACGGCCAACACGTTCTTCTTCTTCTGAGCATCTTATTACTCTTACAGGCGAAGGAATCATGGGGTCTTTGTTCCTAGGTTCTCACAAACGGAGTCCAGTAGCCTGATTTTCGTTCCTCATTATCTATCATCCATCCCAAGGACTTTATCAGGATGGGCTCTCTAACAGGAAACACGCGTTATTTGTGGACAGCGGGCGCTGTGTGTGATGATTTAGAAGGAGGAGAGAGATCAGGCCTACTGAACTCCAAGGCCTTCTTTGTTCAAACAAACAAACAAACAAACAAAAACAACAACATGGATCTATGGAAGGCTTGCAAATGAGCGGGGGAAGACCTCAGGAAAGGATGCTTTCTAGTCAAAGAAGCTGCACATCCAGTTCTATAGAACGGCCTTCAGACCATCGGGGTGTCTCTGAACACAGAAGGGAAGGGAGCTTACACCTGGGACAAAAAGAAGATCCAGCCCCAGAGCTCACAACCCAAACGCATCTCTCAGAAGGAACCAGAGTGGGACAGAGAGCAGGAGTGGAGGAACAGGAAGGAAAGGCCAGGGATCGGCCATGGGCACGTTCAGAAGCTAGAAAGTAGAAGGAAAATCAGTAGTTTCGTTGAGAGAAAAAGTTAAGAATTTAGTGGAAAATCTGTAGTGCCTGAATCCGGAATGAAGGTTGATACACAGCTTTAATTATATCATTCGGTTATTTGTGACTCTGATTACCATCCTTTTTATTTAGCAACTGAATAATGAGCGCGTTGATATTGATGAAGACCTTCCAGTCTAGGTATTCATCACAGGGCCCAACTTTCCTGGCTTGTGTGTCAGGAGGCCTAGATTCACAAAGGAAAATTTCAAATTTGTGAGGACAGTATATGTATTTGGCGGTTATTTATGCCCTCACACGCTACACAAATAGGTTTTCTGTCCAGTATGCTGGAATTTATGCCGCTGAGTCTTATTACAATATTGTAAATTGAAGTGTGTATGAATTTTCCCTCCGAAATACCATTATTTCTCCCGAATGTTCACCTCAGCCAGGCACTTTTAAAACCTTTGAGTCAAAAAGGTGTTGTCTGAATTAATTACGTATTTGTTTGGGAAGAAATATTTGCTGACTGCCGTGGATTGGAATGATGATGAAGGAGATGGATTCATTTGACTAATTGTGGATTGCCAGAATGTCAATTGGCAGTAGTGGGGTGGGGGTGGGGGGGGCACAGTGTC
>NW_022103968.1:13542992-13550662 GCF_000313985.2 Echinops telfairi
GTTGAATCCGATCAAATGCTGAGAATGAGCCACTTCGGACCAAGGGTGTAGCTGGTTAGCTTTGGGGGTTGAGTTTGGGCTTTTCAGCTGGCCCAGAAAATGCTCGAGGGGCCACCAACCTAATAATTCTGTGTCACGTACATCTTCCTTTTTGAACAGCGTTTCCTTCAGTCCTACTCTGGGCAGCTTTGATTGGGGTGTGTGTACCGGCACCAGCAAAGGCACACACTATGGTGACCCCACTCAGATCTGCTGTGGGGCCTCGGCTTCTGGCTGTCCACAGAGAACTACATAAGCCCCTCACCCCACCCCCGGACTCTGTGGGCTGGAGTGCTCTGGGGACGGGGACTTGGGTCATCCAAGGTCCCTGTGTTGAGACTGCAAAGCAAGGAGTTTAGAGTTCAGTGCTCTTTGAAAATGCTCCAGTTTACCAACTGGGAAGGAGCCCAGCCCAAATAAGGACTGGGTACAATTCAAGCTTAGGATGACAGTAGGCAAATTGTCCGGGGCTTTGGGAAGCGGGTGTTTGCTTTCTAAGTCTAACGTGCACTCCACAAAGAGGTACCAAAGATGAGTTTTGAAACCGCAATCATGGCCGTCGCTGGTGGACACCCTTGCTGGTGAACGTGGTAGAAGGGGGCCTAGGGAGCCTGGGGTGGGTCCCCGGAGCCTTTCCTGGACTCTGTTGCAAGGCATGGTCTCTTGCTGGCTCAGAAACACTTGGCTTTGTCCTCAGAGTTAACACTGTGCTCTCCGCACCACCAGGTGTGTGGCGTGCTACTTACCGGTCAGAAGTAACAGCCAGGGGCGGACAGAGCTCTTCCCTCATCCTTTCGCAGTGATGCTGCTGTGGGCGGCCACTGAGTTGGCGGCGTGCAGACCAGAAGACGCGGTGTCTGGTCCTGGACCATCTCCGCCATCAAGGGTTTGTCTGGGTCCACTGTTGTGGCTGGTGGGTCAGTCCATCACATGGGGGGCTTGGCTCGTTTTCACCAACCCTGTGCTTTGCCAAACACGATGCCCTTTCCTAGTGATCCTGTAATGACGCCTTCTGTCCCATAGTAAGGACAGCGCTGCATGCTTTCTACAGCACGGTGCCATTATCCCAGCTAAAGTACTGTCTCTTTGAGGGTGGATACCTGGCGGTCCTTTGGAGAATGGGGAAGGATGCTTGGCGCCTCTTTTCTTGCATTCCCCATTGTCCTAGTTTGAACCTCATGTCTGTTTTCAGAGTCTAGCCAACTCTCACCCCAATCTTCTCCCACGCTCACTTCTCCTTAAGTGTCGCCAGCTTCAACATGGCCCCCAACCCCAGACCCGCCCTCTCTGAGTTTCCTATTGCATTTGGAGCCCTGTCTTGGCTCAAATGGGAATCAGCCTGGTCGTCTTCTCTTGATTCTCCACTCAGCACATCAGACCCGTGTCAGGATCGCTGGTTCCACCTTCTGGGTCCATCTCAAATCTTTCTTCCCCCTTGTCTCTGCCCCTGTGTCCTCTCTCCAGCCCAGGTTCTCACAATGGACCATGCTCTTTCTCTGTCTTTTGCCTTCTCCCCTCTGCACGGTCACCTTCACCATACGTAGACGTGTTCCTAGAATTATCTCGCTGGGAACCCTCAGTGACTCCTCACTGTCTAAGGAGGAAGCCTCCGTTCCTCATCCCAAAACTCCAACTCACTGGCATCGTGTCAGCGCTCACTCAGAGCTGCGAGTTTCCAAGACTGTCACTGTTTACGGGAGTCGAAAGCCCAGCCTTTCTCCCATGGAGCTGTTGGGGGTTTCAAACTGCCGACCATGTGGATCACAGCCAAATGCGTAGTGAGAACACCACCCGCCACGGCTTCACCTTTCTCACTAGGACCCAGAATATTCATCGTCAGCCTCTACCTTTCTCTCCAGCCTCATCTTCTGCTACACCCCGTGTGTTGTTCTCAACGCCCACAATGTTTGCCTTTCTGTAAACAAGCCAGCTAAGCTCCTGTGCCCATTGGTTCCCACCCACCTTGTTTGCCTAGCGAATGCTGGCTTACCCTTCAAGACCCGGCTCAAAAGTCCGTCTCTGAAAGCTGTGCACCCTGACCATAGCACCCACCACACTGCATGGTGATTGGCTGCGGGTGTGGGTGGTTCTTGAGTGTGGGCCCAGACCCTTATCTGTAGTGGCAGGTGCATTGTTGATGGAAGGCCAACACGTGGGCCTGGGAGGTTGAATGGAAGGTGGGATGGGAAGATTAGCATGAAAGATGGAGGGAAGAATAGAAAACCGAATGGAAGGAAGGAACGGGAAAGAATTCTTTCCACTTATTCTGAGTCTTATTCTTCATGCATGGACTTCTGTGTCCCCTCTCCCGGAAGCCCAAGGATGCCACGTTCTGATTTGTTGTCCGATCTACATCCAGCTCTGAGCATGAGCACACAGTAGCTCTTCACCAGCATGTGCAGATTAACCCATGCGTGGAAGAGGTGCTCTCAAATGTATGGCTGTTACAAAACAGCAACAAAATCCGGCCCCTGGGCAGGGTCTGTCTGCTTACACCTGGGAGGTCTTGTTTTCTTTTTAAAACAAATAGGGTGCCCTGGCTAGATTATCGGTGGTAGAATCTGTCTGCAGCATCAGACGTGAGTAGTCCCCTCCCCACTTTTTATATTGACATCCACTGAGAATAAAAGGAAAGTGAGGTCCGGTGCTAACCTGTTGAGCATGTCATCTCACATGCTGGCCTGCGTTGTGACTTACTGCCTCTCCCTGCCACGGGGTCAATTCTGGCTCATGGTGACCCCCTAGGACAGGCTAGAGCTGCCTGTTTTGAGTTTCTGAGACTTTAAATCTTCGGGACAATAGATAGCCTCATCTTTCTCTTGAGGAGCAGCTGGTGGATTGGAACCGATGACCTCCTATTAGCAGCTGAGTATGTAGCCCTCTATGCCACAAGGGCTCCTTGACTTGCTGCTTCTCTCCCACTCACTGCCATTGAGTTGATCCCAATGCATAGCAACCCCATAGGACAGGGTCGAGCGAGTCCCGTGGGGGTTCCAAGATGGTAACACTTTACGGGAGTAGAAAACCTGGTCTTCCTCCCTCGGAGCAGCCAGTGGTTTCACACTGCTGTCCTTGCAGGTAGAACCCAATGCATCCCCACTTGGGGCCTGCAGAGTTGAAATGGGCAGGTCCCTTTGGAAAAGGACGCTCATTCTCCCAGCCATCAGGTCAATGCTGAGTCCTCATGACCCTGAGGACAAGGGAGAGGTGCCCCTGTGGGTTTCTAAGACTAGCAATCTTCACGGGCACTGAAAGCCTCCTCTTTCTCTCGCAGAGGAGCGGCTGGCTTCAAACTGCCGACCTTGGGGCTAGTAGGTTAGCAGCCTGCCCAGGAGCCACTTCGCCACCAGGCTGTGAAGACAAAGAGAGAAAGCCCAAGTCCCATCATCTCCTGAATTTGAAAAGCAGCGCAACCCAATGCTGTGTTTTCTTGGATTCTCATGTTGGCGCTTACGATTTGTAGCTCTGGTGCTGGCACGGGCCAGTTGCAAGGAGGCATTGGCCCGCAGTTCTCCACAGGAGGACAATGCCAAAACAAAGGGACCCTGAGGGTGGCAGAGGTCGGGACCAGCCACCTCGACTGATTTTTCTGATGCTTCTAATTTAGTTTAGGAAGCCCAGTGAGCAAGGGAATCGCGGATGAAGTTCCCATGCGGGGCTTATAACGAGCATAAGATCAGCCCACATTAATCTCCCCCTGCAATGCTCTATGTGCGCGCATCTCACACTGCATTTTCTTCTTCCTCCTCTTCTTCTTCTGCCTGTGGTGGAAGGCAACCTGCTGGGCTCCCGGCTTGCTCCAGCTTCCCTGATAAACGTCCAGCCATCTTTTGGAGCAAGCACCTAGGCAGGCAGCTAAGAAGTCACATATTTCCTCCCAGTCATTCTCTCTCCCAGGGATGCGTTCGTTGGATCAAGCCCAGGATGGATTCCGCACCAGGCACAGAACAAACGCTATTAAGCTGGAGGAAAGCTGACATTTCTGCAGGCTGCTGCAGTGGTGGTATTTTATTTGCCTCCCTTGGGGGTCTGACTGTATCCTGCCTCTGCCCGTGATGTGCGCAGGTGAAGCTTGAATGCCACACACAGGTTTGCGAACAGGGTGTGCAAGAAAGAGACTCTCCTCCACGGTGCGTGCACGACTGAGATTTCATTGAAAGTCGTGGGACAGAGGGAGGGAGAAGTTCACACCTGCTGCCTTAAATGGATTAGGACCGTGCATTTGCAGGCAGGATGCGGGTAGGACTTTTCCATCAGTGATGGGGAACGGTTGCTGTGAAAATCTTTTGGAAGAAAAAGAAATCAATCCTTCACTCACTCAGAGCCATTATATGTTATTTTTGCTTTCCATGGTGAGAGAGAGAAAAATTATATTTTAAAGCTTATTAAAATGTTACCCATATAGATGGCTTTTAAAAGATAATTTATATTAGCACTGGTGCATAACCTTTTAAATTAATAATTCAGAACTGTGGTTAGAGGTTTCAGTAATCTCTAGTAGTATATTAGCTGCCTGTTCCACTGAGAAATTAGCACTCATGGACCAAGGTATAAAATTGAAAAATCTAACCTATTTGGTAGTCTGTTCTCAGCTGTGAGAATCTTCTTAAATGAAAGCCTATTAGTGTGAGAATTCTGAGTTTTAGACCCAAATCTCTTTCAGGCCATTATGGAGTTTTGTAAAGAAAGGCTTCTGCTGCCTTAACAATATGTTGAAGTCTTAAAAGTAGGCAGACTATTGATTTTTTTTGCAAGAGTTTTACTGCCCCAGAAGCTGAAGAATGATTCTCATGGCTAAAATTTATAGGTTATTAAGGAGAAGAGTGAGGAACACAGGTGGCATGGTGGTTCAGCATTTGGCTGCTCACCACAAGATAGGCAGTTCAAAGCAACCAGCCCCTCTTTGGAAGAAAGCTGTAGCCATGTGTGGTAGTCTGGGCAGACTAGAGACACAAATCCACAGAAACTCATGTAGATAAGAGAGAGTTTTATATAAAAGGTAAGTATACATTAAGAAAGTATCCCAATCCAGTCCAGTCCAAGGCTGTAAGTCCGACATTAGCCCATATGCCTGACACCGATCTTCAAAGTCCTCCTCAAACTTGTAAAACACATGCAATAATGCCGAATGCAGGAGGAAAGCCTAATCAATGAGCATGTAAGCATCTCAGCGCTGGCAGGGGTCTCCATGCAACTTCTTGAGCACCCAGGGCTGCATCAGGGTAGGTCGATGTGGCTTCTCTTCCGGGATGTCTCGCAGGAAGTGAGCCTGGCCAGCTGAGGCAGAGAACTAGTGAAGGCAGCCACACACTGGTCTGAACATCAGAGAGCAAGAGATCAGAGAATAAGAAAGGTGAGGCTCACCGAGCCATTTATCTCTCTGCCCTTCAATGAACCCCACATCGGCCAGGTTAGCACAATCAACCTTCACTATCTCACCATGTGTTTCCTTAAAGACCACAACCTTGGGAATTTCTACCCTGTTCTGTAGGGTCGCGATGAGTTGAAATCCACTCATCAGCGGTGGACAATGGGCCAGAGGAAGAATGCAAGGACAAACCAAGTCAGAATGTTCACAAAATTGGCCGTTTTTTGGGTTAGAATCCACTGAGCTTGTTTTCCTGAAGCATAGGCCTCTCTGTGTCTGAGAAGTACTTCTTGGCCCTATGGTAAATTGATAGAGATCAGAAACGTACGGGAATCCGATTTTAGCCCACCAGGATGCAGTCACGTTGCCTAGCTTGCACCGAGAGGGCAAAGGGACTTGGTGGTTTTGTTTGTTGGTCTTTTCAAAGTCGAATGCATCCGAAAGACGGGTTTGCCACGGGCTGACTTTTTTCATTCGGAAGGAAGCCCAAAACAAACAAAACTGAGAGCCGAACTAAACAGACATACGACAGACAGCTTTTAGAAAGGTTGAAAAGGGCAGACTGTGTCCGAGTTTGAGTTGGGGAGGGTTACTGAGCGCCATTACAGCGATGGTCCCCTTGTAGATTTCCGAGGGAAGGCATCAGGATGGGTAAAGATGGGGAGGGGGGGTGAAAGCCATCGATGTTTTTCTCATCATCTGTGGACTCGACTATAGAATATGTTTCCTCTGCCTGAGGCAGTGCATGTACTGAGAACCACTGGACCAGGAGGTTAGAAGGAGCGTTGCTTATCTGAGCTCTGCCACTCAGCCACAAGGGTGACCCTTGGAACCAGCTCTCGCTCAATATGATTTCTCCATCAGTTAAACAGGAGTCCCCGTGGCGCGAATGGCTAACATGCTTGGTTGCTCATTGAAAGGCGGGTGGTTTAATGTTCCCCGCAGCTGTCTGGAAGAAAGGTCTGGCACTACGCTTCCCCCAAATCAGCCATTAGGAACCCCATGAAACATAGTTCCTTTCTGCCACACTGGGGCCTCTGTGAGTCAGACTCAACTCGGCGACAGTTGGCTTCACCCCACTGGGCCTCCATCAAACACTGCCTTCAACAAGGACTGTGATGAGCGCAGCAGATGGGTCAGGATGTAGAGCACCAGCCTCAACTGGGGTGGACCCAGGACCCAGTGTGGCTCTGTGAGGACCAGATGCAGGTCAGACCCGTGGAAGTGCTCTAAGAAGTGTCTGGCATGCGACCAATTCCACTTTAGAAAATAAATGTGTGGATTTGGGACTAGGCTCACAGGATGTCATTCACAGGTGATGTCCATGGGAGTGAAGGGAGGACTTGTTTGTCAAAATGAATGTTGTCTCTTTCAAGGTAGACTTCTGGAAGAAATGCTTACAGCCCATTCTGTCAGTTTTCATGTGAATTTTTCTCCTCACACCTCTGGGTGTCTGTAATAGTTTCCCAAGGGGGCTCTTCTGGGTGTGTGTGCCTTTTCTTAACCATCTCTTCTCAGCTGCCGGAGAGATCTTTATGAAGTTTCAACCTGAGCAAGAGAGAAAGCTCTCAGATGGAGCTGCTCAGCCCTATCAGAAGAAGGCCCCGTTCCTTGGCCTGGGACACAATGCCTGTGCTTGTCTGACTCTTGGCCAATGTCCTTGCCTTCGCTGCACAGCCCCCTGTCACTGCAGCTGAACGAGTTGAGTTTCCTGAGTCCTATGGCAACCTGTTTGCCTCCCTGTTCCGCTTCTGCCTGGGTGTGCCCTTGGTGAACCTTCTATCCCCCACCCATTCTTCCTTCAAGGGGCAGCCGTGAACCATCCCCCTCCTCGTGGAAACAAACCTTTCATATTTTTCTCAACTGAATTTGGCTTATATCCTCATTTTCTGTCGAAACTTTAGCATGTTTTCTTGAAATTCTTGGTGTCTGGCCTCCTCCCTGGTCTCTGAGTGAATTCAAAGTAGACTTGGCAGGCCCTCAACACTTCCTACATGGCCTCAGTGGGAAACACATCCTAGGCTCTCAGTAAACATTTGTTGGGTGGGTGAATGGATAGGTGGGTGGGTGGATGGATGGGTGGAAGCTACTCCTTTTTGACTTCTAGTGTATTAGCAGCAGCAAATGACACTTGAAGGGGTTCATAGCTTTATACTCTGAAATGTATAGTTTATTAAAGAGCCTAGGTGGCATAGCAGTTGGCACTTGGCTGTTCACCAAAAGGCAAGCAGTTCAAACCCAGATACCACTCTTTGGAAAAGAG
>NW_022103968.1:13551505-13598015 GCF_000313985.2 Echinops telfairi
TTCCAGCTGTGGCTCTGCTGTCTCAGGAAGCCTAATAAATATGGTGATTTAATTACAGTAAATTACTTAATCAGAGGAATTCTTCTGCTGCAAATTATTACTTTAATAAAACCAGAGAGAATAAAGGAAAAGAATTTCTGGAATCTCTTTGCCAAATCAGTCTAGGCATCCATTTTCAATTTAATAACTAATCGCTGAGGAGATTGAAAGAGATGTTATTACAGATTTTTACAAGGCAAAATATATTTAAGCAGGATCAGAAGGTTAATTAAAATTAGAGTTGGGGCTCGTCACTACCCAGCCCCTCTCTTTTCTTCTGCACAGTTGCTCTGAGTTTCATTTCTGTTTGATAAAATTTTAAAAAATAATAAAATAAATAACGCTGAAAAACGGGATCCTCGTTTAAGAGAGAATTATCCCCAGCATTATTTCTGAGCCTGATCTCATGTACCTACATCGGAAATAAACGCATAATTAACCGTTTTTCATGATAAATTAACATTCATTTTCCTAGGATTAGTAGGAAATAGCATAATACAGGGCAGGTTTTTCCTTCATTCGAACTGTCCCGTGGGGCCTCTAATACTCTTAAAGGATTAGTGGAGCCTGTGATTCATTGTGGGCCCAAGCACACACAAGGAAGAGAGGGTACGGTTCCTGGCTGTCAGAGAGAGACTTTCCTAATTGACAGCTTTTACAAGCAAACGGAGAAAGATGAGCCTGCGGGTACTTGCAAGATGACTTCGGCATCGCGGCCGAGGTGTGCTAGCCAAGGGAAATGGCTCGTGCATCTTTGAAATGTAGAAGTCACTCTTCCAGGGGGTTCTGACCGAGGTTACAGCAGCTGCTGTTGAAATCAAAGCCCCCAAGAGACCAGATAGGATTTCAGGGGGAAGCTCTCTGGTGCCTTCTCGTCTAGACCCTTGGGGTTTTCTTGCTTTTCTGAGCCTGGTTTCATCCACCCGTTGGTGTACGTAGACATAAACAATAGGCTTTATTTCCTTGGATTTATTAAGATCAGGTGGGGAAAAAAAGAGAGGGCTTCACTGGAGAAGAGAATGCTTGAGCCTCCTGGAGTCCCCAAAGTCTGAATGAACTTGAATACATTTCCAACCAGGATGGATTGAGCTCCCAAAGGTCCCAGGGCCAAGGAGCCTGCCTGTCGCATGTCTAGAAAGCTTCTAGAAGCTTTCTAGATGTGACTGCACACAATAACAAATAGAGTAGGTTTCCTTCGATGTGGTATAAAAGACGGTCGTTTAGAAGGAGGGATGGGCCGCCATCGGTGGAGTAGCTATGATGTCCAAGTAATTTTCCAGGCGTTTCCGGTGAGTTACTTAGTAGAGAACTTGAAAGTCAGGAGCTGGACACCAAGGAGCACGATTGCACAGTGAGATGGCTTGAGCTGCTCCCAGGCCTTCTCCATGCCCCCCTGGTATTTGTTGGTTGCTGTGGCGTTGATTCTCCTTCCTGATGATTCCCTGTGTGCCAAGCAGAAATGTCCCATGGGATTTTCAAGGCCCTGACCCTGTTTAAAGGCAAATCACCAAGTCTGGCTTCCAACATGCTTTGAACCATCAATATTTTGACTAGTCATCAGCCGCTCAGCCATCCTCAGCACCCAGGGACTCCAACTATGTGTAGTGGATGCTTAAAAAAATAGTTAAGGACTCTGTTAGATTAGACGAATCAACATCAAGACTGAAGCTCAGCTTCACAGTGTAACTGCTTTCTGGCCCTCAGCTTAAATTAAGCTCATTGGGAGAGCCTTTGATTAGGGGATGACTAGGATCCACTTTGAGGGCAGGGCACTTTTAATTTTACCCCTTAAAGTTCAAGAAGGCAAAGGGTGAGCTGTATGAGTCCAATCAAGGAGAAACTTGATGATCTCAGGGCACTGGGTGAGTTGTCACATTCCAATGTGGACAGTGGCCTTCTTGGGACAGGCCCTGGAGGGAGTCCTGAATCTGGTTGGAAGCAGGCCTGAGGGGTGTTGAGGAGAGCCTCTGTAGGACATGGGAGGTGAGCGGGCGCAAGAAGAAGGCATAGACTAAGAGAGGGATGAGTTTCCCAGGTTCTCGCCCCAGTCCAGAGAGTGGTCCTGCATCTTGCGTGGGAGCCAGGGCTCAGTGAGAGCGAGGGCAACCCATGCAGAAAACAGCATGGGAGGCGACCAAGGGAAGGAGGCACAGCCAGAGAGGCAGGGAGTGGGGTCCAGCCGCCACGCCCACAGCATTGGTGCTACTGCTTATTTCCCAAGGGCAAGCTACACGTCACTGCCCCCTCTGGAACCCACGTCTAAATATCACTCAGGGCTTTGTTTTCCACGGGAAGCGATGGAAGTGCTCCGAAATACTGGGAGATTGTTTACATAGCCGAGTCATTGTGGGTTTTATTTTTGAAAGAAAATCTGGTACGCAGATAATCTGCATGCTGGATGTGGATGGCTTCAAGAAACAGTTGGATCAAATCAAAGTAATGTTGAATAAAACAACCTTAGCAGCAGCCAATACACATGAAAGATTCAGTACCAGCCCCACAGCCTCTGCCTGACAGACAGCAGGGAGAAGAGGGTCTCTAGGGAGTTTAGAAAGAATGCTCTGTCCAGCCCCCTCGAGCCTGCCCTCCCTCCCTTTGGTAGTGGTTGCCAGGGCTGAAGGGGGGCTGAGGATTTACTTTCAAAGGCCAGAACGCATACCCTTCCCACAGAGGTCTGATGAGCAGGTGGTAGGAGGCCAGGACCAAGGGTGACCCAACAGCAGGCAGCCATTTAGGGAAGGAAATAGCTGACCTAGAAGGACATTGGGCCCAAGCTGCCCCATGTGAGACTTGGTTCCGCAGACAACGAGAACACATGTGTTTTGACTGTACTGAGAGCTCCAGGAGCGGGGTTGTCTCTGGCTTGTCCTGCATGCTCTCTCCCCACAGGTGGGAATGGCTGATGTGCTGGAGGGCGCACTGGGCCAGAAGGAAAACTAGAGGGCAGGAAGTTTTGCTTGGTCTGTTTAATCTACTGCCTTAACCTGAGAGCTTCGGAATAGGACTTTACACTTCGGTATTGCAAGTCAGTGCTAACGCACAGTAACCCTGTGTGCAACAGAACCAAACAGTGCTGGTCCCACACCCTTCTTTTAATGTCCTGCTGTGTGGTGAGCCCCTTGTGGCAGCCCCTGTGTCCATCCGTCTTGTCAGGGGCCTTCCTCTTTTTCTCGGCTTCCCTGCTGTACCAAGCCTGATGTCCTTTTCCAGGTACTGGCCTCTCCCGATAACCTGTCCAAAGTAGGTGAGACAGAGTCTTGCCATGCTTACTTTTAAGGAGCATTCTGGGTATACGTCTTCCGAGACAGGTTTGTTTGTTCCTTGGCAGTCCACGGTCCTCTCATTCTTCTTCTCCAGTCTTCCTTACCCAGTCTCCAACTTCCACATGCATGGGTGGGGATTGAAAACACCCTGGCTTGGGCCAGGTGCCCCATGGTCCTCAAAGTGACATCCTTGTCTTTTAGCAAGCACTCAGTAAGTTAAGTGTTGAGTGACAGCCATACTGGCCAGTCAAATCTGACAACGTGACCATGATTCTTTTCTACTTTGAATGATGTGGACTTAAGGATTCCGTAAGGAGCCCTGGAGGCTTAGTGGTTATGCAGTGGACCGTGAACCACAAGGTCCGCAGGTAAAAACCTCCAGCCACTCTGAGGGGGAGAGATGGGGCTTGCTACTCCCTTACATAGTTACTCAGAACTCAGAAACTCATAGGGCCGTTCTACCCTTTTAAGTAGGGTCCCTGAAAGTCAGCATCGACTTGATGGTAATGAGACGAAGGATTCCGTGAATTGGGCACCTTGAACTGAAGAAGACCTCATGGATAACCTGTAGTAGTCATTCTATCAGGGGCCTGGCTGGACAGCGTCCATTCTCAAAGCATAGCCTGCCCCACTGAACTGCTTGTTAATACTAAAGATGCTTGGGCTCTACCCTAAGCTTTCTGCTTCAGATATCTGACGGGGGAGCCTGGGCAACTCGGCTGCACACTTATGCTCCACGATGAAGCCAAAGAGCCTGGGCTGTGTCCCATGAGAGAGTCAGTCCAGGTAAGGGTAAGAGTTTACTTATAACTAATCTGGAAAAGTGAATTCCTTCAGCATCCAGGAGGCCTGGCATGCTGGTATTGAGCCCCATCCCCTGGGGTCCTTAGAGGACCCCCTCCCCTCTAACTCACAAACTTAGGATCTGGCCAGGGAGAGAGGATGGGTAATAGATATTCCCCAACGCAGAAGCCAGAGAGCTAATGGTCGACAGGTGTGAGAGCGGTTCCGAGGGGAAGATTAGGAGGTGGGGTGGGGCTGGACTAGAAGGGAAGGAAGAAAGCCTAATGAAATGGAAGTTGACAAGATGCGTCCATTTAACCCACCCACGTTTTCAAAGTCTCAGGTTCCTTGGGAAGCAGTGCTCCCAGTTGTAAAACAGGCTACCACCTGGTGGTGACCACATAACTGTGTGACTATGAGGAAGCAAGGCGTAATCCACCAATCCTACCAGGAGACCCCTCTTGGGATACATGTGCATGTGTGTTCCACATAACCTAAATGTTCTCCCCCTGATTTCAACATACATACCTTCCCCGACTGGGTGGGGCTGGTATAAGAAAAATCAACACAGAAACTAATTTGGTGCCGAAGGCTTAAACAGTAGATGACAGGATGGATTGACACAGTGGCTACAATAATGGGCTTCAAGCATAAGAATATGATGAGAACGGCCAGGAATTTCTTAGCAGAAGTATCGATAGAGGGGAAACCTGAGCATCGGTTGATGATTCGGACCCATGAGAATCCAGGAAGGAGAGACGTCCAGGGTACAGCAACAAGTCGAGTCTTCCGCTATTCAGAGGGGTTGAACAATCAGGGTCTGGGAGACAGCGGTTAGATTTAAGCTTCGGGAGACCGTGGCAAGCCTTCAAAAAGGAAATCCAGTGGCAGGTTTGGGATGAACTCCAAGCTTTAGGAATAGGAGGAAAAGGTGGGGAGGGAAAGGCAGGGAAGAGACCCCTCTGGCCTTCTCCCCACAGGGTCATGTTGGATACACAGAAAGAGGACGGCAGCTTGGAGGGTGAAGGACAGGTGCTCTTCGAGGGGTGGAGAGAGAATGAACTTGCTAGAGAAAAAAAATATATATCCCTGGGAGCATTCGTGTGGTGATTTTCAATAGCCATGAACTTCTAAGCTTCTAGTTTCTCAGTTGTGTTTTCTCTCTTTGTGTGTGTGTGTGTTGAGATCAAAACAGGAAACTTGGAAGTACCCAGTGACCTGCAGACTTGATCTGTGGGCCGAGAGAGTAACAATCGCCCACCAGATGGACCTGCTGCGGTGGGAGCTCAGGGAGCGAGGGAAATGTTTGTTAGCAGCCACAGCTAGTAAGTGCTGTGAAAGCTCACGCGAGAGAGCAGAAGGCACGATGTTGTGTGATGAGGGTTTCTCTCTTAGGACCTCCTCTGTGTGATAGGGTAAAAAATGGGCCAAGCAGGTCAGGAATATTTAAAGGGACTCCTTATCGTATTTATTTATTCTTTTGCAGCAGGTAGAGGCTAGCCGAGTGGCAGAAGCAAATTAATGCAGCATTTATGGAGTCTCCACACATGTGCCATTTTCAACACCCCTCCGATTTTAGGGCTGGGCAGTGTGGAGGGCAGGCCAAAATCTAGCACCTTGGACAAAACACACACTCTGATTTATTCAAAACGCTCCACAGACTCAGAAAGATCCGGACCAAAGGCGCTTAGAGACGCTGCCTATCCAGAGAACTCGGCGTTGGTCTGAAGGCCAGCGAGGAAATCCAATAACACGGACGATGCGCCGTCTGTCCTTTGGAAGGTGGAGGGGAAAGCACCGTCCTAGAGAGCCGTGCTGGCCACAGTCTTAAAAGGAATGACAGCTTGCATAAGGAACCCGTAAAAATGTTGTCGTCATGGTTCCCGGAGCCGGGAATGGCAGTGGTCCTTGTGAAGAACGGGCTTTGGGACAGTGTCTGAAGGCCAAGGGGGTTTGGTCCGACTTTAAACTCCACTACTGACAAGGCGGGGTGTCTGCTGTTTGAGAGCGCACTGAAGACCTTGTTTTTCAAGTGCAAATTGCAGGCGACTTTAATAGTAGGAATTCTGTCAAACAGTCCATAGAATAAATGTGCACACAGTCTAACATAACACGAGTACATTAAATAGGATTTGGCATTAAAAGACCCAACACTGAATGGGAATCGGAAAATAAATGCCCACATTCTCCCCAGAAGACCGTTCACCCTGAGGCCTTGGGCATTAATTTAACTGAAGGAGGAAGCCACTGGGGCAGCTGTCAGGAGCTCATTTGATTTGTGAATAAACAATGCCTTCATTTTAAATGCTGTGCACTCAGACCCAAACCAAAGCAGGACCGAGAGCACAAAAGACATTAATTGGTGACACAAAACTACCACAAAATAAAACAATCTGATTTTTCCAACCCCTAGGCAGCATGGATTTCTTTTTAAAGGAAAAACGCAGAATTTGTGAGATCCTGCAGATTCCTAGTCCCTGGGTGTGACTCTAAGCTGGAGATTGTGGTCTATCCTTCATTGAGGCATTGGCTATTGAGATCTTGGGGTTCAGGGCCATCCAGTCTTCTGATCTGTGGGGTGTGAGCTTCAGTGTGCCAGCACTCTGCCGGTGACAATGGCTTGGAAGATGGCTGAGAAGAATGGTTGTCCATGGTCGCCTTTCTCTAGGGAAGTAGGGAGTCAGCTCTCCTCATCCACTGTACTGCCACTGTGTGGAGGGGCCAGCCACTGTCCCTGCCCTCCTGCAGGTGTCAGTGGTGTTTGCTAAGACAAGTGACTTGGTTTCCAAGTTATCTTTGTGAATTGTCTGTTGTCCATCCACTGAAGACCTGCTCAACCCCAAGGAACCTTAGGAGATCCTTTCTAACTCAGATCCTTTCTTGCTTTCTTTGTTGAGACACAGTCATAGGGCCACAGAATTCACCCAGGGAAGCGTCGGGTCCTGTAGGTTTTAGCATATTTACCCAAGGTCCTACAACCATCACCACCTGGATTGACGTCAGCTCAGAAGAAGCAGCGAGGAAATCAGTGGGAGCCTTTGCAGACATCTACAGAAAGCTCCAGTGGCCAGCACATTGGACGAGTGGCATTGACTGTCTACTGCCTCCCTCTGCTGGGGTAGGCAGATGATCCTTGGGGGGCACCTTTGGGGAGTTCACTTCCATTGACATCTCCGAAAGAGGAGGGCAACTTGAAGAAGGTCCTTGACAAATGTTGGAGCGAGCAAGGAGGTGATAGCTCAGCCACAGCCCCCTCTTTCCAGAGCTCCCCGTGCTACCTGGCTCGCGGTCTTTATGAATGGGCCTTTGGAAAAGCCAGGGTACCCAATTGGGGGCGAATTTGGACTCTGCAGACTTGTCTTCTGCCATGGGGGAGTGAGCAGGGTAGCCAGGGGCAAAGGAGACCTGTGGGAAAAGGGAAGGCATGTTTCAAAGGCGCATCTTGCATTTATTCATGACAGCGTGTGGATGTCAAGACTCCGCTTGGCGCTGGCACTTTGCAACTGACAGCGCAAGACGAAATGGATCTTGTAGGCACCATAGCAGTGCTGGAAATGGGAGTCGGTGGATAAATTGTTTTCCCACAACGTAGTCAATGGATTGAGAGCAGATAGGCTGGTCTGCAGGCTTTGGGCTTGTGCCTTGGCCTCTGGTGTTTCTCGAGCAAGTACCACGTGTGGGGCACTCAGAGAATGTCTGTGAATACAAACAAGGGCCGTGGGTGTGGACAGAGACAAGGAAGAAAACGATAGCGTGGACACTCAAAGTCTTTCTCCTCCCTACATCACACGTGTTAACAGAGCTGAGGGTTGTCTTCCTCGTGAATTTTTATGCTATTTTCTCTCCTAAAGCGCCAGAGACTCACTAGCAGCGTGTAGTGACCTTCTTTATGAGCAGTTTCCTCTTATGGGTTAGTGCATTGATTTTCCTCCTCCAGCCTGGGACGATTAAGAGTTTGGCACTTGGCCTTTCCCACCCTGGGGACCAGGGTCACCTTCCAGCTGGCGCATCTATGGGGTCTAGCCTTACGGTCGTTAGAACGTGGTGTGTGGGTATGGGGTGTGTGTGTGAGAGATGTATACCTGCATTTGCATGTGTGCACGCTTGTGCTGTTCCCAAAGCTTTTCCAGATGTGTCTCTTTAGAAAGGGTTGTGAGGCCTGGCCACCGGGGTTTGGCAAAAAGGGAGCCCAGGTCCTGTGTTGGTTGAAATCGTCTGGCTCAGAGGCCAGCACTGCTGGGAAGATGGCAGGTGGAGGTGGCCTGGGCCCCTCAGCCACTGACTGACCATGCTGAATAGAGCATTCTGCGGGCCACGCAGGGCAAGCACGCCGTAGGCTCTGAGCCCAAAGTGCACCTGCTCTCCTTAGGTTCTCTCTCATCTTCTGTCTCTGCCCACCTAGGTCTTGGATCCGTGTTCTTCCCTGAGGTTGTCACTGGGCTTAATGCTCCTTTTTAAAAGTCATTTTCAGCTGTTCATAAACAGCCCTAGTGGCGTAGTGGTTATGAGTTGGGTCGCTAATCACCAGGCCAGCAGTTGAAGACCCCCCAGCAGCTCAGAGGGAGAAGGATGGGGTGTTCCACTCCCGTAAAGAGTCACAGTCTTGGAAGCTCAGAGGGGGCAGTTCTGTCCTTTGGGGTCACAAGGAGTCGGCATCCACTTGACGGCAGGGAGTTTGGTTTTAGTGCTTCTTCCTGTTTGAACAAGGCCAAAGGACCCATTCCAGTCCCTGGATACAAAGATTTTTATATTGATGGTCGTGTGGTTGTGGCTGGTCACCGCCATCCAGTTGACTCCAACGTATGGCACGAGGGGGTGAGAGAGCACAGTGATCCGAAGGGTTTTCATTAGGTGACTCTCTTTTGGAAGTAGCTCACTAGGACTCTCTTCCTAGTCACGGTTTGAAAGCTCCGCCCCAGAAACACACCAGCCCCCAGTTACAGAGGAGTGGCCGCTGTGCCTGGGGACCCTCCGTGGGATCACAACTAGGTTCAGCTGCATAGAAAGTGAGGATTCTTTCACTGAACCCTCCCTGCCCTCTGTAACTGCATATGAGGTAGACATTTTCATAACATCGTTGTAATCCCCTTCTTGCTTGAAATAGAGGTCCCCCGTGCTCTGTTTATCGGGAACTCTTGCCATTTCCAAATTAGAAGATGTGGGATGCTTCCTAAGTTGAGAATCTGCGTGTTTGTGAGTTAGAAGGTCTTGATATAGAACAAACGCTGGGCATCAGGGCAGGAACACCAGGCTGGAGAACTGATGTTCCATGGACCACACCAGGGGAAACCCAGAGTTCGAGCAGACCATCAATAGTCGGTCCTGCTACAGGAACTTCCCCAGACTCTGCATAGCGATGCATGCAACGCTCCTTCCCTCGATAGAGCCAGCTTTGCCGAAGGAGCATGGGACATCAGGACTCACCTCCTGTCTCCTACTCAGCGTCGCAGCTCTCAGGCTTACCCCTGAATTCTGCCACCCACCCCCCCACCTTCCCCCGACCCATTCTCCATGCTGGAAACCATTACATCTCTGGTTACCTGAGCCCTTGTGCCCAAAAGTCCCTTCAGAAAGAGACACAAGTTCTGGGTGTGTCCTGGTTGCTTCTCTTGCACGGACTTTCTCTGAGGAGGTGAGCAGTAAATTAAGATCCTATAACCAACAAATGAATAATTCATTGTTGTTATTGACGGGTATCCTCTTTGTCAAGTAGTTCAGGAAGCCCCATTGGCTCCTGTCGCACTGGGTGTGGTGTGTGAGTGGAAATCCCAATCTATTTATGGCTGTGTGCCTGGTGGTCCCTGCCCCTTGGGGGTTGTCTAAATGCATAATTTGTTAAAGACAATACATCCCTTTGTGAAACTTATATTGCCCATTAATTGGTCATTGATCTCCAACCCATTTAGGGCAGTTATTCTTCAGATAATTGTATGCCTTTGTCATGTTATATAACACTGGACCTCAGTTTATTGCTTATGGATGATTGTTTCATCTGAGGCCTTTGAGTGATGTCTACTGACAGTCATCTAGCGAATGGTTTGTGAGCATTTCTTGGGAGTGAAGTGAAACACCAAGCAAGTAGATACACAAAGGTGCCTAAGCGATGTTTTCTGCCTTCAAAGGTTTTCTGACGGGGTAGGGAAATACGCCATACCCCCAAATGACTATTATGGAGGGAAGGGGGAGCCTCCTTTTGGGGGAGAAGCTAAGACAGTTACAACAGCTTGGAGAATACTTTGTCAATACCTGTTCAAATTAAAAATATATTTCCCTTTGACTATTTCTAGGATTTTGTCCACGAAAATGTAGTGCATAAGGCTAGGAATCCTAGCATGCTTCATTACAATGTTATTTTTAACAATGTATAATGCAGAAGCTTTTATACCCAATAGCCGGGCGGGGGGATAGTAGCTATTCCTCTAATGAGCAGAATGAAGCTGATCCCATGGATGAGGTCTTCCATACACTACCCTGGCCAGGACAGATGTTCAGTGGAACCCCGGGCCTCGACTCTAATCATCCAGATGTGAAGCAGTCGAGTTCCTAATCAATTTTTCTCATAAGAAATAACTAAAAATAGATTAATCTGTTCTCGACCACGAAGTTTTTACCCGAACCTTGCCTTTATATACAACATAATACACAGAAATTTCAAAGTAAATAAGTTCAGAGTTAAATAATATAATTCAAATAAGAAACACAACATTCAAAATGTTTTGAACAACTACAGGATGGCCCAAACGTTGAGATGGATGAGGATCTGGATCCGTGGACACAGATGTGGAGAGGAGGGAGCGAGAGAGTCGTCGTTTGCAAGGGAATCCCCTCCCATTAAATCAACTGGTATCCGCTTTTCCCCTTCTTTGCCTTTTTTCACTAGGACCTGGCTGGCTTTCTCTAAAAAAAAATCTGTGTAATGTGGTCTGCTATGGCGTTTCCTTAACTGTTTTTTAAAAGGGTTTACTAAATTATCAGCAACAATATCGATAACACGGTTAACCGGTTCCTTATCATGATAATTCTTTTCAAAAAAAACCTTAGTACCCATGTTTTTTTTTTAAATCTAGAAACAGTAGAAAAAGCCACAGAACTAAGAAACTTATATCAAAATGTTTGATGTTTGGAACGCAGACGCAAAAGGTTTAAACAACGCGTACTAATAACGCCAACTAACGCAAGTGACTGAGACATGAACTGCTATTGTTTACAAAAATCACGTGCGTAGGGTCGGACTCAGATGTTTTGTTCGAGCTCCGATGCAAAATTTTCTTGACATTTCACATAGAAATCCGATTATGTCGAGTCCTGATGGGGTCGAGTACCGGGTTCTTCTGTACCTGAGCTGCTGCTCAACGGGAGAGGGAAAAAGCGTCATCCGATTCTGTTTCGTGAAAACAGGCCAGCAGAATGTGCCCATATTTGAGGGAATAATCAGTGGGAGTTGAGATTACCTACAAGTTTATTTCATTTGTGGACTTCCAGGAGACCTCACGTTCTGCTTCCTGTATTGACTTGAAGGGCATGGGCGGGGAGGGGGGAGGCTGCAGAGGGAGGATTTGATGTCCCTTCAGTGTTTGATCTCTGTGGCCTGTGAGTCACAACCAGGCACCTGGTGGCCACCAGAGCAGGATTTCCACCCCAGACTCCCTTTGGTCCAAACCATCGCCTCCTGTCGGGTGGTGGGGTGAGCAGCGGCACCTGTGTGGCACGTTCAGCATGCTGTGTCTGGCCACAATTCAGTGCCCACTTAGACTCACGGGGCTGGTCCAGCTTTCTGTCCTTTAATGGATGCCTCTCCCTGTCTGTGAGGCATTCCATGACAGAAAGTGGGAAAACACAACAGAGGACCCGTTGCCACCTCCCTGGGCTTCCCTGGCAGGACAGCATGTAAAGGCATTGGCAAGTTCTCCAATAAAGAAATGGACTTTTTGACTTCCTTTGCAACAAGATGGCCTCGTTTTTTGTCCCCTCTCCCCTGCCCCCAGCACCCCTTAACATTCAGTTCTGAGGAGCACTGGGAACAACTGCTAGGTTAGAATGAGTTGAACCCAAGTGTGTTTCCTAGTAACCCTGCCCTCTATAGAGACAGGGTCAGAAGGTAACTAAAGTCATCAAAAGGGGCAGGGACGTCTGGAGGAGAGAGGTCAAGATAGTGAAAGAGGGGACAAGCCAACCCAAACAACAACAATGAAACAATTGCTGTGGGTTGATGGTGACCCCAGGAGAGTCCGGGCAGAACGGTGATCGGTGGGATTTTCAAAGATGAAATTTGGGAGAAGTAGATGACTCGTCCTTTCTTTCCAGGCAAATCTTGGTACAATCCAACTTCCAACCTTTTAGTTTGAAGTCAAATGTATTAACTGTTTCCAATGTTCTGTTTTTGAGGGGGGACAAGGAGGCCTTCCAGGCTTAGAGACAGCACACACCAAGCAGCAAGGCGTGGCCCGGTCATGCTCCAATCCCTTTCCAAGGGGGTGGCAGGCATAGATTTGTGATGGAGTGGTGGATGTGACTGCACCAGATAGCTGTATGCCGTGGACTCACTGCTGTTGCCACACGGCTAGTCCACAGTCAGTGTGTCCTGCCTTCCAGGCCCTTTGACACCCAGACCTCGAAACCCCGGAGTCTTGGAGGAGGTCAGCACATTTTGGCTTTAGAACCTGCATTGGGTCACACAAGTGAGTCGAAGCAGCATTTCCTGCATAATCTCCTTCTGGGGACTTCCCTGTCCCCAGTGACCAAATGGCGCAGGAAATGTTTGGGTTAACTGTTCCTTTAAATGTTTAAGAGCACCTTTGCATGGAGTGCTCACCTTGTTCCTCCCACCTGGGAGAGGAATTGGGTCCATTGTAGTCTGATCACCACAAGACAAGTAAAACAGCGAGGCTGCTCAACTCAGAGAAGGAGTTGTTCTACAGTTGAGAATAGGTGGTTATAATTAGCTGGCACTGGGGATGTTAAATTTATAAATGGGAGAGCACCCCCTTGGCAAATGGAGGGGGAGGGAGATAATGAACCTTACCCCTAGTTTGGAAACACAATGGGTAGAGCGCAAATTACAGAACAAAAGGGAAACTGTGTAAAGCGAGCGACAAAATATCATCTCTAATTGGGTTTCCCTTCCACAATAGCACAGATTAAATGCAGAATATCAACTTAACCTTTCCATTTGCCGCCTTTTGTCAGCCAAAACCAGATGGTTAACATGATTTATACTTTGGTGCTTCTTGCGCTTCGTAGCCATCTAATTGAAATCGGATTATCAAACTGTTTTGTAAACAACCTAGAAGGGAGGTGTTTGTTTTATCGCCGAATAAAATAAAAGAATCGCTGGGGATGAAATGCATCTTAAATGGAACCAGAAGGATACTTCACAGGAGAGAGGGTCAGGGAGGGAACAAGGCAGATGCTTGATACAATATTAATTACATCCATTCAGGTCTTGTGTCTTTTAGACACATTCCCAGGAGAGACCAGTTTTTGTTTTCTAAGACTTGTGTTCAGTTTGGATCCTGGAGACTCATTTAAAAAAAAAAAAAAGGAAGCCCCTCAACAAGATGGATTGACAGACTGGCGACAATGGGCTCAGACCTAGAGACCGCTGTGTAGACGGCACGGGAATGGGCAGTGTTTCCGTCTGTGGTGGGTAGGGTCACAATGAGCTGAAACCAAGGTGAAGGCACCTCACAGCGATGGCTATTTGTGTGTGAACCTCCACACCGTGAGTTGTGTTTGAACAGCTTGTAAAAGCACATAGATATTATGCATTCTCAGAATGACACATGGGAAAGAAAATTCTGGGTACATTCTTCAGAAAGCTGAAGAAAACCCTTTAGGCCCATAACTTAATTTGGAATTCCCCCTAATGACCCATAATTTCCTCCTTTTTGAAATGGTCCCATTACATTAATCAGATTGATGTGGTGGGGATAGATGACGCTCATTAGAAGGAATATCCCTTTGTTTACCGATTGGCCATCTATAGTACGTAACCAGGAGGACTCGGGAAAGCGCTGGCTTTGTTCCCTGGTTTTAGGGACACACTTGGTTCACTTGGTTTAATGGGGGGCCCTGAGTTGCTTTCTTTGGTCCCTCAATCGATGCATTTGTGCGTGGGTAAAGGAAGGCCCTGGACAAGATGGATTGACACCGTGGCCACAATGACAGAGTCAAACACGGAAACCGTTGTGAGATGACACCAGCCCGTGGACTGTTTTGTTTGTGGGCACGGGGTCTCCGGGAACTGACTGTCACTGAACAGAGATGACAACCTGGTCTATTGTTTGGTCCCTATTCGGGTTAAGCTGATTCTTGGACTGCCCAGGCCAGCCTGGGACAATGCCATTGTTCATTTTCTAGCCTTTGATTTCTGCTCGTGTCCTGGGGAGTTTGTTTGAGGGCTTTCCTTGTCTCAGTCTTGCATGTCATCGACCAGAGGTGGTCTTTACAGCCATCTCTTTTCCCCAAGTCACTAAAACCTCGTGGGCTTGGACTCGGCCCACAGTGCCAGCCGTGTCCAGCTTGATGACTTGGCAACATGAAGGCATGGCTGTGTACACCCAACAGCCAACTCTTCCATTTTTCATGAGATCTAGGGAGGAGGGGCTGTGTCTTCCCACACCATCTGCAGCGCCCTGCTGTGACCCTGGGCCTTTGGCCCAGGTTTCACTAAAGCTGACCGTGCTTAAAGGACAGCTTATCTAACCAGTGAGGAGCTAGGGGGAGGGGGGGCAAGGGGGTGGAGCTAGGGGCGAGGGGTGGGTGAAGTAAAAAGAATATTTTATACTCTTTCTGTTTTATGAAGGGTTTGCCCGTTTCTGGGATCTAGGAAAAAGGTCTTCGTTTTTTACTAGGGACCTGCTCTAGATGTTTGCAGGAAACCTGAAGCCAATCATGCTTGCCTTGGGGCTACCTGTCCACAGCCTGCTAGTGAGATGCAGGTGGTGTCTGGGGCTTAGTTTTTCCCTCCTTCCACTAGAGAGTGAAAATTGGGAGAGGCCAGTGTGGCACTGCAACTTGAGGAGTACAACCCACTGTGAGAAGGCTCGGGAGTCCAAGAGACGGGGGCTTGTGTCCCTGGTACTCTAGCGCTCACTAGCTTTGTGACCTTGAGCAAGTCACTCCACCTGTTTTGTTTTATTTTTTCCCATCTATTTCCCCATTTTTCTATAGAAGAATGAGAATACATGTCTCCTAAGGTTGCCCTGTGGAAAAAGCCCGGTCAGAGTGCTCTTTACAGGCAAGGATGGCGAGACTTCATCTTATCTACTGTGGCCATGCTATCAGGAGAGACCAGTCCCTGGAGAAGGATATCGTGTGTGCAAAGGAGAGGGGCACCCTAAAAGAGCAAGACCCTCAAGGAGATGGATTGGACACCATGGCTACAACAAGGCCCTCAAACATAGGGAGAATGGTGAGGGTGGTCCCAGACCAGTGGCGTTTTGTTCTGTTGTGCACAGGGTTGCTGTGGGCTGGGACATATTCCATGGCACCTAACAACAACGACAAGATTGCTCTGAGGACTAAGTGCGATGAGTTCGGACAAGCTCCTGCCAGTAGCATTATGCTAAAATAGAGTGACAGAGGGAAGTGTTTTCCGCTCTGCTATGTGTTGTGTACGAGGGGGCTTTGAAAAGTTCGTGGGAAAATGGAATTAGAACAGAATGCAATTCTCCCAAGAACTTTTTGAAGTCTCATAGCCTAAATAGTCACTATAGAAAATAGAGACGGTCTGGGACCTCTAACTGCATGCCCCAAGCAACTCCCTCCTCTGAAGTCCCAACATGCTCACTGAATAGTCTCCCCTCTGCATTCAGTGGACTCTAGAGATGAGGCAAGGGTAGAGATGTGCAGGCCCTTCAAACTGTAGAGGCCCACAGAGGGGAAGCCTGGTCCTATGTGGGGCTCTGTTCATGGCAACTGCTTCCGCTCTAGCCTGGGACCTGGTATGTCATTGCTCAGTAAGGTGCTTGTAATGAAGGTGCTAAGATCTTACTCAACTTCTATTGAAGCTTATCCTCATGACAGTGAGCAAATCATAAATACAGATGCGGTTTTACGGACTGGGCAGAGTCATGTAAGTATTACCCAATCTAGAAAATGAGAGATCGCCAGCCTCTAGAAGCCTCCTCCTGTTCTCTTTCACCACTATTCTTCCTAAAAGATCACCGATCACCCGTCGAACTTCTCTCCCCATGGGTTAGGACTACTGGTTTGAACTTGATTTAAACTAAAAACTACAATACATTTTTTTTGAGGCTGGGTTCCCTTGGTTCATGAACTTCACTCATGTTGTATGTAGCAATCATTTGTTCATTTTCATTGATGGAGACTGTTGGCTGTCATGGTTAGACGCTAGGGCAGTTTGTTTCTTGCATCCAGCTTGGAGCTATGAATAATCTTATGATGAAACTTCATAGATGTACTTTATGGTGCGCGTATCTGCTCATTTCTCTTGAATGAAAATGCTAACTCATCAAGCTTTGAGTCAGCATTTGGGCTGCCAAGCAGTTTGGTTTTCCAGAGTGGTGGTACCAGTTGACATGCCCATCAACAGACTATCAGAGTTCACATTCACAGTTGTTTTATATTTGGTTTGTGGGTGGGTGTTTCTGCGCTCCTTTTAACCATCTAGGTCAGTGGTTCTCAACCTTCCTAATGCCGTGACCCTTTAATACAGTTCCTCATGTTGGGGTGACCCCCCCAACCATAAAATTATTTTCGTTGCTACTTCACAACTGTCATTTTGTTACTGTTATGAATCGGGCAATCCCTGTGAAAGGGTCCTTCCACCCCCAAAGGGGTCAAGACCCACAGGTTGAGAACCACTGATCTAGCTGTGCAGTGGTGTCAGATAGTTTTATTTAGCATTTCCCTAATGATTCATGAGGAGCCCTGGTTATACATAGAGCTGCGAATTGCAGCATCAGCAGTTTGAAACTACTGGTGCACCCATGGGAGAAAGCCTAGGCTTGCTACTCCCCAAACGAGTTACAGTCTCAGAAACTCACAGGGGCAGTTCTGCCCTGTCCTATAGGATTGCTGTGAGCCAGAACTGACTTGATGGCAGTGAGTGTGTGCTTGTTTTGTTTTTTAGATGATCATGGTGCTAAGCACTTTCCCCTGTGTTTGGCCATGGGCTATCATCTTTTGTGAAGTGCATGTCCGTGTGCTTGGCCCCTATTTCTAGTGATTGTCAATCTTTTCTTCTGATTTGTCACAGTGCTTTATAAACCCTGCAGACAAGTCCTTTGTCAAATGGACACACTACATATGTATCCTCCTACACGATAGCTTCCTTTCACTTTCTGAATGGTATCTTTGAATGAAGAGGAGTTCATTTGTTTATACCTTATCAACTTTCCCACCATCCTCTACTGCTCTTTGTAATGTAATTACTCATTGCCTGCCCCACGTCATGAATCTACTTCCCAACTTTCTGAAGCGTTGTTGTTAATCTTTCACAATTAGCAGAGTCACTATTTTTATTCTTCTTTTAATAGCCTTGTTGCGATACACTTCACTTACCACAGCAGTGTGGAGTCACGCTTTTTAAAAGAATTCTCAAATCAATGGCGTGCTGTCTAGAGTGATATCTGAAGGTGGTGGAGGTTTAATGTCCAAAGGAGCAGGTAACAGCTACCATCAGCAATGCCAGGCCTGCCGGCTGTGGTGGTCAGGGGTGGTCAATTCAGTTTCAACTCATAGCAACGTCATGTAACAGAGTGGAACTGCTCCGTACGGTTTCCTAGGTTTCCATCTTTATGGGAGCTGATAACAAGGACTTCTGCCCCAGGAAGCTCTGGGTTACTTTCGATGGTCCATGTTTTAGTTAGCACTCAAGTACTTCACCATCTGTGCTGCCAGGGCTTCTGTAGGATTGGTTAACCAAACATCCAACAACAGCTATTGCTGTCGAGTGGTTTCCAACTCATAGTGACCGAGTAGAACTGCATCTGGAGTCTGATTTCATGAAGAGACGGTCACATGGCTCTCCTGTAAAGCAACTGGTGAGTTCAAACGACCAACGGTTCAGTTAGCAGGAAGGAGGAGTGCTCAGGATATTTATTTGTTAGATGTATGGATGCATGGATGGATGGATGGATGGATGGATGATGAATAGGTAGAAAGTTGAATAGCTCATTGTGTTGACTAGTAAGACAAGGTTTATAGAGCCTTTAGATATATAGTTTAGAATTAGAAAAAATATTCGTCTTCAGTTCTCTTCCAACCAAACAATTAACATTTGAGGACTAATGAAATGTCACCAGCTTAGAAAATCGAATGCATCAGATAGTAAATTAAATATAGATTCAGCCCAAATGTAACATGTTATGGTTATGATAGCATGTGTGTACTTTTGAAACATCACCCAACCCCCTCCCTCCACCCCCAACTTTTAAAAATTAGCGCATACTTGACTGCTGCTAAGTGGGTGGATGACTGTGCAGCTAGAGTGGTGCCTTTTGGTGAATGGTGTAAGTGGTGATCGTGAAAGTGGGGTACTCAATTATTTCAGTCTTCTCCTAACTAATGTCCCTGCTTCCTCTTTGGTCTACCTTCCACTCTCACACTCATCCATTCTCCGCCCAGCAGACCCTGTGATCGCATCCTACATGAACGGGACCACAGCACTGATCTGATTTCTGTGTGCAGAACCCTGAGATGTTTTCTTATTGCATGTGGGATAGTACTCACAGTCCTTTCCATGCTGCCCAATGCATGCGATGATCCATGTTGGCCTTCCAACCTCATTTCTTGACCTTCCCTTGTGTTCCAGACACAGTCATGTCCTTCCTGGTTTTTCTCAACCCTCAACTCTCACCTTCAAAGAGAACTCTTTCTTACTTTACTTCCTGAAGTTGAGTGGTAGAGTTGTCTGCTCATCTTATTGTGAAGTTAATCCTCCCATGCCTGGCCCAGGCCATGGCCTTTTGAATCACCTCATAAACATGCAAAAGCTGGATCATGACAGAGAAATACCTAAGAGTCGATGCATTTGACTTATGGAATTGGCAAAGAATACTGAATATGTACGGACTACCGGAAGAATGATCCAATTTGTCTTAGGGTAAGTACAGTGAAAAGACGCCTTAGAATCCAGGATGGTGAGACTTCAGCTCCCATATTTCAGAAATCTCATCAAGAGGGACCAATCCTGAGAGAAGGGAGTCGTGCTCAGTGAAGTCAAGGGTCAGCGACAAAGAGAAGCCCTTCCATGAAACGCAGTGGCTGCCATAATGGCCTCCGACTCAGCAGTTGTTCCAAGGATGGCACAGGACTGAGCAAGGCTTCGTTCTGTTCAACACACGGTTGCTATGAATCGGAACTGACTTGATGCAGCCCAACAATAGCACCCCCCCAATAATACATTTCATGTCCATTTGTTTGCTTTTCTTGTTTCTCTCTTGCCCACTGAAATTTAAACTATGCGTTCACCTCCGACACATGGATGTTCAGTCCATGGCCCCATAGATGGATGATGATTTAATATCTGTATCTCCCTATCTTGGAGTTTGACGATCACTAGCCTGCCATATCTTCATCCGGTTGTGCATATCCTCCTGTCTCCTCCTCTCGCTAGGCACCAAGTTTACTCTCTGACCCTTTCCGTGCCATTGGTAACTTCTAGATGGTCTTACTTCCTTCTGTCTTGCCATAGCAGCTTGCAGCCTCTCACCTCCCTGGAAGATCCATGGTTTCCATTCTAGTCTCTCTATCAATTGCATTCTCTAGAGTAAACAAAATTATTGCCACAATCCTATATGAATGATCATTCATCATTTCTCCCCAAAGTTAGAGTCGGTGGTTGTGACATAACAAGCCTCCCAGCCTCCGCCCCATCTCTGTGGCCCTGTAGTAGGTATGTGTGCACCCCCCACCCCCAGCCCCCCAGGGTTCTTCTTAAGTGTTTGTAGTCCTTGGGTCCTGGCTGCAGATAAGAGGAAACAACCTAATTTGCTGACGTTCTAAAAGGGAGTTTATTTTTAACAGCCTAAGGGTGCCATATGGAAATCAAGAGCAGAATTTGCCTTGATAGCCACTCCCTTTCAGAGAAAGAACCAACCCTAGATTTCTGGTCAAGAGTCGATGATTGACCCAAGTGGTGACCCTGGTGTGGACAACACTAATCAGGGGGGGGAGTTGGGGGGGGGGCTACCAAGCGGGTGCTCTTTGAGTAGGAGGAGCAGTTCTTCAGGGGGTGTGGCCATGCAGACAGCCAGAAGAACATCTGTTATAAAACAGACCAGAGGTATGTTTATTAACAAGAAAGGGTGAACCACCCCATCAGATCCCTGAAGCCGGCCTTTTTTCCTTGAAGCAAGATTCGTGGGGAAGCCAAGAAACTCAAGGAAGCCTGCTCCTCAAGGTGGAGGGAGGAGGAACCCACCAGACCACAGTTGGGATGGCTTGGAATAAGGTGGGCTGCAGGCAGGGAGGTGGGCCGCACATGACTGAGAGTGGGAGTAAGTTTAGGGATGCAGCCAATCAGAGGTTAGGCTGTGGCGCTTGTCTGCCAGAGCTTAAATCCCAGTCCCTGCCCCGCAGCCCTTTCCTGTCTTTAAAAGAACAGCAGAGGGTCATGCCGGTGGAGTCTGTACATGTTACCATAAACAGCTCCTCAAGAGAGGGACCTGGGAATCTCTTCCCCTAAAGATGACAGTCTAGAAAGCCCAGGGGGTCAGTTCTACTCCATCAGTTGGGTGGCCTTAAATCTGAATGGACTTGGCGGCACCGTACAACATCAAGCCTTAGTAACCACTCTGGCCGTCTGTGGCAGAAGGCGTGGTGCTTTCGCCCCAGTGGAATCACCCCGGAGTGCTGGAAGAGCATTCAGGAGCAGTGTCCGTGTGAATTGCTCCAGGCCCTGGCCACCCCCAGCTTCCAGTTTTCAAACAATGAGTTCGCTCTTCTCTAATGATAGCGAGGAATTGTTGGATGAATCATAAACCATTCCTGTAGACTGCCCAACCTAAGGAATGAAGGCGTTGATTCCCGTCTTGACACAGCTGAAAAATACGTCCTACCTTCATGGATGTCCTCAATGAATGAGCCGTGGGCAGCTGGGACATTACTGTTGGCAGTACTGTACACCTCTTAGGTAGGTCCCCAGAGGAAATCTACCTGGCCTGATTCAAGATGTGAGGAAATGGGTAAACAGAAATGATAGTCCAAAGAAAAGAGTTTTTTTCCATTCCTAAAATTAAGGTGTCTGCCTGCAACGGGCTGGGTGGGGAGAGGGTTTTTCCTTCAGTCTGTGGTGAGCGGTGTGCACGCACACAACTTCACACCCCTTCGGCTATGCATTCCCTTTGATCCCTCGCTTATTAAAAAATGCTAATCTAAATTGTATCTTATTAATGTGATCCTTTGTGCTAAATCTGTGGGGGTTCAAACAATGCCCCCTTTCTCTGATGTATTTGGATTTGTAATGTGAAAAAGAGGGGGCTGGGGTTCCGCGGGCCATGCTTTCTCATCAACTGTTAGGAAGAATTTTATTTTTACTTTTATTGTGCTGATACTTCTTGCTCTCTTGGAATCCAAAGAGGTAAAGAGTCCTGGCTTCTTTGTTACATGCCAAGTATTCTAACGCACGTCCCGGTCCTGACGCACATGCTGCAGTTTCTCTCGCCAAGAACACCCAGGAAACACGTCTTCAAGATATCTGTAAGGTCACAGGGAGTTGACACATATAATTTGTTGATGACACTCACCACCGCCGCCGCCACCAAACCCCCACGCGCACAGCCTCATGGGAGAGTGCCCAGCCTGTCTGAGTCCTGGTTTGCATAGTGGCCCTTGGTCCTGAGTGCACTTGTAAATTAGAACTATTTATTTCCTGTAAAAAAACAAACAAACCCAATGATGCCTTTGAAATTTAATTTGAATGAACTTAAAAATCGATCCCAGCTGTCTTCCTTTCACTCAGGGCATTTCTTCTTCTCGAGATACCTCACTCTTTTCCTCCTTCCTCACTTTTCTCCGGACCCTGGAGCAGGGTCTCGTTATCCTAAGTCACCTGTACTGACATGGTCATGCTAGACATGCTAGATTGTCAAGCACTCTCCCCAGAGAAACCCGTGCTGTCACAGCCTGTACTGGTGGGGGTCCTCACTGTAGGAAGGAACAAGCAAACAATCACTATCCCATGAGCCCTTGCGAAATCCCTGAGAGCCCTGGTTGCATCGTGGTGGGGTGACTGCAAAGTCAGCCGTTTGAAACCCCCAGCTGCTCCTCCGGAGACAGAGGAGGCTCTCTACTCCTCTCAAAAGTGACCGTCTCAGAAACCCACAGGGGTGGTCCTACCCTGTCCTCCAGGGTTGCCGTGAGTTCGAATCAACTTGATGGAAGGGAGTTTGGTTTTCTGGAAAGGAGTCCCGATGGCACAGCGGTTAAGCGCTAGGTTGCTTACTCAAAAAGTGAGACGTTCCAACCCACCTGCCACACTATGGGAGAAAGGTGCCTGCTTCCACAAAGATTCCAGTCCTGGAGTCCTGGAAACTTACGGGCTTCTGCGCTGTCCTGTACATCCACTCCGACACAGCAACCTTTGCTGTGTAGTAGGCAGAGCACTGGTGGCATAATGGGTTATGAGTTGAACTACTAAGCACAAGGTTAGCAGGTCAAAACCACCGCTTTTCCAAAGGAGAAGGTCAAGGCGTTCTATTCCCATGAAGAATTACAGTGTCAGAAACCCACAGGGGCAGATCTACTCTGTCCTGTAGGGTTGCTATGAGTCAGAATTGACTCAGTGGCTATGTTAGTCTGAGTAGACTAGAGAAACAAATTCATAGACACTCAACTGTCTAAGAAAGAGCTTTACATAAAGAGGAACTGTTCATTAAGAAAACATCCCAGCCCTGTCCAGATAAAGTCTATCAGTCCTATTTTAGTGCATATGTCAAATACCAATTGATAAAGTCCTCTTCAGACTCATGAAACACATGCAATGATGCCGAATGCAGGATGATGCCGAATCACAGGCCATTGGGTGGTAAGTCTTGTGGATCCAGTGGTGGTGTAAGCATCTCAGCGCTGCCAGGGATTTTCACATGACTCCTCCAGCTCAGGGCAATAGTCTAGCTCCATGAGTCTTGCCAGCTGCAATGTCTCCCAAGGATAAGGTGACCAGATTTTAACATTGGTAAAGCGGGACACCATTGATCAAACTCATATCCTGGCGAAATAGTCACATGGCAGCCGAAAACCGTATACCCTAGCTTGTCGTGCATTCTTTCAAAAAATCGGGACTTTTTAAAAACGTCACGGGATGCGGGAAAAATTGTTAAAAATCGGGACTGTCCCACCAAAAGCGGGACATCTGGTCACCTTACCCAAGGAGTGAGCCTGTGTCCCACCTCCAGAGAGCTGTTTATCTCCTTAGCGACTCCAAATGAGGTCATCAAACTGCGACCTGACTGACAGGCTAAACTCCACCCCTTCACTCATAAGTCTCAAATTGACAACAGATGATGTCACTACCACAGTGGCAGTGAGTTTGATTTGGAGTTTGAGAGGCTGAATGCAGTTTGATGTATTTGGCTGTGAACCACAAGGTTAGCAGTTGAAGTCCACCTCCAAGTACCTTGAAAGACAGAGCTGGTGATTTTTTAAAAATCAGTAATTGAAAATCCTATGCACACAGCTCTAATCTAATACATATGATATTTTTCTGAGCCAGAATTGACTCAAGGAGGGCAACCAGTTGCTAACATGATACCCCAATCAAAACAAAATAACCCCCACCCCCACCACCTAAAAAAACAAAAACAAAAGAATAGCAAAAGCAACAACGTCTACTACCATTGAATGGATCCCAACTCAAAACAACACTAGCCAGGGTTCTTGAGATTGTAAATCTTTGTGAAAACACACAACCTCATCTTTCCTTTTCACAGCAGCGGGTGGTTTTGAACCACTGACCTTGCAGTGAGTGGTCACCCACAGTGCCACCAGAGCTCCTTTAGTTAGTGATAGTCATATATCACCTCACTTAATTTTCAGAACAAGCCTGTTAGGTGCCTGCTCTTATTACTACCCTCCCACATAACGGGTGTGGAAATGGAGGTATCAGAGGTTAAGTAACTTGCCCAAGGTCTCATGACTTTAGGGGTCCAAGTTGGGGTGTGTCCCCAGGAGTTTGCTTGCAGTTGGGGGTACCTTTAACCACTCTACATCCACATCGCTGACATTTTCCAGTTCGGGGGATGTTGGAGCTCTTATGGCTCTGCCACTAGCTGGCTATGTGGTCTCAGACAGGTGTTCCCTCACCTTTTCAATATGGGACCGGGTCGTCTTGGAGGTCATCCTGAGTGCTAATGTTGTATCTTTCTTAGTAGTTATTATTCAGCCCTTCTGAGCATAAACCAGAACACAAAAGGCAAACGTTTCCCAAATACCCCCACTCCAACCATTTTCCTTATCCCCACATTCGTGCACCCCTATGGAAAGCATCCCAGTGGTTACAGATCACATTGAAAACCAAGTCCCACCCCAGCATTGCCTGTGGCTTGCTGACACCTTCCTAGCAGCCGCCCGGAAACAGATACCCAGGGGAGGCCTTGGAGGTGGGGGCATGAGGGTCTATATTTTACTGGAGACCTTTAGCAGAGCTGCGCCCTCCACTGTGATCTACTGTTCTAGAAATGTGATCCCACCTCTCTCCCTTGCACCAAGGTGCAGGAAGGAATGACTCTGCTGGTTGCCTCTGAAGAGTCCGTTGTACACAGCGAAGTCTGATGTGCTCTCTGCAAGGATGGCGGGTGGCAGCTTTCTGTGTTGCTCTTTGACAAGTGCCAGCTGATGCGAAGGGACAGGTGGTGACAGAGTCAGCCTTGACATGTGAGATTTCTTTTGACTTGATAGAACAGGTAGCCCTTTTCCGTTCAGAGTCCAGGGCAGGGGTGCAGGCTGGCATCTTCTGGAGAAAAGGAGATGTCGCCACGTGGTCAGTGGTCAATGGGTACCTCAGATGAACTGGATTGTTGGTGACTGACAGCTTCTACAGGCCCATCCCTCAGCACACATCCCCGCACCCTGCTCCCCAACACACAGACTCCCCCTTTCTCTCCCAAGCCGAACAGCTCTCTCAAAGCCATTTCTGCAGAAACTCTGCTCCAGCTGTTCCCCGGGAGACTCCAGAAAGTAAGCATGTTCAGCGCGTTCTCCCTCTCTATCCTCAATCTCCATCTCTGTCTCTTAATGGAACATTTCAAACATACAAACAAGAGCAAGCAGTAATATAAACGTACAGATGAACTCCTACCGACTCCTCTCTATCGCTTCGTAATATACTTTCATGTTTGCTTCTGATCAATTGATCTCTCTCTCTCTCTCTCTCTCTCTCTCTCTCTCTCTCTCACACACACACACACACACACACACACACTCACAGATCCCTTCCTTATCCCCCTGAGATGACTTTCCTGTGAAGCTAATGAATTTTAAGGCTCCAGCCTCTCCCTTCACACCCCCACCCCCACCCCCACCCCCACCCCCGAAGCCCCAGGAAAGCCCTAGCAAGGTGTTTAGGTGGCTATATGTTTTCATACCCCCCTCAGAGGTATGGCACTTTTGCAGTAATTGGCGATGGCCAATGTGTCTTTCCGCCTTGACCTTTCTTCTCGCTGGCCCTCCTGTTTCCAGTGGTCCTAGACTGGGGACTGGAGTTGGGGTCCACTTAGCTGGGGTCTCATGGGATAGCTTTATGTGGCTCCCAGTGACGTCTGTTGCTTGTTAAACTATTGTTGGAGGTCCCATGTAGGAGTGTGACATGAAGTGACATGACCAGGGGAACACAGAATCATAGGATTACATCCTAAACCCTACATTGGATGTTTATGGAGAGATTAGTCTATCTGGGGATGCATTTCAAATGGTGGGTGGTATTGTTAGGTGTTGAATTGGTTCCAACTCTCAGTGACCCCACGTACAGTAGAATGAAACGTGCTCACTCCTGTGCCAGCCTCTCATTGTTCACGTTGAGCCCATTGGTGCAGCTCCTGTATCAATCCTTCTTGTTGAGGGTCTTCCTCTTTTTGGATTCCTGTTTTCAGATCATTCAACAGGTCAAATGATAAGCAAATGCTTCTATTCTCATCAAATACTACTAGCAGGAAAGTGTCCTCTTATCAGGAACATACTTCTATATTTGTGGAATTGTGCCCCTCAAAGCTATATGCTGATGTTCTGTGGTAGTTACATGATCTGTTGTCAGTTTCAGACTGATGAGCGAAGGGGTGGAGTTTAGCCTGTCAGTCAGGTTGCCGCTGGATGATCTCATTTGGAAGCACTAAGGCTATAAGATAAATAGCTCGCTGGAGGTGGGACACAGTGTTTCATGAGTCTGAAGAGGACTTTATCGATTGGTATCGGACATATGGGCTAATCATGGATTTATGGACTTGATCTGGACAGGGCTGGGATGTTTTTTCCATATTCCATTGCTCTTGTGTATGAAGCTCTTTCTTATACATAGATGAGTGTCTCTGAATTTATTTCTCTAGTCTCCCTGGATTAACACATGTTCTCATACACAGTGCTTGAGAGCATACTCTTTATTGGAAATAGAGTCTTGGAAAATGTCTTGGAAGATCAGTTACAGGGAAGCGGTGCCGGAGCAGAGTGACTGAGTCCAATCTGAGTGATGTTTGTCCAACAGCGGACAAGGGAGACACATGAGCGCAACGTGGGCAGAGACTGGACTCCTGCATCTGCAAGTTCAGGCACACCAGGCATCCGGGGCCATCACCAGAAGCAGAAGCGAAGCATTGAGACAGATGCCTTCTCTGAGTGGGTCAGCGTAGCCAACACCCTGATTTCCAGCGCCTTGTTTCCAAGCAATGCATTTTTCATTTATAAACGACCCCGTTTGTTATAGAAGCCCTAGGAAATGAATAGTGAAAAATAATGAACCATACACAACTGTAAACATCTCTCTCTTTCCCTCAAAAGTCAGCACATTCTTTGCCTAAGGGCAATTCCCAACTATCTAACCTTCTCAACCAACAAAACCGGGGATCCACCCAGATGCTGAATTGGTTTACCTCTGACTCGGTCTTTATTATTCTATTGATACAGTGGTAAAGGCGCTCAGCTGTTAACTGGAAGTTCAGTACTTGGAATCACCACTCACTCTGTGGGAGAAAAATGAGAGTCTAATTCTATAAAGACTGACTGCCTTAGAAGCCCCGTGGGGGAGTTCTACTCTGTCCTTAGGGTTGCTATGAGTCAGAATCAACATGCTGGTAAATATGTAAGCGAAGGTGGGAAAACATGCAGGGGAATCAACTCCATTGACACTCAGTCAATTCTGACTCATAGTGATGCGATAGAACAGAGAACTTCCCCAGAAGGTTTTCCATCATCAGATGATCCATTAAGCATGGTAAGCACCGGCTTCCTTATGATGAAATGTGGAGAGAAACATGAAACTGTACCCAACAAATTAATAAGTAAGCACAGTTAATCCATGCTTGCTTTGGGTTTCCAAGGAGGAAGTCTTTCGAGAAATAGACTGCTACACCTTCCTCCTATAGAGTAGCTGCTGTTTTCAAACCACCAACCTGCCACTTAGCATCCAAGCGCTTAATCACCAGGGGACCAGGGCCCTCCTGTGTGTGGTGTATTTGTGTATGTATGCACCTTTGTTTTGTAGGCTGGATTGCTTTTCAGAATCGCATGTTATCTTTCAGTACATAGTCGCCTATTCTCCAAACATTATTTTTGAGGTTTATTCATCCAGCTTATTTCTACTGCCATTTATTGGATTCCATTGCATGAATAGAATACATAATTTGTCTTGCTTTCTGCCCATGGGCTCTTGGGTTATCACAGTGACGAATTAGCAGCCAACAATGTACCAGGCCATCTTCATTGCCAACATCTACTTACTCGTGTGTGGGAGGTTCTTTGCAACTACAGGCTTCAAGCCCCCTTGCTCAGTTACCCCCTTAAAGGATTTTGGGAAACTCCGTATCTTCTTAGGTATTTAAAAATCCACATCTAACATATTTCAGCAAAAGATTGTATTGGGTGGAAAAGATGCAGTGTGTGTTACATTGTCATACAGACTCTAAAACAAAACGAAAGATTGCTCGTTTCAACAAATTCAGTGCAATGAAAAGAGTGTAATGATTTGGCTGCCACTCAAATCCTATCTTCGTTAGAAATTTTATATCACTCCTTTGACTCTTTGAACTTGAAATACTATTATTTTCCATACACAGACTTCCATCTTAATGAATTTTTTTTTTTTTTTATGTTTGGCAGTATTTTAGGGTTCACCTCATCAGAGTTCTCATTTTTGCGTTGGTTTGTAGGAATTATGTGTAATTTCTGCAGACCACTCCCATGTGGTCAGAGATCATCTGGGGTCTGTGGCTACTCATTGTTTTCGGGATTTGTTGTTGTTGTACTAAGATTTTTATTTTAATGTGCCCCATGTATCACATTTCCTTTATCATTTATGGACATGTATGTCTTGCTTAGGGAGAAAAACGAGGCTGTCTACTTTTTCAAAGATTTAGTCTCAGAACCCCCCAGAGGCAGTCCTACCCTGCCCTGAAAGGTTGCCATGAGTCAGAATAGACTGGACGGCCGTGAGTCAGTCAATGTCTTGTTTAAAAACATCTTTCCTATCTACAGCCATGTGGTTTTCCCTCTAAAAGTTTTAGTCTTGTTTTACACACTTAATTCTTTTGCCCATTTAGAATTTATTTTTGTATATAGGGATGCCAGAGAATTCTAATTTTATCTTTTCCCAAGGGGATAAACAGTTGTCAGAGGATTGGTCTGGAGTAGTTCTTCCTTTGCCAACTGAGAGTTTCTGCCAAGTGCTCATATATATCTCTCCTTTTATTCTTTTCTGAGCTATTTACAGCTATTTTCTGCCTTTATTTACAACTGGAGCTTTTTAACCACATAGGGACTTTGTGCTTAGCTTGGCATTACCTTGTGTTCTTTGCAACCAGCCCCACATCGTACACCACACCCGTTTTCCAAATCGCACCTTCTCGCTCTTGAACCGCGGGAGCTCTCCTGGCACAGTGGTCACACCTGGGGCTGCAAACTGCAGAGGTTGCCACTTGAAACCAAGGCGGTGTGTTTGGGATCCGGTCGAACTTGAACTGAATTTGAAGAAGTTGGTTGGTCTTGAAAACATAAGGGCATTTCATATATGTGTCTATAGGCTCCAAATCGTTCATGAAAAATTTTCATCACTTTTAATTTCATTTTTTTCCATGAACTTTTTTGAGAAGTTTCACCCCCCCATCCCCCCACCCCCGCATATGGCCTGCCCTGATAGTAAACCTAAGACGTGCCAGTGGAAACGCTAAGCCTGAGTGCCTGGATGAATGAACGAATGATCCGAGAGAATGATTCAATCGACAGTTTAAATTACCATTGACATCCTTATGCTTGGGGATGTAGAACATCTAGGTCATGCATGGCCTTAGATTTGAAAAGCTACTGTCTTTTACCAGCGCAGGATCTCACGGGGGTGGGGTGGGGGGTGGGGGGACGTCCAAAAGTTCATGTAAAACTGGAATTCAAAATAAGGGAATCTTTTCTACGAACTTTTGGAAGCCCACTCATACGTTAGATTTTTGGGTCCTTGCCCAAACCCACCAAATCAGAATATATGGGGACGGGAGATCCTGCAAGAACGTCAAAACACTGTTTTCATGGCATGAGGCCTTATGCAGATGTCTCAACAAACAGAGAGAGGGGATTGAGGCCAACACACCTTTTTTTTTTTTTTTTTTGAGCTCAACCGCTAATCCATGTAGGACCTAACACGTGAGTGCAGAGAGAACATTGGGGTGTGATCCCACATTCCAGGCCTCTTTTGAAAGACTTTGGCCTCTTGCAAGGGCCTATGTTTGCCTTGTGTTACTTGCCCCATCTGTGGTGCTTCCAGGTCACTTGGTTCCCACTCAGGTCACCATGTTCCTTGTAGAGGGGAGAAAGAGAGAGTTAAACTAGGACAGGAAGTGCTTCCGGCTGGTCTCTTTCCCTCGCTCCATAATTGCAACTCACGTCTCACTTGCAACATAGAGTTTTATCCTTGGCGCACAGCAAAGGGACCACGGTGCTGGTGAGAGCCATAGCTGCCATGGCTGCTACTCTTCTTGGCCACTCTAACCATTGCTGCCCGGGCCGCTCAAGGTCTGCTAGAGCCAACATCCTATGCGGAAAGACGTCTAAGGAATTGTATTCAGACCGTCCTCCGTAGCAGAGTCGTGGTTGCAGGTCAGGCTGTTTCCCACAAGGTCACCAGTTCCAAACCGCCAGCCGCTCCTCAGGAGGAAGATGGGGCTTTCCTGCCTATGGAGTTCCAGTCTTGGAAACTCACAGTGGGGAGTTCTGCCCTGCCCTTTGGGGGTCGCTGTGAGTCGGGATGGACTCACAGTGAAAGAGAGATGAGCCTTCTGGGTATTTAAACCACGGACCTTACAGTGCCAGTTTGTTCCAGTGGAAGCTTTCCTCAGTGTGCTAAAAGCCAGTCGTAGGAACTCCTTCATCCCATCTCTGGAAGACTCCAGCTTCCCCTCTCCGCAGTCATTCCATTGGAATGAACACTCACTTGGCGTCTGTGGACCGTGCAGCAGGTTTTAAGGATGGAGAAAGCTGGGATTCATCCCCACCTCCGTCCCGTATGGCACAATCATTTTTTATTTCATTCTGCTCGGCACCCGTAGCAATTAAAGCTCCCAAAGTATGAAATGTTTTTTATCAAGGAAGGCATTCAAAAATATCGGCCTGTCAGAGGGAAAGTGGGCGGTGCTTCAGTGCAGCTATTCTTCAGCTCCAGTAGGGCATGAAGTGCGAATGGCCTTCATTTCGGGCAGTGGAAAATAAGGCCAACTTCGGCTTTCATCTTTTTCATGGGGACTCTCCTCGAGGCTGGCAGGGAATGAGTGGATGCACCCCATTTAGCTTAAAGTAACAGATCTATATAGAGTTGTTAATTTGTAGATAAATATGGGTTTTCTGCTATTGATGTTTCTTGAGCCACACAAAGTGGTTATATTAATACTGAAACATGATTAATCAATAGTTAGCTCTTTAAAAATACATCAGTAAGACTACCCAATTACCTTTAAGTATATATCAAAGAGCAGCACAAAGCAATCTGACATGGACTCAAAGTCCATTAGAAGCTGCCAGACATATTAATTAAATTTTTTGTTTGTTAGTTACAATGAACCTTCCAGTGTGCATAAACATTTCTGCCAGGACAAAAACTATGACAGGCTAACTGGAAATTTGTTGACACTTGGGCATGGGGGCACAGGAATTTATTGGAGAATTTAGGCTCCTGAAACCCTAAGATGCCTTCAATAAATGGCTTTTCCTCCGGGCTGTGGGCAGAGAGATTCAGAGGGCGTTTCTCCCTCCCTCCTGTGCAGGTGGTGAGAGAAGAGAGGGACGCTCAGTGGGGGAGGTAGACCATTCGTAACATGGCTTTGTGGGAGTATGGGTCAACACCCCATTTGAGATAGTCAAGGCAAAATGAAGCCAACCCACCATGGCGTGTGTCACATAGCCCTTCCTCAGCCTCCCGTGAGGTTAGCAGTCACAGACCCTTGGTCAGAGGGTTGTGCCAAGTGCCCACCTGTCCCTCACCCCTCATGGCTCGGTCACTGCCCTGTCAGCAGCCATTGTGCTAAGGGAAGTCTCTGGGTTTGTGTTGGGAGGTAAGCAAGCTTTTGTTTCGTCATCTAGACCAAGAAGCTCTTCTGGCAAATACTGGTCCTCACTGTCACCAACCCAGCCGCCTCTCTTGGCCCAGTAGGCCCTCCTCACTGAACTATACCACTGATTCACAGCCCACATTCTCAGATAGGCCAGTAGCATACAAAAATATTTTTTTAAAAAAAGAAGAACAGAAGCCAAGACACATGTAAGCTGTTTTTCTCCCCACCCCCTGGGATCTGGGGGTCTAGTTACCACTTATTGCATGGAGATGGGGCGTAAGCCCTCATAGTGCAGTGTGGCCTATGATGTATAGTCCTGTGCTCACTAAACCAAACTCGACGCCAGCAAAGACCCAGGATAACCCGAGGAACTTGCTGCATTGGCTCTCTGGACTCCCAGCTTTGTGCCCTTCTAATTGGGTTACTTTGTCAGAAAGTGGCAACCTCGTCATGTCTAAAGGACGTGGCCAACTGGAAGCATACCTGCAGTCCACCTTCGAACATCACACTGGTGTAGCTGCATGGCTCCTTTTCGGGGCGGGCCAACACTCTCCCTCCCGCCCCCTTGGCGTCTGTCCCCGGGCCATTATCTCGAAGGAGCCATCCACTGAGAATAGCGTGAGGTGTAACTGATTGACATTCAACGCAAGTGAAATCTTTAGGTGAGCATCAGTCACCGCGTTAGACATGTTAGCTTCAAGTGGAAGCAGTCAATTATAGACTGGAGGTTTTATGGCTACATTATTGCCATCATACTATTAGGGCTTCAGCAGTCGCATTCTGTTTGATCGATCCATGCCAGGATGTTGATGGATAGCTTTGTTCTGCAAATGTCAAATATGTGAGACTTCTGTACTTTGTGTATTTACTGACACACTATCTGTCCGTGTCCCCCCCCCCTTTCCCCTACCAAGCAGGTGATGGGTGGGGCTTGTAATCACCTTGTCATTGACTTTTTGTTGTCTCTCAATACGGACTCATGAGTTATTGGCACTTCAAAGAAGTCTTTTCCACACCAGGAGGACCTCTTGTTGGTGTCCCAAAGAGATTCAGATGTTTGCTTTCCTCTACACACACACACACACCCCACATTAGGAATGAATTTCCCAATTTCGTGGTATACACGAGATTGCCAAAACGTCTGATCTCTTTTCTTCATGCTGTCTAAGCCACCTTTCCCAAAGTTACATTTAATTTTCGTTCTCTTTGACAAACCTGGAGCCTTGGTGGTGTTGTGATTCTGTGTTGGGCTGCGACCCACATGGTCACCAGTTCAAAACCACCAATGGCTCCATGGCAGAAAGACAGGATTTTCTATTCCCATAAACATTACAGTTGGGGAAATTCACAGGGCCAGCCCCACCCCGTTCCATTGAGTAGCTCTGCGTCAGCAGGGACTAGATAGCAGTTGAGTTTGGTTGGGGGTTTTCACAAGTCCATTCTTAAGCCAAACCTTGGAACTACTTAAACATCAGTCACGCCACTTCCACTGAGGTCCCCAAACATCATTAGATGGAACCCCAGTGATTGGGTCTCACAGAATTTCTCACAAGAAGTCCTTGACGGGCACATCAAAGACTTTCCAGGCTGCGTCTCCTTTCAGATGAAAAGAAGTCAGCCCTAAAGGTCACCTGCCCTGCACTTGACATCCAATAGAGACAGAGCAAGCTCTACTTCTCACCACTGTTGCCTGGTCTTTCAGCAACAACTGCCTGAGGGTGGAGCCCCTGGGTGGGACAATCAGAACACAGCAGCCTGCTTAACCGAAGACCGACTGCCCCTGCCACCCCACCTCCACCCTCACCCCGCCACCGTGGCAACTAGAAAGACTGACCTGGTGGTCTGGCTCCAAAGAAGAATCCCCCCTTGAAAACCCTGTGGAGCACAGTTGTCCCCGACACACGTGAGGTGGCTGTGAGTTGGAGTGAATGTGGAGCAGCTGGTCCTCGCAGGGGACATGCAAAGTCCCCTTTGGATGCCAACTTTGTTGCTGGGTCACACTAGGCCCTGCTTCTGCCTGCAGCTTCCACTTTAGGAACAATATTCGATCATGCATTTACCAAGGACGTGGCTCCGTTCTTTCCGATCACACCCTTAGCTCATGCCGCAGAGAGGAGGAGGCAGACCTATTTTTTCTGGTCATGGGAGGTGGTCCTAGACCCAACTGTGGGCATTCTCGGGGGCCATTCAGGATTTTGAAGGCCAAAGGCAAATGCCAGTGTTTGGCAGTGTCACCACAGGAACAGGAAATCACCGAGATACAAGGTCTGGCTCGTTGCGATTCTTCTTGCGTCGTCTGTAACTCAGCGGCATCCGCCATGCAGGGGTGTATGGGCACCTAGACCTGTAGACAGAAATCCACGGCTGCTTTTCATCTCTCCATCCCTGACCCTCAGAAGTTCAGCCTGGCTGGCCATTCCAGGGTGCCCTTCTCTTCCTCCCTGGTAGGGACCTTGAATGCCCTGGCCGAAGGGTGGCTCCAGACATCCTTGTCTGTCCAGGGCTGCTGAGTGTAGCATCAGTGCTGGCTTGACGCTGGCCCTTCCTGTTGAATGCTGCCCTGATCTCTCCAGGCATACAGCTGATAGATTCATCTTGACCTCCACACGCACATTCTGTTTCAACCTGGCCCACGGTTAAATACAGCCATTCGAGCAGTTGTTTCTTACAACAACTGGCTGGTTTGCGAGCTGGACTCTCTATCAGAACAAGGTCCACTCTGAAGCTGGAAAGAGTATGGGGGCAGAACTCATGCACCCTGGCACAAACTGTGCCTGCTTTTAATGGAGCAGATTGCTCGGCAGAAGTACCGTTCTGTGTGTCCTGGGCGTGTTCTGGTAGAACCCCACGGCCACCCCTGCCATCCACTCAATTCCACCTCACAGCCCCCAACAGACAGGTGAAACCACCCATTCGGTTTCTGAGCCTGGATTTTCACAAGAGCAGACCATTTCCTCTTTCTCTTCTTGCCTTTAGCAGCTACATGTTTGGGACTCCTTGCCCCCAGGGGTTTTACTTTGTGTCGTGCCCACAGGGGTGGATTACTCACAAAGCAAGGTCAGCATGGGCTGGCTTCAGCTTACTCACTGATCTGTGGTGAGCAGGTTCACCTAGTTTTCACCTTGCTAACTGGGTGCTCTGTCCCTGTCAGGAACTGTCACTTTGAAAAGAGGCTTCGACTGTAGTCAGATAGTGGGCGAGAGATACATGCCACCCAGACCTAGAAGCCGAAGCTTCCATGTGAGGATTGTTCACTCCACATTCGTAGGTCAGCCCAAGCCATGCTGCACATACCTTACTTATTGGGTGACCCAACAGGCAGTGCCTATACACATTAAGCATGCAAACCCCCCCTCTCACTGTGTGAGAAGCTCACTTGTTCCAGAAGCTTCCTGAGAGTGCTGGGTTACCCACCTGCCTCAGCCTGCCACAGCAGACTTATGTCAGTGGACACGAGCCAGGTGGGAGACCACCCCCTGTGGAGAGAGGAGCTGGCTCCCTGCCCACGGAGCACCCTGAGACTATGGCTGTATTTACCCTGCCAATCCTGCGGCAGACAGCCGGGGATTGAGTTGCACAGACACAATGGAGGTCCCGACGTAGGAATTTTAATGCACACACTCGGTGGTATACACTTAATCCTTGGGCTGTAACTGGGGTAGGTTTTCAAATGGGGGTAGAACAAGACCTCTCCGGGGCTCCGAAGGGCAAGTGTGGGACTGCATTTGGAACCAGTTTAAAGCTAGGAATGAAATGGGTGGCAGGTCTCGCCAACATCACATCCACATGAAACCCAGAAGCGCGCTGGAGCATGGAGATGGTGCTCAGATGCCCTCTCTGCTGGCGGCTTCCTCTGCAGGCACCTGGAGGGCTGGGGTCAGCACGGGATGGGTGGGAGGGCTGCTCTCTTGCTTTCTCTTAGCCCTCTGTGTGATGGGGCCACAGAGGCTGTGTGCTGGCGTCCACTTAGCTGAATCCTGAAGTGACTAGGGAAATATGGGCAGAGACGATGGTCGCATCAGCAAGCTGTTCGTGGAATGAGAGCTGCTGAACTTCCCTTTAGATGGCAACCCTACAGGACTAAATTCAAGATGGTACAGACCAGCACCAACTAGAAAGCGAAGACATTGGTGGCGAAGGCTCACCTTCCACATGGGGCGATGATCTCCAGTCTCATTCCTGGTGAATGTAGCTCATTCACAGCTACCACCCATCCATCCGTGGAGGCTTGGGAGGGGCTCGGAAGCTGAAGGGGCTTCAATGGAGCAACCAGACTACGTCCTCCCTGAGGGAAAAGGCCTGGGCGTCTACACCTGAAAGCCCACGGGGGAAACGGCAGTCTTTCATCCCATTGTGCCTGAGGCCATATTGTGCACAGAGTGACCAAGAGTTGGGCGTTGGCTAGACAGCAGCTAATGAACACGTAACTTGAGCTCCAACAACAGCCAAAAGGCTCCCTGCCTGCCAGGCGATTCCAGCTCATAGTAACACGGTAGGACAGAGTAGAACTGCTCCCATGGGTTTCTGTGGCTATAAATGTTCATAGAAGCAGAAAGCCTCACCTGTCTCCTGCAAGGTGGTTGGTGAGTTCAAACGACTGACCTTGCAGTTAGCAGGCCACCATGTAACCCACTGGGCCACCAGCACTCTGACAGCCATTGAGACGATGCCAACGCACAGTGACCCTACAAAACAGTGGAGAATGGCCCTGTGAGTTTCTGAGAGTGTCCCACTTCCCAGGAGTAGAAAGCTCCATCTTTGCAGACTCCTTCAATGGGGCTGCAGCCGGGGAGCAAAAAGGAAGGGTTTTGCCAACCCAAGAACAGTCGCTTCCAAGCCTGATCAACGGAAGTCCCCGGAAGCTTTCTGAAAAGGCAGTTCAGATTCCACAAATCTGTTTGAAAACCGATTATTGTCCAGGGCCTATAGCTCCGCCCTGGATTTGATCACAGGTGGAAGGAACCAACTTTTCAAGCACTTAAAACCTATTTCCGTGAAAGAGAGATAAGGGGCTCATCTTCCTTGATAGGCCACGGACAGGACCTCAGTTCACCGAGTATGATTTTGTGAACCCAGTGTGCCATGAAGCACTTTCTGCCACAGAGCACCACAGTGGATCTATGTCCACAGCCTCCGGAGTCTGGATTCACATACTTGGCTTACGAAGGTGGAGGCACCCTCTCCCTCCGGCCTTCTGCTAAGTGGCTCTGCCGGCTGTAGACATGGAGCCTGGCTGTCCTTCCTGGACGACCTTCTTAGGAGCATGTACACCCTGGAAATGCAAAGTGCTGCCATTGTTATGCATGCAGCTTTTGTTTATCGTCTCAGAGGCAACAGTTGAGCTGGAGCAGATGAGTGATGCTTGCCTGGCTGTGGTGCAGGTACAAGCCCCTGCAGGTGGAGCGGCTTAATGGGGTATTAATTGAGAAGCAGGTGAAGGCAAATAGGTAGCACAGCAGGTAGGTAAATACGCTTGTGGGAAGAAAAGCTTTGAATGTTATGCTCTTTAACTAAAAATAAAGACCTGATATTTAGCTTATCTGTGCTGAAATCCACCATGTGGGCCCTGGCAACCACCGGCATCATCAGTGACTCACTGCGATCTCGGCATTATCCCTTCTCCTTAGCAGGCTCTTTGGCCTCCTCATCTTTCATTGTTTCTGCGAATTCTTGGGCTTTGGGGTCCATGCATTCTCCCCTCCGGGCAGATCAGAGAGCAGAGCCCCGCTTTCAAAGCACGTGTAGAAGCGACTGGGGGCGTCTCAGGCCTTCCTTCCGTGGCGTTGTTTTTGTTCTAACCCCTGGGAAGGACCCAGGAAACACACAGTGATTCCATGGAGTGCAAGCTCCCCAAGGACATATATCGTCACTTTATACAAAGAAAACATGAATTGGAGGTTTTTTTCAGAACCCCCCAATCCCCTCTAGCAGCCCTGGTAGTGCTGGAGGGTAAGCGTGGAACTGCCAACCCCAAGGCTGGCAGCTCGTAGGGCTCCATGGGAGAAAGCGGAGGCTATCAGTTCCCGTACAAGCTGGAAGCCCTCTGGGCTATCTACGCTAGAGGGTCTCTAGGAGACAGAGTCGACGCGATCAAAGGCAGAAGGTAAACCTCTCACCAGCCAGGTTTCTCCGTGTGCTAGCTGAATTCTAAGTGTGTGCGTGTTATTTACACGATTGCATTCTATGCCCAAACGCGGCACATTCAAACCAGGACAGTCATCAGAGTAGTCAGCCCGAGAAGCAGAAGACTTCTTCTCGTGCTGTTTGTGACTCAAAACCTTATGAAGAAAGCATCCGTTTCTGTGCTTCTCTTCAGAGCAGATTTATAAATTTATACCCCTGAGCATGGCCCAGCATCATTGCGTCATTCACCACCAAGCAAATAAATAAAACCAGCTGCCATTGAGTCCACTTAGATGCATGGCAACCGCGTGTGTGTCAGAGTAGACCTGTACTCCACAATGTCTTGTGTTCTGGAAGTAGATTACCAGGCCTTTGTTCCACGGTGCATCTGGGTGGACTTGAACCACCAACCTCACGATTAGAAGCGGAATGTGTTCACTGTGCTCAAACCAGTTGCTATTCAGATGATTCCCAGGAACGGCTTCACACTACCTGTTGTTGTTGTTAGGTGCCTTCAAGTAAATTTTCACTCACAGCCACACAACCAACCACGCCCTGGGCCCACACTATCCTTACAATTGTTATGTTTGAGCCGATTGTTAAAGTCACTGTGTCAATCCATCTCCTCAAGGGTCTTCCTCTTTTTCACTGCCCTTCCACTTTACCCCCAGGATGTCCTTTTCTATGGACTGGTCTCTCCTGATAACATGTCCAAAGCACCGAAGACCAAGTCTTGCTGTCCTTGCTCCTAGGAAGCATTCTGGTTACACTCCTTCCAAGAAAGAGCTGTTTGTTCTCTTGGGAGTCCGTGGTACTTTCCATATGCGTCACCACCACCATAATTCAAATGTATTGACTCTTCTCTGATCTCCCATATTCAGTGTCCAACTTTCACAAGTACTTGAGGGGCCTGAAAATACGATGCCTTAGATCAGGAGCACCTTCATCCTCAAAATGACATCCTTGCTTTTCAACACTTTAAAGAAATCCTATGCAGCAGATTTCCCCGATGCAATGTGTCTTTTGATTGCTTGACTGCTCCTTCCAGGAGCCTTGATTGTGGATACTGGCAAGATGAAATCCTTGACAACGTCAGTCTTTTCTCTGATTATCATGATGTCACCTATTGGTTTCGTGGTGAGGATTTTTGACAGTTAGCTTTTAAGATCCATTTCTAATGCAGATCTCTGGTGCTTCAGGGAATCCCAAGAACCTGTCTGGAGCTTTCAGGGAAGAGGTCCTGGGTGTTGACAGCCTCCTTGGAATAAGTGCCTACAACTTCTCACAGCAATGACATAGCAGGACACACACTTATTCGTCCATTTGAGTATACAGATTCACAAGTTTGGGCACTAACCGCCCCCCCCCCAAAAAAAAAAAATCACTGCCATCGAGTTGATTAGGACTCATGGCAATGCTCTAGGACAAAGTAGAACTGCCCTTGTGGGTTCCCGAGCCTGTAATTATTTAGGAGTGGAAAGCTTCATCTTTCTCCCAAAGAGCAGTTGGTGGTTTCAAACTGCTGACCTTGCAGTTCACAGCCCAGTGGGTAACCGCGACATCACCAATGGACACTTTCTATTTAATAATAACTTAGAAAACACTCAAAGCAAACATTTCCACACTCCCCTTTCAATCGCAACTCCCGTGGCTCTGTGTTGGTGGAAGTGTGAGAAGAAATCCCCATTCTTTGTTACTTGTTGGCTCACATATATTGATTTTTTTTTTCCTGGCAAGCTGCAGTACTGGTTTTGAAAACTAATTTAGCCTTTTCCTGTTGAAATGGCTAAATATTAGTGGAGCTTAAACAGGCTAAATATTAGCGGCGCTACAGTTTGTACTCCATAAAATGAAATAGGTTTGTTATTATCAGGCAAATCTTTTCCTGTAGTTGAAGCTCTTGTTAATTTTACTGCTAATGAGATGCTTGCTATTAAATAACTTCAATTAATGAAAATCGGACAAAAGTAAGGGCTGCTCTCGGAATCTTCATCAAAATGGGAAAACTGTGAATTTTGTCGCTAGAAGCACCAGAGCCCTGAGTTACTTGAGATCAGGTGTTCTGGTCCAGAGAAAGCTGTTAGATGTTGCTTTGAGAACATTCAGTGAGTTGGCGTATTTGGAAGCTACGAAGATGATCTGAGATTAGAAGGTGGCGGGAGGGGAAACTACCCATCACTGACAGCCAGTCCTACATGTAATAGCACATTTCATGGTTGAAGATGCAACAGGATTGAGGACAATTAATAGTTCTGAAGTCGTTGCCTTCTGGGGTAGGCCCTGGCCGCATAATTAGATTATTAAAAATGGCCTGTCTTCGGTGGACTATTACTAAATTGAAATCCAATTTTGCTTTTACGATTTTGCTGAAAAAATATTTCGCTGTTTTGTTTGAGTCCTTCTGGAGGATCATTTCCTTTTTGCATCTGCGTTTGCACATGCCACCATCCATTCTCCCGACGAATCTGACCTCCGCTATCTCGGGAGCAATCTTTCATTCGAGGAAATGCAAAGATGTCTACAGTCATAATTGTGCCTCTCCATACTTGAAGAAGGGAAAGATGGAGATGAGAGACTTGGCACAGTATCTTTTTAAGGGGAGGCATGCATATTTTAGAAACAACTAAATTGTGCCGTCTTAATACACTGAGAGGCACTCTGCTCAAATATGTGCCTGAGTGTGTTGCAAGACAAACTTGGTTCCGTTTTCAGTAATTGGCACTGGAACTGTAATAAAGCAGTTGTTAGCAAAGAGACGGGCTCAGAATTTTCCCTGCACTCCTGCAGTGTGGATTTAAATGCTAAGTTAAATATTTATGAACCTAGGATTTTTATAATTGATCATTGTATGATTTATACAGAGTAATTATAATTAGGTTGAAAGAGATTTTAAAAAGCCAGTTTCCTGGTAGCCAGGGCCATTAAATAACACAGAGCTGCCAAAACAAAAATGAGGTGGGAACCCAGCCACCAACTTCTGAGTGCCTGTCCCCACACCCGATGTGCAATGAGGGCTACCGTCTCATCAGGCATCTCACCTGGCTGCCCGGAGGAACCCTGGCTCCTACATCACCTGCCACCATTTTTCATGCCTTTGTTTCCACCCCAGTTGCACATAAACAAGTAAAAAAACTTCAGAGATCCAATGTCTAACAAAAGGAGAAGGTGGAGGAGGTTGGAAAGGTTAATTAAAAATGTAATGATCCCATTTGCTGAGACAGCACTATTAATCACCCTGCCCCCACAGCCATGGGACTTGCTCACCACTGAGAGGAATCCTCTAATCTTTAAGGTATAGGGGGCCCCGACCAGTAGGTGCATTAAGGAAATAGGAGCTGTAAGGGATGAGGCTCGATCATGGCTTGTGGTTAGTGCCAGATGGAAGAAATATTTCCAGATTCACAGGTATTCAAAATGATCCAGTGGCTGGGATCCCAGAGGACACTTGGGTCTGGCTTGAGGCAGAACACAGTTGTATAAGGTCCGAAAAAATAAAAGGACTAGAAGGAAAAATTCACCATCGTGTAATTCAATATATCTGAAACCATGTCTGAATGATGCCACGGGTTCCCAGGAGCCAACACGTGCCTTTAAAACGCAACTCTTAGCACCCCAGCTGGCCAAGGCTGAGCTCGGGAACGATCGATGACAGGGGTCGCAACCTTGTATGATCAGATCTGCCACCTGATCCTTCTGGAACTCAGAGAGACCAGACTGTACATGTGGGCTGTCAGCACAGCCCGCGCTGTCCCTGCAAAGATCTTGGAGCCCTTGGCCCCTTTTTTATTGGCTGGGATAAGGCGTTGGAGGGAGTCGCTTAGGAGAAGAGCAGTAGTTATGTGAACGTGGTAATTAATCAAGTCCGAAGGAAGGAGGAAACAAGCTATGAATTCAAGTCTGCAGCCCCACAAAGAGGGGGGGTGGGGGCAGCAAAGAGATAACCGGAAATGAGCAAGCGTTTGTAAACAAGCTTCTCGCTGTGTCCTGTGAACTTTCTGCTGAATCAATCACATCTCGCGCAGGCCGTGCGGATTTTAATGTATTTATTGTTTTATGCCCTCTCATAATCCGTGGACGTGGTTTTCTATCTGCGTGCCTCTCTGCTGTGTCCTGAATCATTTTGACTTGTGGGCTGGCCGCGGCCTTTGCCAACAACGGTGGCATTTTCTAAGTGTAAATCCGGCGGGGCTGCTAGCCCCAGTGATAGCCTCTTTGACTTGGGACAGTGTGAGGCTTGTCCTGGGGATAAAGAGGGTTCCTGGCTGCAGAGGAAGTTAAACTATGAAAGCTCCTCCCAGTGCATCCTTCATCCCTTGACACCTCGACAGTAGAGCCTGAGGGAAACATGGAGGTGGATTTGGGAGGGGACTGAAAACCGAGGGTCCATTTCCACGTGTTCTGCTTACAGACGCAGAGTTGAAATCGTTGGTAAATATATGGGGATAAGTCTAAAAGGATTGCCACTCCCAAAATGAAACAAAACACCCTCCAACCTCACTACCGGCCAGTCAGTCCAGCCTCACAGTGATCCTGTAGGACAGACAGAACGACCCCTGTGCTTTCCAACCTGTAGATCTTCAGGAGAGTGGAGTCTCACCTTTCTCCTGAGGAGCAGCTGGTGGTTTCGAACTGCCTTGTGGTGAGCTACCCTATGCCTAACCACCACGTAATTGCTACGGAGGTTCTGGTTCCTAAAGACGCACACTTATGCCAACCCAAAACGTACGGATGTAAGATGGCTTCAGATGCATTCTCTCCGTCACATGAAGGACTTTTAAAACATGCATGAAAATTCTGTTATCTTTTAATTCATTTCCCACCAACTCTTTCAAGCCCACGCATACACTTGTCTTAGTCTCATGAGGATGACTTCACAGAAAAAGGCCCAGTCTATGAAAATATAAGTCCTCTGCTGGGCCTATCCATTTCGAGGTAGAGAGGTCAGCTCAGATGGTTAGGGCGACTGTTTTATTATTATTATTGTTATTTCAAAAGTGTGACCTTGATAGGCTTTCTCAAAAGGCACCGACCAGTCATGGGGCCTTAGTGTGGAGAATTCCTAAGAAATGTGGAAAGTAGCAGTGGATAAGGCCAAGAGAGTCGCCCTGAGGATTTGCTCCTTCCGTCATGACAGCGCGCCTGCTCACTCTTCAAGGACAAGGGCTGTCCTAGGAGAATTTCCGCAGGAAAACATGCTCCATCTTGCACCTCCAAACTGTTTTTGTTCCCCAGACTCAAAGAACATCAACAAGGAAGAGGGCTTTGAGTCCCGCAAGGATGCCCATGCTGCCATTGTGACACGGAGCTAGAGAGTTCTCTCAGTCGGGGGTTGTTGTTAAATGCTGTCACACCAGTTCCCACTCATCCAGCACAACGGGAGCACACAGGGTCCAGCCCAGCCCTGTGGTCTCCTCACATGCGTGCTTCTGTGGAGCCCATTGTCGCAGCCGCTGTGTCTCACTGGCTTCTTGATGGCTTTCGCCCTGCTGCTTTAGCAAGCATGATGTCTTTTTCCAGGGACCAGTCTCTCCCGAAGTGGAGTTCTGGTGAGAGGCTGCGTGTTAGGCTGCTAGCACAAGCTTAGAAGTTTGACTTCCAGCTCCTCCTAGGGAGAAAGATGAGGCTTTCTACTCTCAAAAAGAATTAGAGTCTAGTAGTCAAGGGATGTGAAGAGCCCTGTTATCAGACAGAGAGCCTTGTAAAGTCTATTATGGAAACTGTAGTTAGGTTAAAATGTAATATCTTATCATTCAATCTCCTTTTTAACCCATTTTAAAGTTGTTTCCTTTTTTTTGAAAAGTGAAGGGCAAATATACGTGGATTAAGGCCCTGGTGAACCCCTCCGACCATAGACCAGGGATGTGAATGAATGCCTTGCTGCAATGCAGAGTGCATTGAAAGTGGATTATGGCCAATGCAGTTGGGTTAAAATTTAATACCTTATCATTTGATCTCCCTTCTGACCCATTTTAAGCTTGTTGTAGTTTTTAATATTTTCTATTTTCTTTACGATTGGGATTTTCCCTCTGTTTTACTTTGTTATTTTAGATAGGGTTTTTAGAAAATGTTTTTCTGCATATGAAATCCAGGATAGGTAAATCTATAGAGAGAGTAACTGGATTAATGGTTTCTTGGGGGTAAGATGGGATGTTGGGGGGAAGTAGAGAGCTAATAACAATGAGTACAAGAAAGGAGAAAATGTTATAAGACTGATTGGGGTGATGATTGTACATTCTTAATATGATTGAGCCATTGAATTATGTAACATGTGAATTACATGCCAATAAAACTGTTTAAAAAAGATTTACAGTCTCAGAAATTCCCAAGGGCAGTTCTCTGTCCTGTGGGGTTTCTGTGACTCAGCACTGATCCCCAGGGCAATGAGTTGGGGTCTCCTGATAACGCGTACAAAGAATGTGAGACTCTAAACCTCGCTGTCTCCTCTTCTCAACAGTATCCTGGCCGAACTTCTAAGACAAATTTGTTTATTTTTTCTGGCAGTCCATGTGTCTTTCAATACTTTCCACCATAACCATAATTCACATTTATCAATTCTTCTTTGGTCTTTCTTATTCAGTGTCCAACTTTCACAGGCATGTGAGACTATTGAAGATACCATGCCCCTCAATTTTCAAAGTGACATCATTGTCCTTCAACCCTGGAAGGAGGTCTTGTGCAGCAAATTTACCCAAAGCAATATGTCTCTTGATTTCATAATGGCTGATTCCATGAGCATTGATTTTGGACCCAATCAAAATGAGATACTTAACAACGTCAGTCTTTCCTTCATTTATCATGATGTTGTGTATCGGCCCAGTTGTGGACCGATTTTTCTTTTCTTTACATGGAGTTGTGATCCATATAGAAGGCTACATTCCTTGATCTTCATCAGCATGTGCTTCAAGTCCTCCTGGCTTTCAGTCAGCAAGATTGTGCCGTCGTTAATAAGCCTTCCTCCAGTCCCGATGCTGGGTTCTCCTTCATGTTCTCGGATGCTTGGCTCAGCATACACCTTGAATAAGTATGGTGGAAAGATACAACCCAGACCCCAGTAAGGGTGAGTGATATAGAAACAACCTTCTGAAGGAGATAGATCGTAAGTGACGCGTGCACACGTGTGTGTGTGTGTGTGTGTGTGTGTGTGTGTGAAGAAACAATATTTTGCTGTTTTTGTTTCAGAAGGGTTTCTATAGCTTGTGACCATACTTTTTGACTCGTCCTCCTGTGTTTTGGAGCCGCAGACAGCTAACGGGATAGAGGCTCTGGCTGAGGCTATACAGTCTGTTTCCTAATCACCAGGTGCAACCTAATGCTTCAGAGTAGCACTGGAAAGGCAAAGTGCACTCTGGCCACTAAGCCAAAGACCCTAAGGTGGTGGTTCTCAACCTTTCTAACGCGACCTTTCATACAGTTCCTCATGCTGTACTGACTCCCAACCATAAAATTATTTTCGTTGCTACTTCATCACTGTCATTTTGTTACTGTTATGAATTGGGCAACCCCTGTGAAAGGGTGGTTCGAACCCCCCAAGGGGTTGTGACCCACAGGTTGAGAACCACTGTCCTAAGGCTTAGCTCAGGATGTCCTTTCACAAATGGAGCAACTGAGGCCCAGCAGGGAAAAGCTACTGTAGACTTAAGACACTCAGATAATTGGCCCAGATGCAAGTCCCTAACCCACAGGACTCCTAGTTCATTGCTTCTTGGGTAGCTGACTTTCTTTATTCCATGTCCTGGGGTCTGGACCAGGGGCTATGGCAGCTCTGACTCTATGGCCAAGAACAACAGAAAACAAGTCGCAGTCACCTGTGATCGTAGCCAGAGAGGCTTAGCATGAGGACGGAGAAAGCAAGCAGTAACCTGCAAAGTAACAGCGTGGTTATGTCTAACTTTGAAGCAAAATGCTGGTTCAATGGCATTCTTCATAAAAGACTGCTGATGCTAAAGAGGATCTAATGATACTGGAGAGGATCTAATGATGCTGGAGAGGCTATCACAGCCAGTGGACACACACCCTCCTCCAAGAAACCAGGATTTCTAGTCAACAGCCTTCATTCTGAGAATACTTCCCATTCAGACTGCATCCCCGATGTTCTACCAAGTTAATGAATGAATAACAGCAGATGGAGGGCAAGATTAGAGGTGGAGAGGAGGGGGTGGAAAGCAGTGTTTTAATGCTGAGCTCTAAAATGAACTGTGGAGCCGAGAGCACTCAGAGTTATGGAAAAGCTGTTCCACTCACTGCCTTCCCACGCAGGCTAGAAGGTGCTCATACCCAGACCATAAAACAGGGAGAGGCACACTCCTGCTTCTCGGCACAGTGTGTGGCTTGTTGGAGAATTGGGTGGGACACAAGTGGTATAAATGAATCATTCTCCCCCCTCCCCTCCTCTGCAAGTCACCAAGGTAGCATGTGTGTGTTCATGCAGGTACTGGGAGAGCTATTTAATAGAGGTTCAGGATCAACCTTCCTCCCAGGTGAAAATCTGCTCTGATGGACGCGTGCTTGTCTTGCATTCCATCGCAACAGAATACTCAACATTAGCACCTAACAGAAAGTGAGTGAGTGAGTGAGTGTGTGTGTGTGTGTGTGTGTGTGTGT
>NW_022103968.1:13598716-13622165 GCF_000313985.2 Echinops telfairi
TGTGTGTGTATACTCAACATTAGGACCTAACAGAAAGAGTGAGAGTTTGTGTGTGTGTGTGTGTGTGTGTGTGTGTGTGTGTATACTCAACATTAGGGCCTAACAGAGTGAGTGAGTGAGTGAGTGTGTGTGTGTGTAGACTTTGGAAGGGGTGAAGGGAATAAGAAGGAAGGCAGACAGTATAAGGGTTATTTTCCAAATCCCGTGGTGCATAATTAGTATGGGAAGCTTCTTTTGATACAAGGAAGGAAGGGTCTGCGGAGATGAGGGAAACCTCCCGGAGCTGAATTGACACACCCCCAAGAATGGGTTCAAGCACATTAAAGACTATGAAAAGGGTGTGTCCTGGGCGACATCTCGTTCTATGATACACAAGATCACTGAGTCAGAGACAACCCGATGACAATGAACCAAGCCACAATGACACGCGTGGAGGAAACGTTTACATGAACCCACAGCCCTACCACTTAGCGGCATTTACTACTAGCGTTTGCAGTTTATCGCTTTATCACGTCATCTGCCCCCCCTGCCAGGGAGCCCCGGTGGTAGAGTGGGTGAAGGGTTGGCTCTAACCACAAGATTGGCAGTTAGAAACCACCAACCTCTCCGAAGGAGAAAGCTAAGGCTTTGCGCTTCCCATTCCTGAATAATTAAAGACTCGGAAACCCACAGGGGCAGTTCTACTCTGTCCTCTCGGGTCGGGTCGCTGTGAGTCAGGATCGATTCCCTGGCAGTGAGCTTGATTCAACCCTCTGTCCGTCTTTTCATCTACAGTTGTTTATGCAGACCACAGATCGTTACTGGCCTAACGCTACTTCCCCCAGATATTTCAGAGTAAATATCATCAGTCAGTATTTCTTTACCGTTTGGGTTTTTCGTTTGAAGTAAGACTTATATATACACAAACTTGGGTGTACAAATCTCTGAATTTTGACATATACTCTTTAGACCTCTGGGGGTGTCGTGGTGAAGCATTGGGCTGCTAACTGCCGGTGCAACCATGCCAAACTACCAGCTGCTGCTCCTCGGGAGAAAGACGGGGCTTTCTACTCCTGTAAAGAGTCAGGGAAACTCACAGTGGGCAGTTCTACCCTGTCCTAGCGGGTCGTTGTGAGTTGGCATCGACTCAGTGGCAGTGAGCTTGGTTGTGGGAGTATACAGCCATGCAACCAGACCTCCTTCACGATAGAAAACAGTACCATCATTCCGGAAGGTCTCTCCTGCCCTTTTCCAACCAGTTCCCACCTCGTGTGCTCTAGAAACGACCACTCTCCTCCTTCTCTCACGGTAATTCATTTTTGCCCGATCTAGAATTTCTTTTATAGGAATTATAAAGTGTGTGCTGTTTGGTGTAAGGCACATTTCCACCAGCTGAGTTTGGTGTCTTGTACATTCTCCCGTGCTCTCATGTATAACAGTAGCCAGTTTGATGGACGAGTAGATGTCATTGTGTAATAGACCACAGTGGCCTTAATCTTTAGTCTACTGATGGATATAAGACATTTTTCAGTTTGGGGTATTGTCAGTATACTGTTATGACACTCTTACACACATCTTTTTGTGAATATACATACTAATTTCTGGGGTAAAAATCAAATAATAGAATTTCTGAGTCATAGATTAGGCTATGTTTAATTGTATATACAACAAAAAGAAAGAAAACACCCATTTTTTCCAAACTGGGTAGGCCATTTCCCATTCCCACCAACCTCTCTGACAACATTTAAGGTTGTCGGTCTTTAATTGTAACCATTGTGGTGGATGTCTAGTGACAATGTATTGTGGTTTTAATTTGCAGCCCCCTTCAAACTAATGAGGGTAAGCATTTTCCATAGGTTTTTGACTATTTGCTTATGTTTGTTTGTGAAGTGTGCCAAATATTTGGCCCATTGTAAATTGGGTTGTTTTCTTTTAATGACTGCACTTCAGGCATTTAAAATATATATTCTAGGTACCAGTTGTTTGTTAAATACATGTTTTATGAATTTATCTCCCCCAGCCTGTGGTTTGACTTCATTTTTCTTAATAGTGCTATGTCAGGAGCAGAAGGTTTTATTTTTCAGGAAATCTAACTTATCTTTTTTTTAAATTTAATGTTTATTACTTTCTTTGTCTTGTAAAAGAAGCCTTTACATCCTCCCATGTCATAAAGATATCATCATGTTTTCTTTTAAAGCATTCATGATTTTAGTTTTTATGTTTAAGCCCATAATGCATCTTGCATTCATTTTTGTGTATGGTGTGAAATCAAGGTTGAAATGTTTTTCCCATTTTGAGATTCATTTATTATAATGCCCTTTGTACTCTCCTTCCTCCATTGGATTGCTTTAGAACTTTTGTCAAAAGTAGAATGATTTGTGTGGGTAATTTCTGAGTTCTATCTTCTGTTTGGTTTTACAGTTTATCTCTGCTATACCATGATGTCTTAATAATTTTAGCTTTGTAATAAATCTTGTAGTCAGTTTAAGTCCCTCAACTTTTTAGTTTATTTTGAAATTGCTTTGGGTGCTTTGTGTTTCCACATCCATGTTAATTTTTAAATAGTTTATGATTTGGGAATAACTAACATTTTAACAATATTGAGTCTTCCAGTCCATGAACATGGTATATATCCTTATTTAATTAGGTCTTTAATTTTTCTCATCCATGGTTTGTAGTTTTGAGTGAAGAAAATTTGTCTATATCTTTTGTTAAGTTCATTCCTAAGTGTTTTCTCTCCTTTTCTTGTTGCTGTTGTAAATAGAATTGTGTTTTAAAATTGTGTTTTCTGACTTATTTTGCTGCTACACCATGCTCACTGATATCCAGTTAATTGCTGCTAGCTTACAAAAACCCAAGCATGAGATCTTTGTGGATTATGCCTGTATCCTTTGACCTTACTAAGTTTACATAGTACTTGTAGCAGTTGTTTTGTGGAGCTATAGGATTTTTACATTATCTGCATGCAGACCAGTTCATGCTTTCCTTTTCCAATTGTTTTTCTGTTGATTTCTTTCCATTGTTTTCGTTGGAATGGCTAAGACCTCTAATACATTGTTTACTTTCATTGGTATAGATGGGAATCATGCCTTTCAGCAAGCAAGGTTGTGTTATCTGCCTATCACAGATTGTTAGCAAACCTTCCTGCAATCCTAATGCCAAATTCTTCTTCTTGGAATATCTGTTTAGCACACAGATTGAGGGGATCCAACCCTGATGCACACTTATATAGGACATAAAGTTTCACATTCTTTTCCCTTTTGGTACCAAGCTTTTCCTTTAAAATGTTCTTTTTTCTCTTTCTTTTTATTATTATTTTTAAATTAAAAGATCATTTTATTGGGGAGGTCTTACAGCGTTGATAACAATCCATACATCAATTGTATCAAGCACATATACACATATGTTGCCATCATTAATTTCTAAATATTTACGTTCTACTTCCTCTTTTTCCCCCCCCTCCTCCCCCACCCTCGTGACCCCTTGATAAATTAAAAATTATTGTTATTTTCATATCTTACACTAACCGCTGCCTCCCTTCCCCCACAGTTTCTGTTCGTCTCCCTGGGAGGAAGGGGGTGTGGTTATGTGTCCATCATTGTGATCGGTTCCCCCTTCCTTCTCCTTTCTTTTTATAACAGTACCAAGTAAAGCCTAATTCGTAGCTTGTGTGGATGTCATGACTTTACCAAAGAAACTACCATCGTTCTATATTTTCCTGAGCACCCTGTGTTGACTCTTATTTTGATTATGGTGTGACGTGAAATTCACAAGCCTGAAATCTATAAGCTCATATCCTCTGCTTTTACACAACTGTAAAGACAACATACGCATGAATTAAGTAGGAACAAAACTCTGGGGGTGGGGGTGGGGGAATGAAATGCAAGCTAATAACATTAACACACAGGATGAGATTGTTTTGCTGAAAGGCACTTGGTGCCTCCACTCTGAATGTGGCCCTCTTGGTTCAGCGTGGGTTCTTTTGAGTACTATTGGCAGGTTTACACGAGCTAATGTTACTGGGTGGCATGTGATGGCTTAATTCTTCTGCCATTTTTCTCGCTTTGAACTGGCATGAATTGTTGCTCACAGATCACTGTCTAAATCATGTAAGAAGTAAGTCCCCCCTGTGCCTCTGTTCTTTCTGTTCACCCAGAGATCGGAGAGGACCAGTTGACACCACTGACCATGTAAATGCAGGGAGAGAAACTGTGTTTGTTGGTCAATATTTAGCCGTAAGGTGCAAACCCAGGTCATCCAGAATCTGATCACATTCATTTAGGTTAGGATCCAAAACGCGACGTGTGACTTAGAAGTCTCCTAGAGAACCCTAGACAGAAGGTAGACCACTTCCCCAGGACACAGCAGTAGTGACATGAGAACTCACAGAGATGGGAAAGCTAGCGTGCCATCAAGGCTTGGCAGTCCTGGTCACCGTGCTTGGTTTCTTAAGACCACCATAGCAAAGTGTCACCGGCTGGAAAGCTTTAAAGAACAGAATTTCTGTTTGCTCAGAGTTTTGGGACCTGGAAGTCTGAATTCAGGGCCTCGGGTTGGCCTCTCCCCTCTGTCTCAACTAGAAGGGAAGACCTTTTTAGCCTCTCAAAGCAATGGCCTTTGTTGATGTCCCCTGGTGTTTGAATCTCTGCCCGTCTCATCTCTGCCCTTGTCGTTTAAAGGGCACTTCTCAGTAAAGGTTAGGATCAGGACCCACCTTTACTCCAGCAGGACTTGGTTAATTTAACTGATAACATTTACAAAAGGAAAAAAACCAGCTACTTTCCCAAGTAAGGTCCTGTTCACTAATAAAAGGACTAGGGTTTCAAGAGATCATTTGGAGGGGGGGAGGGGAAGGGGTCATGTGGGGACACAATTCAGTCCATCACACCACATGGGCACACATGGTGACTGCCCCACCCCTTGTGTCCTAAGGGCCTCAGAGTGGAGCTGGCGGAACCAGCCCAGGGAAGTTGTGCTTGGAGAGAGTACGATGGCAGGAGCGCCAGGTGCACAGGCGAAACTAGCAGGGATGCGTGTGCAGCTGCGGGCTTCCCGAGAAGGGCTTGATTGTCTCGTCGATTGCCTTCCACGTTCTGTGCTTTGGACTCAGATGGCATGGAAGGAAACATGAGCCCGGGGCCGTGGTAAAATGCCAAATGTGGTGCCAAGGCACACAGTGATTTTGTCATTTCAGATGTTTGCATCCTGGGTTTTCTTAAAGCGAGGTACATACTTCCATTGAACGCAGAGCCTTCCTCCTCCCCCGAAACCCTAGACATGCTGCTACACACACTACTGGAAATACCCTGTCCCATTCGTCGACCCCACCTCTCTTCTCTTGTCAGTCCTCTCGCCAGTTGTGAGGAAGGCGGTTCTGACTCAGGGTAGACCTCCCACCCTCACCCCCCTGGGTCAGAATGGGCTGTGCTCCAGGGGGGTTTCCGTGATTGCCAGTAGACTGCCAGGCCCTGTTCCCAAGGTACTTCAGGGTGGAATCAAGCTTCCAGCCATCCAGTTAGAGGCAGAGCATGATAACTCTGTGCGTCTCCGCAGGGAGGTGACATCTCCAGCCTCTGGGCATTTCCCACTTGCCATCTTGGCCTCCTTCTACTGTGGGCAGAGACACAGATGAAGAGGGGTGTCGCAGAATCCATGGAGGGGCTGAGACTTGAGCAGGAACATGCTGGGATGGTGAGACCCACGTAGCGTGTGTGGCTTGCCTGTGGTCTCCTGCAGGTAACTACGGGCTGGAATGATCCACCTCACCTGGGCTGCTGTAGACCCTGACGCAGGAAGTCTGCTTGAGTTTCCCCTCCTGGTCCATCGGTGGATCAAGGAGGTGGTACTTACCATTCTTCTTGCCATTGGGCTTGCCCACGACCAAGAGAAACAAACAAGCAACAAACAAACAAACAAAAATCCCTTATTGCACGAAGTCACGTCCCATATAGGTGGTACAACGTCGAACCTCTCAGAGAGGCGTCTGGGCTGTCATCTTCGCTGTGGCGTTTTGCTAGGCCTTTTTTTCTAGCATCCCATTGGGTGGATTTGAACCACCCACCTTTAGATTAGCAGCTGATGGTTAACTGTTGGCACTATGCTGGGACCTGCTGCCCTGTCCAGCCTGTTCAAACATCCAGGGGGCCTGGCCTCCACCATGACGCTTCTGTGGACCGCTTGGCGGGCAGCCGTGGATCACACAGCCTCTGTGATGTTTGGAGCTCCGAGGAGCTGGGCCGAAGGCAGCATGTGTGCTGTGAGCCCGAAAGCCTGTGGATTGGTAGCTCCTGGAAACGTGATCCAGAATGCTAGCTGCCTGCACTAATCTGCAACGCTGTACTTACTGAGCCTGTGTTCCGTATGTGGCAAGATCCATGGCCTTGAAGTTCGAGCATTTTTGTATGTCATGTGTTCTGGTTTCCTTCCAATGGCCTGGGAGCTCGAACTTAAACACAGCTTCCTTTTGGTTGCCTCTTCCTGTTTGGGAGAGCCTGGCATAATATTTTGTCTTCTGGGCGCCAATAACCATGTAATTACGCTGTAATCATATAGTAATTAGCATGTACTATATGCATTTATTACATAATTATATTCCTGGAGGGCTGTGTGGCAATTATGCTTGCATTCAGCGTATCACTTTATATATACTGTGTAATGAACAAGTATATAATTTGTTGCTGCTTTCTGTTATCCTAATTTCCGTTTACACACCAGGAGCTGGAAACGTAGTCTCCTGCCCCAGTGTCTGCACGTGGTCGGACAGGTGCCTGCTTCTTGGCCTCACTCAAACCAAAAACCAGACTCCCTGCCCACAGCGTCTGTGCCGACTCCTAGCGATGCTAGAGGCCAGGGCAGCCCTGCCCCTGTGGGTGTCTGAGACTGTCACTCTTTATGGGAGTGGAAAGCCTGTCTTTCCCCCGCAGAGCAGTCAGTGCTTTTGAACTGCAGATGGTTCAGATCGCAGCCCTCTCCATCCCAAAGAATGCCAGCTGGTCGTGCCCGGCCCCGACACCCCCTTCCACAGCACTGTTCTCCTAACGCTTTCTCCTTGACCAAGAAGGCCTGCTGTTGTCCGTTTGGGGTAGTTCAGAGCGCCCAGCATCTCCAGCTGAGTGGCAGGCTGACGATGGCTCCACTTTCTCTCCTTTCACAGTGGAGCACATTTCCAAGGGGAACAACTGCCTGGACGCGGCCAAGGCCTGCAACCTGGATGACACGTGCAAGAAGTACAGGTCGGCCTACATCACACCGTGCACCAGCAGCATGTCTAACGAAGTCTGCAACCGCCGCAAGTGCCACAAGGCCCTGCGGCAGTTCTTCGACAAGGTCCCAGCCAAGCACAGCTACGGGATGCTCTTCTGCTCCTGCCGGGACATCGCCTGCACCGAGCGCCGGCGGCAGACCATCGTCCCCGTGTGCTCCTACGAGGAGAGGGAGAAGCCCAACTGCCTGAGCTTGCAGGACTCCTGCAAGACGAATTACATCTGCAGGTAAGCCCGCGCCCCCGTGAGCGGTGGGTGATTAATGAGGGGGCGGCCAGGACAGCCCCAGTGGCTGCTGCACTTACCACGTGACCCTTGTTCGTTCTGAATTTCTACCCAGGTAGAGGCGAGAGGGGGAGGGGCGTTGACTGTAAGGGATTGGCAACAATTGACCTCTGCTGCTGGCATGGGGCTCTTCGTTCAGGCTCTCGGGTCAAAGAAGCATCTGGACCTTTAACACAGAGTGTGCGTCCTGAGCGGCGAAGACGTGGTCACGTAGGACTGCGTTAAGTGAGCACGGGGGTGGGGGCGGGGCGGGCACTTGTGGAAGGCACATGCTCACGCCGCAAACCTAAGAAGCTACGGGGCCTACAGTCAGGGGGCATCGACTGGGGAGGCTGGAGAACCACAACAGGGGGGGTGGGGGTCTAAGGGGAGGACTTGTGTCCAACTCTGACAAGGGGAACTCAGAACGCCTGGCTCTGCTCTGGGCCCCAGTCACCATCTGCCCAGTTAGGCAGAGCTAGCACGTCTTCACTCAGCCATGCTTCTTCTAGATAATTCTGTCTCCGTCAGAAATTCTGCTGAGCCCCGACTGTACTTTTGGAATGCCCCCTTCCTCTTCCTTTGGGGCCATCTATTGATTGTTTTTAATGGTTGGAGTAGTCTGTGACCCATTCTCAGGGTAAAAATAAATTGAGCCACGTAGGATGATGTGGAGTCGAAGACAGGTGCCCTCCTTCGCTCTGCTACCACTGGTCCCCAGTCCCCAGGGGCACAGTCCTGTCTGGTGTGTGACCTTCCAGGACTCGGGTTGGAAGGTCGTTGCTGAGGTGGCAGGTAGGTTTTGGTAAGCAGAGAGGTGCCCTCTCTGGAGGCTGAGGCTGCTTAGGGGTGGGGCTGCGGGGGTCCTGAGCTGCCGATTCTACAGGACACCGAGGGCTGTGGTTCTCAACCTTCCTAATGCCGCGACCTTTTCGTACAGTTTCTCATGTTGTGGTGACCCCACTACCATAAATTTTCATAGCTATGGGTCGCAACCCACAGGTTGAGGATCACTGACCTAGGCCAAAGCCTGTCCTCTGTCCCAGGTTGGGAGCCTGAGAAAGATGGACAAGCCAAGGCAGGTGTGGGTATGCACTTGTTTCCCAGAGTTTCCCAATCTCTCAAGAGCAAAGGGCAGGAAAGATGATCCAATCTTGGCAGCATCAGGAGAGCTGAGTTTCTGGTTCATGCAAATTTTATTCCGGTAGAGTGGGATCCTGTTCTTTCTTTTAATCACCAAAGAGAAATCAAAAGTCTTCCACAGCTACCTGGATCTCCCTGGAACGCTGAGGATTTTCTGGGGCTAACCCATCCCCACCTTTGCTTCTTTTGAAGTTGGAAGCAGGGGGGCTGCTGTTGGACGAACAACATGGACGATCAAGCGAGATGTGAAAGGCACTGGGTCTTTGCAGGAGCCAGATGTTCTAAAGACTCGTTTCCCGGCCGTGTGTCACTGTGACCCTCTCGGCTGGGGACTGGGGCCAGGAGTGCCTGTGCTAGAAGACGCAAAGGAAGGCAGGGCCTCCTCTGAGCTGGTGGTCTGGGGCAGCCAGTCAGCCAGTCCATCCGCGAGTCTCAGGAACTAGGTCCCTACTGAAGATGGAATGGGCACCACTGCGGAGCTGGACCTGGGGAGGAGGGCCACGAATTTTCCTGAGGTGCAAGCAGGTGCGGGCCAGAAAGTTGTGAGCTGTCCTCAGAGACTCCAGAATCTGAAGCCCCTTCTTCAGGGAGAAGGGCTACTTCTTCCTTGGAAAGAACTCAGGCATTCCAGGGGGCTTATTGGCTTAAGACAGGCTCCCCCAGCCCCCACCCCCACTCCCCACCTGTCATCTATTCATTGAGGGGCCGAGTCAGGAGACCTGGGCTTTGGGACCTGTCTGGAGATGGGAAACTCTAACACAAGAAATGGAGCTCCATCCCTCAATGGCTGGGAGGAGAGAGCCCCTGCAGGTGGAACCTTCTCCTCTCCTCCCAGCTTCTCCCCGAGGAGGCCCAGAGCAGGCGTGTCTCCTCCCCAGACAGACTGCAAGGCCATGCTGAGCAGGTGGTTTAGATCACTTAGCCTGCTCTTCGAGACACAGAATCCTTAGAGGGCCGATGTGAACGATTTCAATCAGATTATTTTTGTGCTAAGCTAGAAGGAAAAGGAAAATAAATCTGTCTGGGAAGAAGTAAGACCAGCATGCTCCTTAGACACAATGATGGCGAGACTTCGTCCTACCTACTTTGGACATGTTATAGCAGGAAACCAGTTGCGGGGAAAGAAGAGCCTGCTGGGGAAAGTAGAGGGGCAGTGCCCAAGAGGAAGACCCTCAACGCGATGGACTGACCCAGTGGCTGCAACGATGGCTCAAGCCTGAGAACCATTGGAAGGATGGCGCCAGACCCGGCAGTCTTTCGTTCTCTTGTGCACAGGGTGGAGGCGAGTTGGAGCCAACTTGACAATACCTAACAACGTGGCGATCAATAGGTGGGAGTTTGGGACACTTTGAGAGCTTGCAGATGACAAGACGGTGTGGATGCTGTCTGGGGCCCAAGCGGACATTGTAAGAGGGGCAGGCCTCACAAGCTGTGTGACAACATCTCCTAGACTAGTCGGCCCAGCTGGTGGGGGCAGCAAGACAGACTGGGTCTGTTACTGTGTTTTGTCTGGGCACCAAGGCAGGCTTGGCTGGAAGGTAGGGGTGTTTGTCTCGCTGCTGCATTTCTGAGTCTGGGAGCACTCAGGCTGTTTGAGAATAAACTCTCGCCACCTCATAGGACAGGATAGAACTACCCCTGTGGGTCTCTGAGACTATAACTCTTTACGGGAGCAGAAAACCTCCTCTTTCTCTTGAAGAGCAGCCGGTGGTTTGGAACTGCTGACCTTGCAGTCACCAGCCCCAGGTGTCACCATTCTGCCACCAGGATGCCTTCTGGTTTGGGAGTTTGTGCTCAGTGTGATTGGCGGGTTTCCTGTGCTATCTCGGCTGTTTCCTGGGAAGGCGAGTCAGTGACGTCCCCTGACATTGCCCCATGGTTGTTAGGTTCACAACGCCTTTCCAGAAAGGAGTCTGGCATTTTTAGCCCAGGCTCCCTCTTCTCCACCTCCACTAGGTTGAGTGAATGCGATGTAAGTAGCTAGATTGGCTTGTGGTATTTTCTATCATCAGATTGTATGAATCTCATCTTTAATTGTCTGCCTTCATTTCTGTTCCTGCTCCTCCATCCCTCTGGGTGAGGTAGAGGTTGCCAGGACTGCCCCCTCTCCCCCACCACCACCCCGCCCCCACACACACACAGCTGGGTCGAGAGTGAGAATTTCAGTGGGGTTTGTGTTGTTGCTCTAACCCTTGCCCGTCCCCCACCCCCACCCCAGGCAGAGACCCCAGCTGACAGGATGACAGAAGGCTTAATTTGAAGATCCAATGCCCCCCACCCCCCACCCCACCAAAGGGAAGGGATGACAAGAGGGAGAAGTGCTTCTTCAACACCCCTGCTCCTGAGCCTCCCCCAAGGGCAGGCCTCCGAGGGGTAGGCAGGCAGGAGGGATGGAAAGAGGAAGCCCAGGGAGGAGGCCCGCTGAGTGATGGTACCTTGAAGGGATCACCCTGGATGCATGGAAACAAACTGTGAGTGAATCTTTGAATGGAAAACGGATGATCTGCTCTGCGAACCCCAATCTAATTCACAACCTAAACACAACCGAGCCCATTACCAGACATGCTGTGTCGAGGTCACCCTTAAGCAAACAGACGGCAGCCCTGGTTTTCGGAAGCGCACGCTTGGAGATGCTCCGAGTCTGCCCACTTGCACAGCAGGGACCCTCAGGGAGGTGTTCTGCTCTTGAAAACGGATCAGCTTTTCCAGGTTTGCAGCTCCGGGAACACAGGTTTGTTTCCCCAGGGTCCCCCCTGCCTCGGTGCCAAACCTGCCCCCTCGCCCGCCTGCCGCCTTCAAACAGATGAGCAGTCACTTTAGCTTTTTTTCCTTTCAACTCTGTTTTGCTTTTCGCTCCCCTTTAAAGGAAGCTGGCAGGTTCCTTTCCTCTTGGGGGCCTGGGGAGAGGCGGGAGGCTTGACTGGTGGGCCTCCAGGCTGGTCTGCGAGCTGCTGCGTGGGGGTATCATTACAAGGCTGTGATGGAGTTTCAAAGCCTCACATTCTTTCCCTGAAGCACCGTGGCTCCCAGGCGAGTTTCGCCCTGGCTTCCTCTTTCCTCCATGCAGGCAAGGGTGTCAGGACTGGGCTTGGCTGCTGTGAGAGCAAACCTCCGGATTCCTGAAGCAAAGCGTTATCTGTGTGCGATTTAGATGTGCACCTTGCTCCTTCCCCTCCCAAAGTCTGACATTCAGAAGGAGCTCAGTGCGTGAGCACTGGCTCCCAAGTCCAAACACCAAGCCCACTGCCATCAAGTTGACTCTGAGTCTGGGTGGCTGCTGTTAGGCATTTCATGGCTGGCGTCTTGACCAAAACATGTTGCCCGCCTCTAGGCTAGTCATCAAGTGCAGACCTTTTGTGTCGCTCAGGGCCTGAGCACAAGTTTGGTGTTGTTCGGCGCCATCAAGCTGGTTCCGACCCATAGCGTCCTTATGATTAACAGAACCAGTCACTGCCTGGGGTGGCACCCTCTTCCCAATCCTTCCCAGGCTGGAGCCCAGGGCTGCAGCTATGGTGTCAATCCATCATCTCCTTGAGGGCCTTCCTCTTTGTCACGATCCCTCTACTTTACGAAGATTTCCTTCTCCAGGGACTGGTCTCTCCTGACAAAGTATGTAAGAGGAATTCTTGCCATTTTGTCTCTAAGAATCATTCTGGCTGTACTTCTTCCAAGACAGAGTTGTTTGTCCTTTTAGCAGTCTGTGGTACTTTTGATATTCTTTGCTAGCACCACAATTCAAATGCAGCGATTCTTCTTTGGTCTTCCTTATTTAAGGTTCAGCTCTCACATGCAAGGAGGCAATTGAAAATAGCATGGCTTGCAAGCTCACCTTAGTCCTCAAAGCAACATCCTTGGTTTTCAATACTCTGAGGAGGTCTTGTGCAACAGATTTACCCAATGCATTGAGTCATTTAACCTCCTGACTGCTGCTTCCATGAGCATTGATTGTTAAGCCAAGCAAGGTTAAATCCATGACAACTTCAATCTTTGTTTCCATTTATCATGATGTTACCTGCTGGTCCAGGTGTGAGGACATTGGTCTTCTTTACCCTGAGCTGTAATCCATGCTAAAGGCGCCAATCCTTGTTCTTCATCAGCAGTGCTTCAAGTCCTCCTCACTTTCAGCATACAAGGTTGTGTCGTGTTGCAGGTTGTTAATAAGTCTTTCTCCAAATCTACCTGTAAGCCTGGTCTTTTTAGGATTTTGAGTTTTGTTCCACAGTTAGGACCTTCTAATGTGCTCTCTTTGAAAGCCCTTGGTGGTAATAGCTGGGCACCATCTCGTGTTTCAGGGCTCAAGGTTATGGAGATGTGATATTTTGTGGGCACGTCAGCTATTGTTAATTAACAGAAGGTTAGGTCTAGCAGCTTCTCTTCGAGCACCCCCCTTTCGATTCCAATCACAGAGACATGTTCCAGAGCCCATTCGGCTCCCAATGCCAAGCAAAGAGTGCTTGAGCTTGCTGACCAGCTTATTGTTTCAGCTGCGGCCACTCATTCAGTGACGCTGTTGAGCAGGATCCTGAGGCTGCTTGGTGGCTCTCGCTGGCTGTGCCCTTCTTGGCCATTCAGGCACCAGGTAACAACTCTTAGTGCATACGTATGTGTGCAGGCCCTGTGCCCAAAGCAGTCCAGGGGCTCAGTCATCAAGGGTTCCAGTGAGAGGCAGCCCTCCAACAGGACTCCGCCTTCCTCTCACTGCACTCCTGGGTAGGATGGAGCTTGGCTTTTGCCTTTCTTTCTCACCCATAGCACTAGGTCCAGGCTAGTCCATGCCTCTTAGAAAGGTTCTGACGATGCTAAACCTCTGAGAAAAGGGGATCAGACCCAGGTCTCCATGCCCAGAGTGTTAAGAATGGCAGTTTCGATGAAGTCACAGATCACCAGTTCTACCTTCCCCAGAGGAACCCCAGTGGCTCCGTGGTTAAGCACTCAAAGGCTAAGTGAAACTCAGTGATTCGAACCCACTGAGAGGCTTCTCAGGAGAGTGAGCTGGCAGTCTGTTTGCATCAAGATCACAGTCTTAGAAACTCTGTAGGGATGGTCCACTCTGTCCTGCAGGGTCACCGTGTGTCGGAATCGACTTGAGAGCCACGCGTCCCTTTCCCAGGGATCCAGGTTATTATCATTGTATCGTGGAGCCTGGAGGGACTCTTGAAGAGCTCCACATGTAATTTGCAAGACTATTCCCCCACTAGCAGTCTCTGCACCAAGGGTGACCCTGCTCTATTGGAGGAAATACATGGTTAATGTGTTTACTGGGGCCACTGGGGAAACCTATCCCCCAAAGCATGCAGCAGATGACGAACTGCTTGGGCAACATCCCCAGACGGATAGCGTCAGCACACCTTTACAGGGTGAGAAGCCTGTTTTATTTGCCTGGAGTCAGACCTCTTGCCCATAGCCCACTGCTTGGGCTGAGGTGTCTGTCACTGTACCCCGGCTTGTCCTGACACGTGGCATGCACGGGAGAAAAATGGCTCCAAGGATAATTAATGCCTACAATGCGATGGGTAGATTAATTTGGCACTTAATTTTATTTTACGCTGATTCATTCGCAAATGGAAATCAGCAATTAGACAATGCCAACTTTTGAACCATGCCAAAGAAGGGTTGGGGATACTAGCAAATACAAGTGAAACATTTTCCAGTTGACTTGAGCAGTTGTCACTTCTGACGATGACACGGGCCGCCTTCAGCGATGCTTCAGAGGGCTGGGTGCCTCCATAAGAGGAGTCAGCGATGCTTCAGAGGGCTGGGTGCCTCCATAAGAGGAGTGGGGCCCACCGCTGCCTGCCACCTTCCTTCTGTGCGGGAGGCCTGACAGGGTCCTGGGTGTTCACCAAAGATTGGCCACCACCCTCATGAAGAGGGAGGGCACCCTGACCCTGCTCCTTAATTCCACCAGCCGGGATGAGCTGAGCGTCCTGTCCTTGTTGGCCCTTCCAGGTCTCAGCTCCTAACCTGTGCCTGCCTCTTGCTGTGTGGCTGGCCAGCGAAGCCCTGTCAGGGATCGTGCATCTCTGGCTGACGGGTAACCTGAGCCCTGGAGGAGGCTTGCAGCCAACTACAACTTGCTCCATCTTGTCACCCTTGTCGCTTGCCTTATCTCTCTGTTGGCAGGGGCGGTGTGAAGCTATTTGTCTGCTACTGCTAGAGCCTGTCACTTAAAAATGCCCGTCTAGATGGACGCCAAGATTCCTGCCTCTCCGTGGGGCCCTCCTTCTCCCCGCCCTTTCTTTCACCTGCCCATGACCTTACCACTTTCGGTCACCTTTTGCTGCTCTAGGCCCCCAGTCTGAAAGAACCAGGGGTCAGCCCCTTGTGTCTGCATTTCAGATGCCATGAGTGTTGGATCCATGCGGACCTGGGTCCATCCAGGTGGAATCTTGGCATCAGGAGGTGCTTTTCCATATCTGAGCATGAAAGCAGTGACATGGGCATGGAGTGGATCTATCCTGGAACGCCAGCCTGAGAGGCCCAGATTTCTCTGAGGGAGGGCCTGTCATTGTGGACAAGCTTCATTACCAAGCAGGATGTCCTTGCCAGGCGAAGGAGAGGGCCAATGAAAAAGTGGTGGACCTTGAAGACCATGGACTGACCCCACGGCTGCACACAGTGTTCCCTGCTCTTGAACACGGGACTCCGTCCACCGGGACCCACTCAAGGATGCCTGATAGCAACGTGATGAAGGAAGCAGCTGCCAGATGCGTGCTGGACTGAAAACATGGAGACCACGACTGGGTGTAGAGAAGGGGCTGGGCTAGGGGAGAGGGCCAGGTTTGAGAGTTCTCCACCGTGAGCTGTTGGTGGAAGAAGGCAGAGAAGTTTGATTCCCACCACCCCCCTCCCAGGAAAGTGGAAGGAAGAGCGTCAACCCAACACTGAACCCTGCAGATCCCCCGCCTCAAGTTGAAGGTAATTATGCTGGCAGAGGCCTTAAAGAGGGCCCGCTCGCCTGCCTAGTGGAGAGCAGCCAAGACCCCACAATCCGAGCAGGAATGGAAGTACACTCTGAGGTGTGGGCAGATGCAGATGCAGAGTGACCACGGATGTAGCACTCGGAAAGTCACCCTGCCGCCGTCCTCCGTCACTTATCCATCCAGCTAGCCTGCAACAATGGCATCAGGAAGACAGCCCTGACTCTTCCCCAAGGTGCCGAGAGGAAGGCCGATACACATGCATGTCCCTACCTAGTGTGACCATTTGTGACCCGGAAGGTAGCCAGTGCAGCATCAGACCCAGCTGCAGACATCCAGCGCAGCCTGGCAGTCAACAGAGTTTAAAGAACAGGATTTCTGTTTTCTCGGAGTTTGGAAGCCTCAATCTCTGAACTGAGGGCCTAAGTAAGTGTCTCCCCTCTGTCTCAGTTAGAGGGGAAGACCTCTCTAGCTTCTCTGTAGCAATGGCTTTTCTTGCTGTGCGCTGGCCTCTAGTCACATCCTCGCATCCTGTCTTCCCCCTGCCCCGGTGTGAGTCTCTGCCCTTCTCTTTCATAGGGCACCTCCAGGGGGGATTAGGATCAGGACCCACTTCCCTGCAGCAGGATTTTGTTAATTTTTGTTACTGTAGCAGGAAGGCAGATTTTTGTTACTGTAGCAGGAAGGCAGGGAAGAAGACAGCAGCTGCTCTAGAAGTAGACAAAGCCTGGGCGGGGCACTGGGCCTGAGGAAGCTGAAGCGAGACCCTTTACTGAGAAGCTGCCCCAGGCCACCCAATCCCAAATGTGACCTCTCAGTAGCCTAGCCCCTTGTAGGGCAGGAACGAGTGGGGTAATAACCCGGGCCAAGGGGTCTCCCAGTTGCCAAGTGGACCAGTGAGAACCGATTCAAATTTGAAACCAAAACGCCAGCTTTCCTGCCATGGAGTCACTGCCGACACCTCCAGAGCCTACAGGACAGAGAACGGCCCACGTCGTTTCTGAGACTCTCGATCGTTTCCGCATCAGAAAGCTGCACTGGTCTCCCGAGGGGTGGCTGGGGGATTCAAACCGCTGACCTTGTAGGGAGCAGCCCAACAGGTAGCCCGCTACTGCACCGGGGCTCCTTGATAACGCCCAGTTCCGGTTCCCATCACAGGTACCAGCTGAGTGTCCTTGAGGACAAGTATGTGATGGTTTGATGTTCCTACACTGCTCGGGCCGACTACTGCCTTAAATTCAGGCCCCCTTTGTGGCGCCTTGAGGAAGGCAGCCGCGAACTTCACGTCCATCAGCTCCTCTTAGCAGCATGGGGGAGGGGCAGAGAAGCTGGGGGAGTGGGGGGCCCACAGTGCGGGGCGGGGAACCAGCTCCTCAGGTAATACCTCGTCATTAAGCGCTTTCTTTATCTCATTTCCTTCGGCGCATTCACTGCTTATTAGAGTCGTTGCTTCAGTGACAGCTTACTGATTTCAAAAGAGCCCTTTCTACAACTAGGAGCGGGGGTGGGGGGGACAATCCTGCCAGTCTGCACCTTTCTTATGAACGCGATTGTTCACGCAGGGCCCATTGATCAGCCTGCTGGACACCAAGAGCGCCCTCCTGTGCCCGTCTGGAGCCCGCCTGGGGCTCTTCACCCACCCTGCTGGCCTGCCCTCGGCCTGCCCGCACCCCCAGGTGGTGGGGATCAGGGACCTGGCCTCGGGCTTCACAGCACAGATGGATTCTCTGCTGTCACAGTGACAGCAGCTCTAAATCATTCTCGGCTGTGTCACCCGATTGGGGTCATCCAGGTGTTTTGCCTTTCTGCCTTCTCCCTGCTCTGTGGCCATGGCCATTCATCCTTTGCAAGCACCTCCAGTGTGTGCCAGGGTCAGGGGGAAACACGTGGGCCTCCTTCCTGGAATCATGCCTGGAATTAGGAGTGCCAATCCCCTCTGCTCTTCCCAACCGTGTGGGCCTCTTCAGAGGGATCCCTTTCTGCGCCTTCTGCTGTTGGGTTCATGTCCGAGGAACCTCGAAGTGTACGGACAGAGAAACGAAGCCACCTGTCCCTGCTCAAGCTCCTCCTGAAACGGGTCAGGTGGGTTTTGCTCTTTTTGTTCTCCCTTCCAAGGGCAGCGGATGTTTCTATGTCATGCAGTTCCGCCCTCGGATGGGTTTCACCCACGGAACCAGGGATGGGAGGAAAGGAACGAGGAGAAAGGGGATCCCAGCACCCTTGGGAGCTGCTTCCCCCAGGAGCCAGCTTCAGGGTCCACTTGTCACCCATGCTGGCTGCCACTGTGGCCCCATCAGCCGAGGCTGCTTCCCTCTAGTCCCGACCCCTCCCCTGCAGGAGACAAGACTTCTTTTTCAGGATGTAGCATGATTTCCAGTGACATAGAAAAGCCCCAGGTTTTGTGTGAGAAAGGAACCAGAGGCCTGGTAGCCGGGTACTCGCAGTACAGTCAAGGAGGGAGCTGTGCCTCATGATTCATTAGGGCCACATGGGGCCCCGGAGGGTGGGGCTGGCCACGGTAGTTACAGGGGCATCCGATTGTGTCCCCACCTACTGGCTAGAATAGACTCTTCTCAGCCTGCAGGTCTGACCTTAGATCAGGCCGACCCCTCCTTTCCTGTATCTTCTGGTTCAGACTCACCTCTCCCTTCCAGGTTGGAGCAGGCTCCAGGTTCTCCTGAGAGAGCAGAGATCAGCCTCTCCCCACTCCCCGGCCCCATGTTAGGTCTCCCCCCCAGCCAGGCTTGCATTTACATTTCCAACTCAGTGACTGGGAAAGTGCTCTGTAATTTCCAAATGCAATTAATTATGCAGAAAATAGTTTGCATCCGAGAAAAACAAGACTTTTAAAGAAGCACCCTTGTGGAAAGTCTCACAGCCAGTAGGAGGCCTGGGATTTTCCTCTTCCCACATCCTGGTTTGCCGTTGGTCTCTTGGGGGTTGGGGCTCATGCCCTGGTCATGCTAGTTCTACGATGTGAGCAACCTGAGACCTCAGTTTCCCCATCTGTAAAATAGAGGCAATGACACCCCCCATCTTCAGAGAACTGGCTTGAGGGTGAAACCGGCATACGTGCAGCCAGACCATTTCCCTCTCTCCCCCTCATTACCCCCGCCCCCAAGATTTTCTGGAAGGAGTCAGAGAAAGCTTATGAGTCCCCATGCCACCTTCCCCCAAAGTAGTGGACAAAGAGGTGGTTAAAGTAGGGTGTGTGTGTGTGTGTGTGTGTAAGCACGCGTCTCTTGAGCAGAGGGTCGAAATGCCAGCACCACCCTGTGAGCACCATGTTAAGCTTTGCACGGCACCATCTTTCCAGGCTCTGAACTCGTAGGAAGAACTGGGGCAGGGGGTGGGGACACATCCCAGAAGCGTCCAGAGCATGTGTCATCTCAAAGACCTTCCTTTCCAGGACGTCTAGCTGTTGGCCAGCAGAGACATGCGGGCAGAGGTGAGGGGCTCTGGCTGGCCAGGAGATGCTTGGGTGTGGACTGATGAAGCTCACCATTGTTCAGGCTGAATAGGGAGTGTGAGGCGGGTGGGGGTACCACGTGCAGCGTTGGTGCCCCGGGACTGACTGCGAACAAGGGGTTCTAAGAGGAATTTGTGTGGCTGGCTCAGAGAGGAGAGGGCTCCTGCAAAGGGCAGTCACTGAGTCAGTACAGCTGAGTCTGCGCTTCCCTTGTCTTCTGGATGATTCCCTGCTGTGAATCATCAGCTCATCTGCTCCAAAGCTCACCAGAACCGGGGGCTGGGGGCCTCTGGGTGCTGGACGCGGGAGCTGAGAAGCTGGAGAGCTGATGGCATCCACGACTGTAGGAGTCTGTGGGTGATGGTGATGACGATGGCGGAGAGAGCAGTATTTCTTTGACATTTACTGTGTGCCAAGGCCTGGGCTGAGCTCTTTACAACAAACTTACTCATGGGCTACAGTTGCTCCCCATCCGCCCCACGTTTCACAGACAAGAGCGTGGGACTTTGAACAATGGACCCCAAGTCACCCAAGTGGTACAGCTGGGCCCCAGGCCCTGAACATCTGGCTGGAGCCATGTTCTTATCAGTGGTGCCTCCAGCTCCCTGCACAAAGTCTCTTGTCAACACCTACATTATTTCCCAGGGGCCTCTGGGGGTGTGGAATTGGATGCTAGAGGTAGCCGTGGTTTGTTCTTTTTTTCCCATTTGTTTATTAATTTTGATTTTATTTTCTTTTGAGTAAGAGGCTTTTGGCTCGTTGTCATCCTAAGGCTTAAGAGCCCCTCACTAAGCATGTTACATTTTCCAGTGAAAACACCGGTTCTCCAGTGGCTGCGTCTCCAGACTCCTGAGACGCCTTTGTTTATGTGGCTTAATCTGTCAATACAACCGGATCGGGAATCAACACAGAGGAGATGTTGACGCTCGTCTTAAAGCAGTTAAGAAACAATAACATGGCACCATCAGTCACAGAATGTAAACGCTGTATTCTCTTAAATTTGAAAAATAAAGAGCGTGGTGTAACGTGGTGCCTTGTTTTGCATGTTTGCAAGTCTATTTCTGGCTGGCTGGACGAAGGCTGGAATCCCAGGTCTGCTTCTGTAGGACATCCTCTGCAGTATCTCGTGGCACGCAGTCTCCAGGGGCAACTACTCCTACTCCTAATAACTCACAATTCTCTCCTGAGAGAATACAAATAGCAAGGGTCAATGAAGTCTTGGAAGGATGAGGAAGGAGACCTGGTGACACAATGGCTGAGCCCTAGCCTTGGCCTAGTGCCTACTTGACCAGAAGGTTGGCTATTCAACCACCACCAGCCACTTTGTAGGACAAAGACTTGGTGAAAAGCTCCAGTGACAGCCAAAAAAAACCCCGGTGAGGCAATTCTAGTCAGTCACATAGGGGCACTCTGAGTTGGAATCTACTCGACAGTCTCCAACAGCCACCTTGTTGTGAGCGTAGTGTTGACCTTGAAGATCCCCTTCAATTGCAAGACTGTCAGGATCCCTGAACTTTGGGAACCATGGCAGAAGGACCCGCATGATTTGGGGCTCTAAAATGAGTGTGCACCATATTCTTATGGGCCCCTGGAACCCAGACTATCCAAGTGGCACCTGGCTCTGTCCTCCTGGTTCAACTCCAACAGGTCAGAGGACAATGAGTAGGAGGACGGCAGAGCTCAGAGCCTGACCCCTTCCAAGTGACAATGGGCACAAGTAATGGGAGACCTGCTGAGCGCCTGCTGGCCACTGGACCTTCACAACAGGGCCATGTGGCAGTCTGGGTGACACTCCATCATTCCATAATTGGCATCTAGCTCTGAGAAATGCCCCAAGCAAACAATGCCTTCCAACATTCCAAAGGATTTCTAGGCCACAGTCCTTTGGCCGTTAGTAATAACTTTGGGCTGATTGGTGGAAATCCTTTGTGATCAGAAAGACTTGCTGGAACCCATCTCTTGGTAAGGGGTTTGGGGGGACTGTCCAGGTAAGCTACAGCCTCTCAGGAATGCTGGGTGGGGCCTCTGGATGGGGGCCATCTCCTTGTAGCCCCTCTCTGCTTCTCCGCCACTGTCATGGTGTGAACTTAAAGATTTAGTGGCATCTAGCTAGCATGGGCTAACCCTTGGAATCATAAATGCCAGGATGCTGGAAGTTCAAGATTCTTGTGCGGTCCCAGTAGTTGGACCTCTACTGCAGAGTTAGCTCATCAAACAGCCTTGGACTTCTAAGAAGCGATCTGGGAAGGGAGACGACCACCCCTCCAAGCATGCTTTCTCCAGCAAGGGATCTTGACACTGTCCTGGAAAAGCTTTCAGGGGAAATGGACAGAAACAAAGGGGAAACACATCCCCATTCAAACGCCGAAGGTACAAACACTTTTATCGACAAATAAGAGGTATCGTTTGAGATATGGCTGTGCTTTTTGCTTAACGCCCAAGGTGGTGATGTGGGCTTTGCAGCTTGTTCTCGTTTCCGCAGACCAAGGAGCCCTGTGCTCTGCTGGGCCATGACCTGCTGGGCTGCATGGTGCCTGCCTCCTGTTGGCACAGAGTAGGTGTGCAGTGATCCTTGTCAGTGACCACTCTCGAGGGCACCTGGGAAGACTTCTCAGAGGGGCCAGGGGCCAGTGGTTCTCACCTACAGCTGAATCAGGATCAGCGTCTACTCCATGACATCAGAAGAGAGTCCTGAGAATGTTCATTGCTAGACCATTCCCAGGAGTCACGGATTGAAGGGTGCCCTCCTAAAACAGATAAGGCTGTTCTATTCCCTGTGAATGTGACCTTATTTGGAAACAGCACCTTTGCCATTGTCATCTGTTAGCAGAGCCTGGATGGGGACCCTATAAAAGAAGAGGCACAGGGAGAGAGGGGAGATGAGTGTATGAGTCAGGCTGCAGCTGCAAACCAAGGAGCTCCTGGGGCTCCAAGAGGCCAGGAAAGCCAAGGGCCTTCCCATAAAGCCTTCAGAGAGCATGCACTGGCCACACGCGGCTCAGACAGTAGCCCCCAGGACTCTGAGGCAGCACATTTCTGTGCTTAGACCCACCCAGTTTGTGCCATTCCAATAGGACCTCCCCCAGAAACTCAGAGACCGAGGATGTTGGGCAATCCGTGCCCACTGCCTTAAGGAATGTGGCCTGGGAGGAGGTGGTGGGCCTGATCTACCCTCACAGGGGTGGTTCTGCACAGCTGGGAGCATTACACAGGCGTGGAGACTTCAGGACAGCGAGCACACTGCCTGGGAGCATCAGGGCAGGGTGTCTGCCCAGGTGGGAAGCAGGCCTAGCAGGATGAGGTCCGTGGCTGGAAGTTTGTGCTGCACCCAAGCTGAGCAGTAGCTGGAAGACTCTGCATGTATTGGGGATGGGGGAGTGTCCTGTGAATGCCCAGTGAAAAGGCATCCAAACCAAAGACACAAGCCTGGCTCTAGGCATCGTCTGTTCACTTGTCTTCCTGGAGTCCCCCCTGTGATCCAGCTGTGGTGCTCCTTGCGCAGGAGGAAGTTGGCAATCAGCTGTCCACAGGCTGAGCTTCGCCGAAAGAGGAAAGCCATTTGGCTGCTTTCTGCCTGAAGACGCAGTAAAACAGATGGCTGTCAGGAACTTGTTTGAAAAGGAGCCCTCCTTCCAACATGACCTTGAGAGCCACCTCTAACCTGGGCCATCTGAATAAGGAACCCTGCCATTTTTCACGGTGCTCTCCTTGTCTCTCTCCCTGTGGACCTGTCCTTGGTTGTCAAGGGGACCGTGGGCTGGGAGGAGCCTTGTCTAGAATCAGCGCCTGCAGCCGGCCTGAGGTCCAGATTGTGGGTGCATGCACATGTGTTTGAGAACCAGAAGGACACAGCTCCAATGAGCCCAGGTAGCCAGGCACCTGGACTTGTAGAAGAACCTGGTGTGGTCACATTCCTCTGTCAGCTGCTGGGTCGGTCAGAGGAGAGCACAGGTGGCAAGAGGGTGGTGACAGGTACACCACTCAGGGAGGACGTGAGTATGTTCACAGCCTGGGGAGGGGGTGACCACGGAGACAGCCCAGGGAGGGGATGACCAGGAAGAGAAAGACCTAGGCCAACATGGCTTCTCCACACAGTCTGCGAGTGAATTGCATTTGATCCTAACTGGCCAGTAACAAGACATTCTCCTGTGTTTTTTCTTTAATTTTTTTAAAATTAAATCATTTATATTCATTTACATATATGATAACAACATAAATATATTTTATCCCTATGACATATAATTTTAGAATAATATAGAACATGCTATAATATCTAGTCCTTCATTCGCACTTCCAGTATGACATACACTGGTCTGAGTGCTTACATAAATTGATTCATTTAATTTTTTTTTAATCGTTTTATCAGGGACTCATACAACTCTTATCAGAATCCATACATACATCAATTGTGT
>NW_022103968.1:13623705-13640847 GCF_000313985.2 Echinops telfairi
TTGCTGCTCCATTCCCTTGCTGTTCCGCTGCACTCCCCCAGTGCTTTGCCTCGGTGTGGTGGGATCAGATCGGGTGCAATTCCCACACTGTGTCTCTGGTGCTGTCGTTTTTCATGGTAAACACTGTTCAAAAAATTCCATCAGTCCCTTGTATCGGTGAAGGAAAGATGACTTTGATTCCCTCGATCCAGCTTTGGCCACATCCATCTGGGAATGGTTGTGGCGCCCAAGGGCGGATGGACAAGGATTGTACTTTTCCTGCCTCTAACACCAAGGGGTATGAATGAGTGTGGAATCCCAGCCGGGCGCGAGCCCTCACCAGCTCTGTGGGCTGCTATTGTCCCTTTCCAGACAGCAGGACCCTCCCTTGTAAAATACACTTGCATGGCTCATCAGACTGTAGTGAGTTAAATGACACAGGCCGGCAAGGCATTGCACAGTGGCCGCCCCGGAGTTCATATAAGGGCTGCGGGTAGTGCAGTTTCCAGGCTGCTACGGAGCCTCATACATGCCAAGCACGTTGTTCATGATGAGGGTGGATCTGCAGGCGTGTGGGGTCAGCAGGCAAGGTCCTGAGATTCAGTCAGTCAGTCAGTCAACAACTATTAACTCTACAGCTCCTCTTTGCCCGTCCATTCTAGCAGCTCACAACCTGGAGGCAGATGGCGATGGAGGGAAAGCACCAGGGTGGCAGGGCAGTTAGTTGCTTGTTCAGCTGCGATCTGGAAAGTCAGGGTTTCAACCTACCAACCCCTCTGTGGAAGAAAAAAACCTGATGGCTTGGTAAAGACTGCAGCCTAGGCTATCCTGTGAGGGCAGTTCAACTCCGTCCTATGTCCTACAGGTGTGCTAGGAGTCAATCAACTCAGTATCAAGGGCGGAGTAGACTGCCTTGTTGTTAGTAGCCATTTAGCTGGTTCCAACTCGCACCCATCCCAGGTGTACATGGGAACTGTTCCATAGAATTTCCATGGTGGTGACCCTTGTGAAGCTGACCACCTGGCCTGTCTGTCAAGGCACCTGTGGGTTTGAACCCCAACGTTTCAGCTAGTCATCGTGTTTAACTTCTCGCCCCGCCCATCCGAGGGTCCCCAGCATACTGTAGATTCTAGTACACACAGAGCTGAGACAAAGTAGAAAGTGAGGAAGGCAGGTGTGGGGGAGGATGTGGACATCCTGTTCACGTTTCAGAGCTAGAGCCTTCGGGGAGGGCTCTGAGGAGACCCTTTGAGAATGGGTCCCAACCAGCCCAGGGATCACTGGCTAAAGGAACAGGCAAGTAGAAAGTGGCCTCTCTGGACCATGGAAATCCGATCCCGTGCTCTGAAGGGAGAACCACCGTTTTCCTTGCCGCCATGAGCTCTGGGGAGGCGTAGAAAGTTACCTGGGCAGAATGGGGCCACAGGATGTTGAGCACGTGAATGGGTCGCTAAGCAAAATGATGGGTTTTCTAGATAGCAAACATTATCACCTGGCACCATTGGACTAAGCGATTTCCTTGTTCTTGATGGGTTGCCCAGATCAAGTGGAAGAGTGTTACCCTCGTGCCCTATTAAAAAGGAAGATATTCTCAAAACCAAACTCACCGCCATCGAGACAAAGCCGACTCATAACGACCCTCTGTATAAGTTGGGGTAGAACTAGCCTGGTGGGTTTCCAAAACTAACTCTTTACAAGAACAGAAAGCCTTGGTTTTTCTCCCATGGAATGGCTGGTGGTTTCAAACCACCAATCTTGCAGCTGGCAGCCCAACGCGCAACCAGTATGCCACCGGAGCTCCATAAGGAAGATGTTAGGGGTAGTTACTTGCTGAGCACAAAGTCTCTGTTGACCTTAGAACAACTTGCCTAGAAGAAAAATGACCTTCTGTATATTTGCTATTGAAGTTAATGGTCCTTAGGAAGTCTACAACCCCATTAAAGATTAATAGAGGATCTTATTTGCATAGGTCTGCCTTAAAGTCTATTTGTGCAAGAGTAGGGTGCTAGCCATTCAGCCATCCCTCCGCCTTCCCGCCCCTTCCCCCTGCCCGGAAACTCAGGGACCGGGTTCCTTTCATGGGCTTGAGGCTTAGGTACCACAGAGATATTTACCATATTTAGTGCTTGTCTTTATGGGGAGGGGGCATCAGGGGAGCAGTTTGGCAAATGATTAAAGTCAAGAGAGCTGGTACAATTTAAATTTTTCATCTACTGGGAACCTTCAAAGAAGCAAATTTGACTGAAGGAGGCCAGGCAGCCTTTGGGAGAATTTCTAGGACTGACTTGTGTCCCTAAACTAATTAGGATTGAGCTCCTCTGGCTGTAAACACTGGGGTGCTTCAAGCACTTCCTTCAGATAGTCGATCCAAACATCCAAACCCATAACCAAACCCACTGTTACCACCAAGGCGATTCTGACTGCTAGCAACCCTCTATCAGATTTCTTTAAGGGAACAGTTAGCTTCATCTTGCTCCCTCAAGCAGCTGGTGAGTTAGAACTGTCAACCTTGCATTTAGCAGTCCAGCCCTTACCCAGTGCTGTGCTCAGAGGGTGCTGCTGTTGGTAGGTGCCGTTGAATCCATCCCAGCTCATAGCACCCTACGTTCAACAGAAGTAAACACCACCCAGTCCCATGCCAGCATCACAATTGTTTTTATGTTTGATTTTGGCAAACGTCTTCCTCCTTTTCACTGCCCGCTACTTTACGAAGCATGGTGTCTTTTTTCCAGAATCTGGTCTTGTCTGATAACACGTCCAAAGTGCTTGAGACGAAATCCCACCATCCTTGCCGCTAAGGAGCCTTCTGCCTGGGCTGCTTCCAAGACGGAATTGTTTGTTCATTTGAACGTCCACCGTACTATCAATATTCTTCGCCAGCACCATAATTCAAATGTGTTGATTCTCCTCCTTTGGGCTCCCATTATTCAGTGACCAGTTTTCACGGGGCAGAGAAACTGAAAACCAAACCCACTGCCATCAGTCGGTTCGGACTCAGTAACCCTGTAGCACAGAGGAGAAGTGCTCCCCGTGGCTTTCCAACACGGTAAATCTTTATGGGTGTGAAAACCTCATCATTCTCCCTTAGAAGGGCTGGTGGTTTCAAACTGCTGACCTTGTGGCTAGCAGCCATACTTGTTGCCCAGAGGGTAGATAGCACTTCCTTAAATTAACACAGGCCAGTAAGGGCAATGTCTCCAGCTCATGCTTACAGATTCATGGGTGTGATTTTATCTGCCTACACAGCACATTGCCCTCCTTAAAGATGTTGACACAGGAGAAATCTCTCTTTGGTCTTCCGATAGGAATAGATCTGATGATAGATGAGTTTTCTGAACATGGTTTGGACACATGGATCGGTGACATCAGGACACAGCACTTCATATGCCAAGTTTATTAGCAGATGTGTTCCAAGGAAAGTAGTAGTACACTCATTTGTTCCCTAGGATCTTCATAGAGGTCGCAAGGTCAGTAGGGACCTCTTGGGCTGATGTGGAAAGAACAGAAGACACCGGCATGGATGAGGCACAGAGTTAGAACCGCCCCAGAGGGTTTCCTGGGTTGTGATATTGACAGGAGCAGATCACCCCATCATCCTGCTTTTCAGCTAGCACAACCAATCACTTAACCGCCGTGCCTCCCAGGACTTCTCTCTGGGGTCGTCTTATGGTTCAACCTGAGTCCATTGAACTTCTGAGAAGTTAAGCGATTGTACTTAAGTTTCACAATGAAGAAGTAGCTGAAGGGAAGTTGAAGTCTTGGTTCACTATCAAATTCTGTGTTCAAAATCCCAATTGTATGCTGTTTCTCCGTACTATTTTCGGTTTCTCCTGCTGCTGCCACCAACAGTCACAAACGTGTTGGTCTAAAAGAGCAAAGATGTATTTTCTTGGACTCCTTGGGCCTGAGGTTCATCAGGGTTTCACTGGACTAAAATTAGGGAGCTGCGTCCTTATGGAGGTCCTAGGAGGGCATTCATGCCCTGGCCTTTTCCACAGCCCTGACTGACTGCCCCCTTCTACCATCTTCAAAGCCATTGGAATCTTTTTTGCACTTCATCCCTCTACCTTCCTCTTCCTCCTCCCTCTTCCACATTTAAAGATTCCTGTGATTACACAGAATCCATCTGGAAAATCACAGGATAATCTCCCCAGTCTCAAATTCCTTCACCTTAATTATATCTGAAAAGTCCCTTTAGCCATGTAAGGAACACAGTTCCAGGTGCTAGAGGTGGTGGCTGTGAGGTCCCATCCAGTGGGTTCCTACCCACAGCCTCTCTGTGTCCAACAGAAGGGCACCCTCTGCGCCATCCTCACGTCTGTTTTCATGCTTGAGCCCATGTAGCCACTGTGTCAGTCCATCTTGTCGAGCATCTTCCCTTTTTTTACTGCCCTTCTACTTTACCAGAAGCCATGGTGATGTAGTAATTACTCCAGGGGCTAAGTGCAAGGTCAGCAGTTTGAAACAGCCACTCCTTGGGAGAATGACGGGGCTTTCCACTCCCGTAAAGAATTACAGTCTCAAAGTCCCACAAGGGGCAGTTCTGTCTTTCTATAGGGCTGTAATGAGGAGACATTGGCTTGGTAGCAGTGTTTGGCTTCCACATTACCAAGCCTGGTGTCCTTTTCCAGGACTGGTCTCACTTGATAACACACCCAAAGTACACGAGACAAAGTCTTGCCATCCTCGATTTCTAAAGAGCCCTCTGGCTGTACTTCTTCCAAAGCAGATCTCTTGGCTCTTTTGGCAGTCCCTGGTACTTTGAATATTCTTCTCTAGTACCATAATTCGAACGCATTGATTTTTGGACTGACCTCATTAATCAGTGTCCAACTTTCACATGTAACTGAGGCAATTGAGGTACCATAGCTTGGGTCAGGCACACCTTAGTCCTGAAAGCGATATCCTTGCTCTTGGGCACTTTAGAGAGAGCTCATGCCGCAGATTTACTTGGTACTATGTGTTGCTTGATTCCTTGTCTGCTGCTTCCATGAGTATTCATTGTAGAGCCAAGTAAGAGGAAATCCTTGACAACTTCAAACTTTTCTCCATTTACGATGGTGTTCCCTCTTGGTCTAGTTGTGAGGATTTTTGTTTTCTGTACATTGCATGTTAATCCAGTTTGAAGGCTGAAATCCTTGCTCATCACCAGCAAGTCCTTCAGAACCTTCTCAATTTCAGCAAGGAGTCATTGCATCTGCTAATCACGGGTTGTTGATGAGCCTTCTCTAAACCTGATGCTGCTTTCTTCCTCGTGTAGTCTGGTGTTTCTGACGATCGGCTCAGCATGGAGGCTGAATAAGTACAGTGAATGAGTAAAACCTTGAGGCACACCTTTTCTGGTCTTAAACCACCCCCTTCCCTTGTCTGTTCCAACAACTGTCTCTTGTTCCAAGTACAGGTTCTGCATGAGCACGAAGAATTGTTTTGGAAGTTCCATGCTTCTCATGCTTAGTTGATTATGATCCACAGTGTCCAGATTAGGGGATGGATTTCTCTGAGAACCATTCATCTTCTAACCAAGGAGCAACGGTTAAGCTCTGGCCTGGTAACTGAAAGATGGGTGATTTGCACCTACCTGCGGCTTCCTGGGAAAAAAGATCTGACGATCTGCCCCTTTCAGCATCCACAGCTTTGGAGACTCGCTGGAGCAGTTGTATTCTGTCCACAGGGTCGCTGGGAGATGGCATCAACGCAACAGTGCACCATAACAATCTTCTCCTTCTCCTTCTGCAAAGTCTTTTTCTGCAAAGTCAGCAATTTGACCCCCACCAGCTGCTCTTTGGGAGAAAGAGGAGGTTCCCATGAAGGTTTTTAAGCCTCAGCAACCCTGGGGACAATGCTATGCATTCTGTAAGATAGCTCTCAGTCAGAATGGACTTGACAGCTGAGGGTACCTTCCTTTAAATGTTCAGGATTTCATGAGTCGTGGGATTCCTCATTTACCTCTATTCCAAGTCGATTCTAGAATGCCCAGAGCCACATGCTGACCTTCAGTTAGCTGGAGTTATTTTATACAAAGATCTCTACCTTCATCTTATCACTCCCAGTCCCCTCACGCCTTTTGACTTGCATTCTGAAAGCTTCTCAACATTTTTTCAGAAGCCAGTGTGGGCACAAATCATTCAGCAAAGTCATGGTAGGGGAGTCTCTGATACCCAGGGTTTCTGAGGAGTTGAGATAGGACTTCTTCAAGCCCCTGGATGAATAGCGGGCACCTCTTCTCACCACTCTGGATGAGGGATGTATGTGCCTGCAGAATCATCCAGGAGGAGAAGAAATAAAAATCAGAATTCACCGGGCTGGTGTGGAATTTTCAGGCACTTATACTGCTGGTTGAACATTCAGATTTTTATTTCTTCTCCACATGGCCCGAAGTCACAGAACTGATTTTTACGTTTCCCTGCAGAACTATAGACGATGTATTGGATACATTTGACTTGTCAATGGTCTTCGTGTAGTCAGTCATCCCTGGCAGGTATCGGAGCAATCAATGAAGGACCGCCCCCGTTCAGTGGGAGCTTCATCATCCAGGAAACCCCTTCTTTTCTCCCCCAATGTCTTTCCTAAAAGCAAGTACCATCAAAGATAGGCTTTCTGCATGAATGGGCATCCTGTACCACGAGTGCTATCCGAAACCTGCATGTGAGTTGGCAGTGCAGGACAGGATTGTTGTGAGCACTGTACATCCTGGTTACTGGTTAGAGCAGGGGCTCTCAACCTTCCTCATACCGCCACCCTCTCATACAGTTCCCATGGTGTGGTAACACCCCCCCCTCCCCCCAACCATACAATTATTTTCGTTGCTATTTCATCACTGTCATTTTGCGACTGTCATGAATCGGGCAACCCCCGTGAGAGGGTTGTTCGACCCCCAAAGAGGTCGCAACCCACAGGTTGAGAACCACTGTGTTAGAGGCTATCAGTTTGTGCATCTGGGGAATTGGATCTGAGTGGCGAGCCCTGCGTGGGGTACGAGTCTTGACCCAGGGCCTGCTCAGCAGCCTCCGATCGGAGCTGTGGAAAGCCTCTTCTGAGGTGGAATGAATTTCCTCTCCTCCCACCGTCCTTTGCTTTCCCCATGTGCTGGGTAGTGATGGGCTGTCAAGATGGGTCAGCTGTGCTGTAGATGCTGATCGATGACTGTCAAGGCCAGGTGGCTGTAGGAGGGAGACTGAGTTGGAGGAGACACTGCTCCGACCTTCCCTGGGGGTTACCACAGCAGCAGACCCGCCCCGCAGCAGTGTGATTTCCACCCACAACCCGCTCTCCCACTGAACTCTTGGCAAGGAGAGAGGCCCGAGACAGGAGGCAGAGAATCAAAGACATTGCCAAATCTCTCAATGCCTTCCCCACTTGGAGAGGCCCCGGAAGGTGAGTTCAAGCTGAGAGACACGTGGCTTGGGCACCCTGCAAGGAGACCCCACGGGCAGGAGGAGCCAGGGCTCAGGGTTCCAGGTAGGTGTGTTTGGTTACATGGGATGTCGCTTCCCAAACATGAGGATGAGGCTGAGCAGGAGTTTGAGGGGACAGACATGGAACACGACTGGGCCAGTTTCCTGCCCCGGGAAACAAAGGTTTGAGAAAGATCTCGAAGGCTCCTTGGACCTCTGCAGAGCGTTCTTCTCAACAACATGTGGCTGCGGTCTGGCGAAGTCACCTAGATGCTCATCTTCATAAGCCCACAGCCAAGGAGTGATGAAGACAAGCTGTGGGAGCCTGTGCATCTGCCCCTGGGGCTGGAATGCCTGGGAAGCTGCCCCTGTGGCTGGTGAGGCTCCACACTGACTCCAGGGCCCCAGACGTTCCCAAGGCCCTGCTGAGCCCCTAGCTCCTGGGCAAACATAGCTGCCTGGCCCCCCCAGTGAAGGGACAGACAGCAAGGCAACAGTTCCCACAGGATGCTCCCGGCCACGCTTTCCAGGAGCCTGGTGGAGAAGAAGGGCTACGGGAGTTTTCTAAAAATAGAAAGGGGGAGGAGGGGATCTGTTTTGTGTCATCTTCCCAGAAAATTACCCATTCCGGTGCTCCGGCTTTGTTGCCCTGGGTCTAATATTAGCAGCATGTTTTTCCTTTAAAAAATTTTTTTTTATTCTGCACAAGAAATTAGCAGTATTAACAAGCCTGCTGATAGTTAGTCATTTCTGAAATATGTCTTCTCCCCCAAATCCCAGAGGCAGCGGGGAGTAGGTTTTCTTCAAACACCTGTGAATTCCTAAGACCCAGAGGTTTTAAATAAGTCCATGGGGCAGCGTGGGGGTTGGTTCCTGGCTTCAGACTTAGCCCATTTGTTTTGGTCCAAGTTCCCTTCAGTTACACAGATGGAGACTGTTATGAAGATGTAAAATAAGAGCCTGCAGATGATAAAAGAAAATGGGTGTTTCCGTGTTGAGCGATGGTTGTGTGTTTTTGCCCTGAGGCCTAGGATGAGCCAGGAATTTGGGGAGAGAAGATAAAGGGATGGGACGTAAAAAGGTCCTGGGCACGTGGTGTATTCCGGGTTCTGGGAAGGGTACTTTATATCACTGTCCTTAAAGTCCATGGAGCTGGGTGGTGCTTTGGGGGGCTTTTGGACAGCCAATCACAAGGTCAGCGGCTAAACCCATAAGACATTCCAAGGGAGAACGGTGAGCCTGTCTGTTCTCACAAAGATTCATAGCCTTGCAAACCCTACTTTCAGGTTGCTCTGAGTGGCAATTGACTCAACGGCTTGGGGGCTGAGTAGCACTGGCCGTTTCCCAAATGGAGAAACTGTGGGTTGGAGGAGATTGATAACTTGCTCAGATGGAAGGGCACGAAAGGTGACGTTGGGATCACCAACCAGGTGTGTGGCTCTCCCAAGCCCATGCTTGCAACATCATTCCTTCTAAAGGACCCATTGAAAAACCTTTCAGAACCAAACTGACTTCAACTGAAACCCAAGACTTTTGAAGCCCTCGGGTCCATGTTGGCTTCAGAAAAGGCCTCAGTGACATCTCACAGGAGCAGATGACTAAAGCGGTCTCAAGTGTCGGGTCTCTCCTGGCCAGCCAAATCTCTGGGTACTGGTGGGGTTCGAAAGACTCCTGACCAAAGGGGGCCTTAATCCATTGCTCCCTCATCATCTGTCAGTTTCTTGTACCAGGGTGAGTTACTTGCATGCTAGTGCGATGCCGAAACCTATGCCAGCGGTGTTTTAAATACCAGCAGGGTCACCCATGGTAGACAGGCTTCGTTGGCGCTTCCAGACTAAGGCAGACTAGGGGAAAAGGCTTGGTGGTCTACATCCGGAAATAAGTCAGTGGGTCACCACAGGACCTTGTCTGTCTTGATTGCTTGGGACATATCATTGGGAAAGATGAATCAGTCACTAGCAAGGGACATTGTATTGGGTAAAGTAGCATCCTTGAGGGCAAGACACGCCCTCCATGAAATGGATTGGTACAATTGCATTAACAATGGACCTGAGCATGCCAGCAATCAGGAGAATGGCACAGGCCTGGCAGACTGTATCAGAAAATAGATACATAAGATTGATAGATACATAAGACTCTATGAATCTTAATGTATCTATCTCTCCGTCTATCTGTCTGTCTTTGCTCAGGGCACACACAAAGTCATTGGAACATTAAGAAGGAGGCTGGTGTCAGGGGAGAGCAATTGATGATGACTTAAATAAAATCCCAAGCCAAGGAAAGTCAAACAGACCTCCCACTTAGTCACCCCAGCGCTGTTACAGGAGGTTGTCGGTGAATTCTTCTTCCCCTGATTTCCATCTGCCACCACCCAATATGTATGTGTCTTTGAGTGGGAGCTTACCCTCTTTGGCCCTCACGGTTCTTGTCTGTGAGATGTGGGAACCCCTGGAAAAATCTAGTTCTCTAGCCTCAAAAGAAGGAGTCCTGGGGGCTTAGTGGCTACTCACTGGACCATAATCCGCAAGGTCAGCGGTTCCAAACCATAAGCTACTGCTCAGGATGTGGTTTTCTACTCCTATAAAGAGTTACAGTCTCAGAAACTCCCAGAGGCAGTTCTATCCAGTCCTATAGGGTCACTTTGAGTTGGCATCAACTCAACGGTGAGTTTGTTTTATTTGTTTGTTTATGAGCCTCAAAGGAAACCAAATGCCTCAACAGTAAAATCGTGGATAATGGCAGAAGGGGCTCATGGGTGATAACTGTTCCGAGTGTCCTGTAGATTATATTTCTGATGTGGAGATGCAGGAAATCCAATAGCAGCCTACTCTCGAACTCTGGGTAATTAGCATCAAGAGCCCGAATTGCAGTTAAGATCTCATGATTCCTAGACCAGGTCGCAGTTCCATCAATCACATGGCTTGTGTCCAAGTATGGGGTTCATCCTGGAAAAACCTCCCAGCGAGGATGAGAAGCCAGGATGGTTTAAACTGGGCATTACTAGTACATATGTTCTTGAGTTTTCCTTGGTTGAACTTTGTCATTTCTTTTACCTGTTTATCTTTAGTTCTACACCCACCACCACCCTCTACACACACAGACTGGTACCGGAAAAGTAGGTAAATGATTTTTCCCTACTGTCAAAAGACCATCTGCTGTCTGAGAAGCCTTTCCTAGATTTTATCGTGATTATCATTTTTTTCCATTTGCAGTTAGCAGCACGCTCGCCCTCATGTGCAAGCTTCCGTGCAAACCGCTGCTGCCTCTCAGGCCAGTTGCCTAAGGCCACCTTGGCATTTGTAGGCGACCCCCTCCTCCAGGAGAGAGACACGCTGCTATGTTGCTGTCTGTCCATTTCCTTCCCCTTGTCCTAGAGAAAAGCATCCAAGGTACACCACTGCTGTAGCTATGGAGGTTCCCTGTCTCCAGAAGAAATCCGACAATGGGGTTTCTCTGTGAATCCCACACTGGACAGTTAAGCCTCCACTGCAGCCCAGGCAGGGAAGCCCTAGAAACATATGATCATGTGGTCCATAACCCAGCGGGAGTAAGGAGGTGCATGGGGGCTCTGCTGGGGCCGGGCATGCCCCTCACCCCTGTTTCCCTGCCACCAGTCACCATACAGACAGTGTGTGCTCAGACGGCAGTTGGTCACTGAACAGAGGACGCCTACAGAGGGGCTAACAGGTACTGGACTTTTGGCTCCCCATGGGTACCAGTGGTCGAGATAACCACCACTACCCTGGCCGTCTTCTTGGCATGCCTGCTGTGCTTCCCACCAGGACAGCAGTCGCTGTTCCACAGAAGCCCTTTGGCCACACTCACCCCTCGGTGCACTCTCCTTGGGTCCTCCCCTTCCGGCCCTCCGTGTTTCCCTTTGGGTCACCGCTGCAGTCTCCAAGGTGACTCTCCTCTACCTTTGGCCACTTTCCCTCTGTCATCATTCTCCCCATTGCTGCGGGAACCGTGGGGGCACAGAACAGGGGTGTGCAAATCTTTACCAAACACATGAACACCTTCAATGGCTCACATGGGTTTGGGGATGACATCCGAACTCCCCACTGATTCAAGGCTTTTTCGTGAGCAGACCTTCCCTGGCATCTCTCCATTGACATTCGGTGTTCTGGCCACTGGGGTGAATGCCTAGTCAATTTCTAGACGTTGCGTGTTGAAAGGCTTGGAGGAAAAACCCAGTGACCTCATTCCGAACGGGGATGAAAAGATTACGGAGCACAGTACTTCTCTGAGGCATATTGGAGTTGCCACGAGATGGCAGCTGAGGAGCCACCATTTGCACCACACAGAGGTGCCTGTAGAGAAGGCCTGGTGGTGTTGTGGTTATGCGTTGGTCTGTGATCCACGTGGACGGCAGTTCGAAACCATCAGCAGCTCTGCGAAAGACTGGGCTTTCTACTCTCGTGAGCAGTTACGGTCTCAGCATGGAGGCTCTCTCTGAGTCAGTATTGACTCGAAGGCAGTGAGTTTGGTTTGGGATTTTCTACTTCCGTAAAGAGTTACAGTCTCGGAAACTCACAGGGGCAGTTCTACCCCACCCTATCGGTCCCTGTGAGTCAGAGTTGACGCAATGGCCGTGAGTTTGATACGGGTTCTTGGTGAATTGCAAGCTACCGCAATTGTGAGCCAACGCTCACGTTTCCTGAACATTTACCAAATGACCCAATTCCAGCACACCACTGTATGAACATCTTCTTTGTCTCCGGGTTTTCCACCTGTAAAACAGAAAGACTCTCGTGGGCATCTTCTGACTCCAGGTCTAGGTGCCAGGGGGAGGTGGGCCCAATGCGGAAGTCGTGCATCGGCATGGCTGTGCTTGCCTTGCCGTCTTACCTGAGACTGAGTGAGTCCACTGGCTGTCTCAGCCTCCAGGCCCGGATCTCTGACGACGCTCCTTGCTCATCCAGGGTTCTAGCGCGAGCAGTGTATTGAGTGGTATCGCCCTAAAGAGGGCCAGGCTTTCTGCAGCAGACTGCCTCAATTAGCCTCTCATTCCCAAGCCCACTTGTGCGTTGATTCTGGAGTGGGTAGGCAAAAGGAGGCTGGTGGCTCCAGCCTCTTGCCGAAGGACAGTAATCCACATCCCAGCGTCGTTGCGTTATTAGTCGGCTGGAGAGACTACAAATAACAGGAGACCCAAAGGCAGAGGGTCCATCCCCAATCTCTGGGGGAGGGGGGGTCAGGGCTGAGAGTGTGGGGTTTCCAAGTGGGAGACCGGTTCAGTGACCAGCTTATGTGTAGAGCTGAGGCCCCAAGGGGCGGTGCCCCAGTTGGCCTGTGTGAAGTTCGCAGCCCCATACCACTAGGTCATTAACTTTCATGACCAGGAAAAGACTTTCGAAAGGCAGCCCTCCGTCCAAGCTGGGTGTGATTGGAGCCAGTTGAGTAAGCCTGAACCACCTTTTGGGATCACCTCTGAAAATCAGAATCCCTTAACCAGGTGACCCAAACTGGCCAGATTTTATATCCTTCTGTGTGCACAAGGGCAGTCAGAGAAGATACCAGCGTGACCTGGGCCGGGTTGCTAACCAAGTACCTGCACATACCCATGCGTGACCACATTGGGGGTTTGGGCCAAGGTACTTCGCTGCAGCCCCTGGCCCCCTCTAGAGCATTATAAAGGGGTTCCTAGCGAAAGGTCAAGTGTTGTGCTGGACACCTGCCCCGGGGACTCAGTGGGAGGCCCAGAGCACCCAGAATACAGATGTATCAGATGGGCACAGATAAGGGACCCCTGGACAGGCCTTGTTTACAAGGATTCCAAGAGCTAGCCCAGGCCTCCCTTTCAGTGGCCCCGGCCTGAGATCATTCCAGTTGGCCCTTTAAATTGTCCCCAAGAGTGTGCCACCTATCTCCATGCCCCGAACCTCACCTCTGTGACTGCCCACACCCGTGCACTCAGCCCTACCAGCCCAGGCTGGCCATTAGCACCCTGCAAGGAGTCGAGGCAGCTCTACTGTCCGGTGGACAGAAGTTAAAACAGCCCTGGTCACTGAGCAGAAGACAGAAGGAAGCCAGTACGACTCCCATTGTCTCCCGTAATTGCCAGATCATTTAAATTATCTTGTTCTTTGTGCTCCTCAACACAGAAACAGCTGTGTCTGTCTGAGGAGACCTTAGCGGGGCTCTGGGCTCACTCAGGATGTCTCCCACAAAGTCCCCTTCAGAGGTAAAAGCTGCCAGGAGGTCCCAGCAATCCCCCCTCCTCCCCAGGCCCCTGGGCAGTGCAGCATCTCCCTGTGGCCTGGTAGTGCCGATGGAGAGTGTGCCTGGCTGCTAACGGAGAGATTGGAGGTTGGGGGCCCCTCAGCAGCACCTCAGAAGAAAGGCTTGGCGATCCACTTCCACTGAGAACCCAATGGACCCAGGTCTACTCTGACACACCTGAGGTCATGCGTGAGGCTGGTCCCCATAGCAACCAGGAGAGATTTCTCCCACAACCCAGAACCTCCCAAGTGCTCCTTTGACCTTGGACTCGCTAGATGCTGCCTGCAACCCCGGGCCGCCACACTCCATCACAAGCAGGTGTCACCCCGCCGCCTCTCCCATCAGTCTCCTCCCTGGACTGGACAAATTCACTACGCCCCCGCCACGGGGCGAGAGAAGACTTAGAAGACAGATACATGGATTTCCAAACCCCATAGGAATGACAGGAGCAGATGGGCTGGAGGCTGCCAGTCAGAGGCTTGGGACATGTTTCTGTACAAAGTAAATATTTTCCCAGTGTGTCCCTCGGGTGAGTGTGTGAAGCAGCACATTTCCTCAAGATGCAAATCAGCCGAGTCAGAAATACATGTTGAATGGGGACTTCAAAGCATCAAGACTTTAATAGGCCCCACAGACTTCTCTTCAGATCTCTCCAGAAGCACCCAGGTGGAGGCCACTGGGGGAAAGGGGTGTGCTTCGGCCTTGGCTATGGGAGAGTGCTAGACGTTAATACTTTGCATTTTCTATACAGTGTGGGCACATGGCAAAAAGGCAACTGAACAAAGGATTAGAGAAAGACAACAACCGCCCAGAGGCTTACAAGGTTTTAAAGCCCGTCTCCCACCCTCTCTTCATTCGGCAGGTCTCGCCTTGCGGATTTTTTTACCAACTGCCAGCCAGAGCCCAGATCTGTCAGCGGCTGCCTGAAGGAGAACTATGCAGACTGCCTCCTTGCCTACTCTGGGCTCATTGGTAAGATGGGGCGGGTGGGGAAGGGGAGAAGGGGGCCGAGAATCTATCTGGTTTCCACATCCCAGGAACCCTGGGTGCCAGGGTGGATGTGCGGTCTGCCAGGCAAGGACGAGGATAATAGATGCTGCAGACCAAGGCAGGAAGCAGGGATTATTCCAGAACAGGGAGACGGGGTATGGAACTCCGGGAAGAGAAGGGACCTAGCAACAGAAATCACCCCAAAAGAACAGGGACTGAAGAAAAGAGCCAGTCACACAAGTTCACTGACTCGGGGAGCTTTGGAGAAAGGGAATTTAGCCGTCCTTCCATCGGGGAGAATCAAAAAGGTTCTTTACTGGAAATGGCCCTTTGGGGGGAAAAAATGTATACCCTAAAGGCAGGGGTCCTTCCCTCTGTAAATATTCTAACTAAATTCAAACTAGATTCTACACACTCATACACACACACACACCCCAAAAGACATTGTATCAATGCTATTTTCTGCCTTTAAAGACTGGAAGCGTTGGAAGGGCAGCTTGTTCCCACATATAAATGGAGCAGGAGGGAGAAGGGCAGATGTGCCAGGTGCTCAGCCTGCTGACGTCTCAATGAGAAGGCCAAGAGGGGTGAGAGAAATCACGGTTGACAGGAGCTTGCTAGAGTATGTCCCAACCCAGTTTCTCCGTCAAGGTCACACAAGCCACCAGGCAGAAAGCAGTGCCCATCAAGAATGGCACACACCAACTCAACAGTTTAGACATCTCTTCCCGGTGGTCTGGTGGATGCTCTCTTAGCAATTTCTCTGTGTGTCATTGGCTGACCTGATTCACAGGGAGGATCCCTGGTGGAGTAGGGGTTACACATTGGGCTGCAGTCCGCAAGGTTGCCAGTTCAAAACCACCAGCCTCTCAGAGGGAGAAAGGGAGGAAGACGGGGCTTTGACTTCCGTTAAGAGTTCCAGGCTGGGCAACCCACAGGGGCAGTTCTACCCTGCCCTGTTGGGACTCTGTGAGTTGGCACCAACTTGATGGTAGTGGGGGTCTTGAATTCTTCACCTGTGCCACCTTCCAACCCCCCTTTTCAGATTAGTTCCGATGTCCCCAGCAACCCCATTCCCAAACAGAAATGGGAACAGCCCTGGTGCCCATCAACAGATGGACAGGCAAACAAAATTCAGGACTTGCTTTCAGTAAAGATAAATTTAAAGCTATAAAGATAAATGAAACTCTGACACATGCCGCCACATGAATGAACCTTGATAACTGTGCCAAGTGCAATAAGGCAAAACACAGAAAGGACAAAGGTGACGTGACGTCACTTACATGGAATATCTCCAATCAGTAAATCCATTGAGAAAAAAGAGCGGGGAGTGGGGAGTTAGAGAGAGCGCAATCAAAATGATGCCACACTTACTGGGATGATTTGACAATCCCCTGGAAGTTCAAATACAGTAAAGCATGGATGGGAGAAAGGGAGGGAGGGAGGGAGGGAGGGACAGAGAATGACAGTTCTGACTAAATTCTTTCAAACTAGAAATTCTTTAGCAAGAGCCATTGGCAAAAACAGTAGTATTTCCTGCAGGGATCTTAAAAGTAACTGGCACACCTATGCCCTCTTGGATAATGCTGTGTACCAGTTATTTACCATTTTTATCGACGATTCCAGTGAATGTATGTTTCATATGTTAGTGCTCAAAGAACTCACAGCCACCCTTTGCCCTTCTGGAGTACGGTAGTCCATTAGGGGTTAATTACCTGCTGTGGAATTACAGGTTTAAACAAGAGCACTGCACATTTCGTTTTAATTATGAAAGCAACTTCAGGTATGCTCATTGTAAAAAGCTTTTTAAAAAAGCACTGGGCAGAGCAAAGGAGAAAATTGTAAGGATCTGTAACCCCAGTCTCCAGATGTAATCGCTAAGGATACATTCTTCCATGCCCTTCTTGTATGCCCCACTTGACTCCCCCATGGGTGACCCAGGCAGACATTTATGAGGCCATGCCTCAGCCTGGCTGAGGCTGAGAAATCAAAGGAACAATGGGCAAAGGCAAACATGAACGTGTCTCTTGGGTCTGCATCTCTTGCTCAGCATCACTTCCTGGGTCATGGGATCTCTCCCCCAGCACTGCCTCCTAGGTCACTGAATTCTCACTTCCTCCAGGACACTGCCTCTCCCTCCCTACTTCCTCCATATGCCAGGGGTCCAGTATGGTACCAGGAGTACAGTGGGTACTTAGTTGATACTCCTCAACCTCCTCACTCTAAGTTTGGATTGCCCTGTGGGATGAAGGGGTGGGGGGCTCCCCACAAATCATCACAGGTCTGGTAGGTGCCATTGTACAGCGATAATAAGTAAAGATTATAGTAAAGTCATAGCATGAGAGTTAGAGGAGAGATTGGAATAAATGGAGTCAGACACAGTTCATGGTAGCATTGCTCACTTCAGCCCCGCTTGAAGGTCCTGGGGACCGAGAACTGGGGAGCCACCCCTGGCCCGAGAGCCAGAGAGGGCCCCAGGAATCGGGGAGAGCTTCTCTCTTCTTTATTGCTAACCACGCATTATATCACTTTAGGGGGGCATGATTATAGAATCACA
>NW_022103968.1:13642886-13646903 GCF_000313985.2 Echinops telfairi
TGGTTTCATCGAAACTTCATGACTCCAGAAAGTCTAGTTTCTATGGGAATTCTATTCTCTAGTTTTTTTCCCCTTTAAGTCAAAATTCTTCTATAGAATCTTTGATCAAAATGTTCAGTCATGATAGTTGGGCACCATCCAGTTCTTCTAGGCTCATGCAATAAGGGCGGTTATTCGTGGAGGCAAGCAGCACACACCACACCCTCCTACTATTCCTGACTCTTTCCTTGCTGCTTCTTCAGTGGTTTGTTGTTGTTTTTTTCAATTGAAAGAAGAGCGGTTTATACTCTGAACGTGAGCGGAACCTTCTTGATGCTTCTGTTTGCCTGTTCTGTTGGTCTCCCTCTCCCTTGCTTCTGAGCTCGAGTGGTGACGCCAGCCCCTTTTTTGGCCACACAGGATAACACAGCAGGGAACTAAGCAAGTGATGCCCTGGGTCCTGCCAACACTGCATTCAAAGGCCTGAGAGAGTGAGAGATTCAAATAACGGAGGGTCCATTATGTGGGAAAGAGCAGTTCTACCCACAGATCAAATTTTGAACTTGGCAGCCAGAAGAGCGTCTGTTCCGAAGGTTCTCAAGCCCTGGGAGGAATAGACAATGTGAGAAGCCCAGACAAATTAGCTGGGGATAGGCCTCCGAGGACGCTCTGAGAAAAATTAGCATGGTAACATCAATAGCCCTTGGATGTTGGCTCAGCATTAGGAGCAAAGATTCTTGAGTAGAATAAACCAGTAGACGCAGGATGTTGGTTATCTCGGGAGATGTAATCAGCACTGAAGCAGCTTTGATTGTTCATACAAGGTCCTTTGGCAATTGGGAAAAATTTGTCCCAGAGAGGGGCCAAGTACAGAGATGAACAATGGGTATTCATCAAGCAGACTCTAAAGGCTCTACGCCAGGTCTCCCTTCCAGCCACCAAGATGGCATGTTCTCCGTGACGATCGGACAGGATGCTTCAGTGTCTCTGCTCACATTGTGCAGCAGTTATTTTGGGGTTTCTGCTCTGTGCTTCATCTCCTTCCATAAGGAACGTAATAAATACATCTCCTCATTTACCGGAGTCTATCCCAGGAATCCTAGGGCACAGCGGTATGCCATCTCATGCTACAGGTGAATAAATGGCTATTATTCACGGAGACTGTAGATAGTCACTAGAGTTAGGCTTCAAAGTCCAAGTTTTATCTACTGCAGCACCCTATCTCCAAAGGGCTTTTGCCTCATGCCTGTCACCGGAGGGCCTATTGGACAAGAACACATGCCCAGACATTAGGGCCCCACTATGACTCCTTGATAGGAAATATGGGTCAAATGCATAGGATATAGATCCAGCCACCCTTCTGAAATGATGTCCTCCAGGACCGTTTCCCCAAGATGCTCTGTCTGATTAGAAGGTGACTCTTTGGAAAAGAATTAATGAACAATCTACTACTGAAAATCATTCACATATTACGTCTACATCATTTGCTCATTTGGTGGTTGAGGGAATTTGACTATGAACAATTGCTCTGGCCATCTTAAAAATAAAGCAGACCTTTGGACACTTCAGTGTGAAGTTCAAACCCACAAAAGAAGTCTCAAGTATGGACGGAAACACTATGGAGACACTGGAGTATACCCAGGAATTGTACCTTGGATCTCTTGTTTAGTCTTCATTTAAACGCAGGTGCTCCCTGAGTTACAAATAAGATCTGCTCCGGTGTTTATAAGAATGAACACAGTAAGTCAGCCCAAGTGCGGTAGTTCTTATTTAGCCCTACTTGAGAAAGAGGGGGCTGGCTGCTCCTGGGAAGATGTATCCTTCTCAGTAAAGTTATCAGTTACTATGGGTAGCAATCAACTCCATGGGGGTGGGATGAGCTTAGTGCCAGAAAAGGGTGATGCCTTTGTCAGTCACTTAAACACTGCAAATGGGGCAAATGAACGTGGTTGTGATGAAGAATGTGTTTGGGAGTAGAGGGTGATTCCTTCAATGCAAAGTGATGGCCACTTTAGATACATTTAAGGGCAAGTCGGGAGTGATGCATACAAAGTAAAATAAATGGCAAAGACCTGGAATTAGACAACCAAAGGGGAAGAATACTCTCAGTATTTCTGAAGCTAAAAGAACTGAGGGGGAAAAATTCAAGCCTTGAGTTTGAGTGTTGAAGGATTCTATGAACAAAACACTGAATGATGCAGGAACAAGCAAACGCAAAGAATATACAGTCACTGCACCAAAAAAGAGTTAAGTCAACCATTTCAAGAGGAAGCATATTTTCAAGAACTAGTGGTATTGAAGGAGGAAGCTCAGACTGCACTGAAAGACATTGGGGAAAATCCGGCTCCGGGAATTGACCAATATCAACTAAGAAGTTTCAACAAATGGGTGCAATACTGGAAGCACTAATTGTCTATGTCAGGAAAATTGGAAAACAGCTCTCTGGCCAAATGACGGGAAGAGATCCATATGTGTACTCATTCCAGAGAAAGGTGATCCAACAGTTTGCAGAAAGTATCAAGCCAATAGCATTGATATCACACCCAAGAAAGTTTTGCTGAATATAATCCAAAACTAGCTGCAGCAGTACATCAACAGGGAACTGCCAAAAATTCAATATGGATTCAGAAGAGGTCTGGGATGAGAAATATCATTGGCTGATATCAGAGGGACTTGGCTGAAAGCAGAGAATGCCACAAAGACATGTAACAGTGTTTTTATTGACTTTGTAAAGACATTAGACTCTATAGGTCATTAAAACTTTTCAACACATTTGATTGTGCTTACAGAGAACCTGTACCTAGATCAAGAGACAGTTTTTCACACAGAATGAAGATTTTTTAAATCAGAAAAGGTGTGTGTCAGGGGTGTAGCCTTTCACCATACTTCTTCAATCTGTCTGCTGAGACAGGCATTCCGGAAGCTGAACTGTATGAAGAAGATGTGGCATCCGGCTGGGAGGAAGGCTCATTAACAACCTGCCATCTGCAGAGGATACAATTTTGCTTGCTGAAAGTGTAGAGGTAGAAGCATGGATGAAGATCACAGATTACAGCCTGGGGTATGGATTTAACGCACTCACTGGCTCAAAGTGACTCTGTAGGAAAGGGTAGAACTGCCTCTTTGGGTTTCTGAGACTGCAGCTCTTTACAGGAGCAGAAAAGCCTCATCTCCCTCCCCAGGAATGGGTCGACCTTGCAGTTAGCAGTCCAGCAGTTACCCCATCACACCACCAGGGCTTCTGCTGTAGGGATCGACCTCAATGGAAAGAAACAAAAACGTTGCCAACTGGACCAGTAAGCAACATCCTGGTCCATGGAGAAGCCACTTGCACTGGCCCAAGATTGCATGTTACCGGGATCCACACAAACACCTAGGGAAGCAGCACTCAAGAAATCAAATGACACACTGCTGCAAAAGACCCCTTGGCAGTGTCAAAGAACAAAAATATCACTCTGAGGCCTAGGGTGTGCTCCGCCCAAGCCGTGGAATGATGGATCCCTTGGTCAGCAGGTGAAAGCAGGCCAGTGAGTAGGGGAACTGGAGAGAACTGATGCCGTTGGATTACGGCATCCATGAGGAACATTGAAGGAAGTGTGAGCTGCCGGAAGAATGAACCACTCTGTCTTACAGGAAGTCATGCTTCTTAGGGGAAAGAACGGTGAGACCTCCTCTCAAGTATTTCGGACATGAGGAGGGACCAGTCCCTGGAGAAGGACATCATATTTGGTCAAGTAAAGGATCAGTGGGAACAAAAGGAACACGGTGTCAGTGCGGTGGCTTGGACACATTGGCCGGAAGCGCGGGCTCAGACAGGGCCATTGCTGTCAGGATGGCGCACAGCCGGGAGGTGTTACATTGGACTCTACATGGGTCGCCACCTCAACCTCACCCAACACCACCGCCAACAGGAGTTGCCCGTGTGCCAAGAGGTTCATGACCCAGGAGCCTGCCCCAGATATAATCAATAAAGAGACAGCAAAACCTGTAGAAGGCAGAAACCTGTCTGAGAAGGAAAACTCAAATGTCTACAGAGAA
>NW_022103968.1:13647338-13662998 GCF_000313985.2 Echinops telfairi
AAGCCTCCCCTTACCCAAACAGCAATTCTAATGCTCCACTGTCACCCCCAGTCCATTCATCACCACCTAATGGTGGCTTCAGGTTTGAATGCTTGGCTGCTAACTCGAAGACTGGACTTTGAGCCCAGCCAGTAACTTCATAGCTATCTTCTTCCATCAAGATTACAGAACAGAAAACCCTACGGGGAAGTTCTGCTCTTTTCCCAGGGGCTCAGGATGAGACGACTCTATAGAGACTATAACAGCCGAGTACTGGTATCTGCTTAACTCATTGGACTCCCCAATCCAGAGGTGAACCTCACAGGGTCAGGACGACTCCGTGTCTTTTGTGACTGCCATGGTCATTCAGCACAAAGATGTTCTGCTGCCGTTTGACTGGGTGCATGGAGGAATGAATGAACAAGGGAGCCGTGATGTTCCAGTGTGACAAATCAGACACACTGGGAGAACACAGGCGGTGTCAACAAATGACCAGGCTCTTCTGAATCTACACATCTTAACAAGAAAAAGGAAGAGTTAGAGTTTTATGTTCCTTACTTTGTTTTGTTTGTTATTGATACTTCTGAGTTCATTTGAGGAAATCGTTCCCTCTGTCTCTTTGTCTACATTCTACCCACCCATTAAGCCATGTAACGGGCTAGGAGCATGAAAACCATTTATGTTATTTTGAGCCTTTGTTTTTTCCCTGACAGCCTAAGAAAAGTCAGATTTCATAAAACAAGCTTCCAATTTGCTACAACTTAAAGGATAACAATTTTAGGACAAAATGTCACTTCTAAGAGGAAGATTAGGCTTAAATTATTCTGTTTTGTATATCGAAAAAATGCCAGCTACGAGTCATATATTAACAATTTGCACATTCAGGTCCCAAATGGAAGAGCTTGATTTCTTTTATACAGTGAATATGAAATATAAAAAAAAAATCTTAAATCCAGGCCAAATCCCAGGGGACCTGATTAAAAACTGCATTTTATTCGTTCGACGGGGAGGGGAACAACACACAGCCAATTTACTCTCACCATCAAAACAATCTAATCCCAAGAAATTGTAATCAGCTTTTTAAAGTTTTACATTTTGAACTTTTCTCTCAAGCAGGGCTGCTCCTACCCTAATTATGCAGATTTTGTTTGGAAGTCTAGAACAGAAAGTGGGAAGGGGGGATGTCACATGATCTTGCTTAAACTTGCACTGTGCATCGCCGAGGCTCGGAGTCCATTTTTCTTTTAAAGAAACCGGAGGGCATATGTACTTGGGGTTTGCCTGACACACAGTAGTAGCCTATTTGCCTTTTGAGTTGAACCCAATGTATAGAGACCCCATAAGTTAGAAACCAGTCCCTGGAGAAGGAGGCCAGCCGTGGTAAATTGGAGGGACAGCGAAAAAGAAGACCATCCTTGGGGAGATGGGTTGACTGCAACAATGGGAGCAGGCCTAGGAACGGTTGTGAGGACAGCAGGGGACCAGGAACTGGTTCTGTCTGTTGTGCACAGGGTCGCTGTGGATCTGAACCGGCTCCATGGTTCTCAGCTACAGCAGCGTGAGATAGAGTAGAATTGTCCCCACATCGGGTTTCCCAGTGGCTGTGGCCTGCCACATCTTTCTCTTGCACACTGGTTGGTGGGTTTGAACTGCCTGTCAGCAGCTGCGCTCTTCAACCGTGTCCTCGCAGTGCTGCTGGGCACATAGTAGGCATTCTACTACAGCGTGCTTGGCTATTCTCTGGCACCACTTGCCGGAATAGAGGATTGAGGCCACCGAATCATTGGCGCTCCATGAGTAGGGATGTTGGGTTCTAGAAGAACTGACTAGTTTGCTGTGATGCAGTTCTGACCGAGCACAAGCCTCTTCTCGGAAGATGGGCTGGTGTCTATAGTCCCAAGTTGAATTCCAAGGGCCGAGGTTGAATTCCAAAGAAGTCTACTGAGGAGGATTTCAGGGAAAGGCACTTGCTCAACACCTGGCACCTAAATGGGACCTCAGTATGCATTCGCTTCATTTGGGTTTGAACTGAGGGTCTAGGTCGGTGTTACCTGAATGGATTTGAGGGCATCTGACCCAATGGCTGGCCCTCATCCAGTGGGGAATGGCTGGGTTTTGTTCAGAGATGTCTGATGGCATCATCAGAATTTTTAGCGTGCCTCCCTGGCTGTGTATCCTGTCTGTTACATTTGCTGCCTGACTTTGAAATTGGATTTCCTCCTGTTTTACTGCAGAAAATGCAATTCAAGCCTTTGGCAACGGCTCCGACGTGACTGTGTGGCAGCCAGCCCTCCCGGTACAGACCACCACTGCCACCACCAGCACCGCCTTCCGGGGCAAGAACAAGCCCCTGGGACCAGCAGGCTCTGAGAATGAAATTCCTACTCACATGTTACCGCCTTGTGCAAACTTACAGGTGAGATCTGAGTCTCCCCTCCCCTATGGCGCTCACTCCTGCAGGGACCCACTTTCTGATCTGCATTTACAGAGAGGGCAATTTCTGCTCAGATTTAAGTCTGAAAAGTGCATTGAAATCCTGGCATACGGGGCTCCAAAGGGCTACAGAAACCAAAATTCCAAACCCGCTGCCACCAAGTGCATGCCGACTCATAGCAACCCTGTAGGACAGGGCAGAAGGGCCCCTGTGGGTTTCCAAGACTGTCACTCTCAATGGGAGTCGAAACCCTACCCTTTCTCCTGCTGAGTGACTGGTGGTTTCGAACCGCTGATCTTGCAGCACAAGGTGTAACCCACTGTGCCACCAGGGCTCTGAAGGGCGACACAGTGAGGAGGTAAAGCAGACTTGGGAACTGAAGCCATCCTTTTCTGGGGCAGAGGTGGGGGTAGGGGGAGATGTTTATCAAGTCACTTGACCTACCTACCTGGCCTTGGTTCCTTTTAGATGAATGGAATCTTCTTGGTGGTGGAATGGAAGGGGTCGACAAGCTATTTATTTCATTATACTTGCCCTGGGTTCTCTATAAAACAACAGCATATTGGAAAAGGGGCTCTTGGGTTTGTCTCTGTTCTTGCTCCTTAAATCTAGTGAAGCCGGTCTAGTTATGTGTCAAGGTTAATTGTGGTATCTGAGTGATACTCAGCCTCTAACTAGAAGATGGGAGGTTCGAGCCCTCCCAAGGCACCTGTGACCTGCTTCTGGAACAAACGCAGCCATTGCTGTCCTCCTCCTTGCCATCCATCTGATCTTTAGTCTATCTCCTTTCTCTTCCTGTGTCTCCGGCCCCCGCCAGCACCCACCTTGAGATACACACACCACTAAGGGCAACCAGGTGTTCTTCATCCTTTCAAAGCATTTCCTTTGTATGTACCATGCCCCAAACAGCAGTGGATTCTGGGACTGGGCAGAGGCTTTTGGAGTCCTGTGGCATCTCCCTACTCCAGGGTCCTGGAGGTAAGAGAAGAAAGTGACTTGCACCAAATCCCCAAGCCAGTTATTGGTGAAGCTAGGCTCAGATGTGGATGTCAGTTAACACGAGCGCCCCCTCTGAATGATATGAACTTGTTATTCTAAGGTGATAGCAGTGACTTGTTGGTGATCCCCAAGGCTAGAAAAGGTGAGCTATTCTGCTACCAAACCAAGTTCTCTTCTGTGCATGGTTAAGTGCCAGAGCATGGCTGCAGAGATGCCTCATCTGCTGACCCAGCCCTTCTGCGTTTTGGAAACTGGGGGGAGATGGACATTCCAAAATACATCCTCTGCTCCATGACCTTGAATAGAGTGGGCAAGATATGGCTTGTTAATACAGTTGGAAGGTCAATTGTACTTAATTGGTCACTTCTCAGAGGAATGGGCATCACTGGAGGTGCCATGACTCTTTGTCCCCCCATGAATGGGCCAGGAACCCATCTGCCACCAGAGGCATTTCCCCCAGCCAGATCACAGCAGCTGACTCCAGCTTCCTGCGGTGAAGCACAAGGTGGGCTGACCATGGATATTCTGCCTCCAACACAGGCCTGCCAAACCACCCCTCCCTTGGAGGCGAGCGAGCTCTGTGTATGGCAGGGTTGCCCTGGCAACATCAGGAAACTTGTGAGCTCTGTTCCCCAGAAGGAGCCTGTTCTTGAGGAGCAGAGGGGCAGAGGCTGGTGGTTGGCAGAGAGTTGCCTTTGAACGTCTTGGCAGAGGGAAAATGGAAGTGGGGAAGTGTCCGGGAACTTGGGGCGGGGGCAGGGGGCACCCTCATCTCTCCTCCCTCTAAACAGCAGTCTGCCTCCAGGGGGCCTATATGAGCTCCACAGAACCTTGCTTTGACCCTGTAAGACAGTGGTTCTCAACCTTCCCAATTCTGAGACCCTTTAGTACAGTTCTCATGTTGCGGTGACCCCCCAACTCTAAAATTATTTTCATTGCTACTTTATAACTGTCATTTTGCTACTGTTCACGGGTGACCCCTGTGAAAGGGTCGTTTGACCCCCAAAAGGGTCACGACCCACATGTTGAGAACCGCAGCCCTAAGATGACTGCCCAGGGAGCGGTTTTTGCATAGGTGAGGGGGACTGTACTGTCCTCTCTGGGCCTTGTCTGCCTCACCTACACAATCCCACGGTGGCCTGGATGCTAAAGTTGAGAGGTGCTTCCAGTGCTCAGTGCAGCGTGAATGACCCCAAATGCCTCCATTTCCAGCCAAACAAGAGTCATGTCTATAGGTGAAGTAGTGAGTTCCACGCTGGGCTGCTCCCTACAAGGTCAGCAGTTCAAAATCACCAGCCATTCTACAGGAGGAAGATGAAGCTTTCCACTCCCATAAAAATCTGTTACAGTCTCCGGAACCCAGAGGGGTCTGGTTCGACTCTGTCCCATAGGGTTGCTATGAGTTGGTATTGACAGTGGTTTTGACTTAGAAGTGGACCACTAACCCTAGGGCTGTGTGCACACCAGAGAATCATCAACCACTTCACATCAAAAGGGCGGCATTTACCCAAGAGTCAAGTTCAGAAGGGTTAGGGAAGGAGGGGGAACAGAAACAGGAAGCCCAGGCAGCAAGTGGGCTACTCTTTGGGATGGCGGTCAATGGGATGACACAATGTGGGTCAACTGTTGAATGTAGCGCTGATGATCTGCTCTGTAAAGCTTCACCAATTCACAGGGATACGTTGAAAGAATAGTTCCTGTGTCATCTGTGCTTCCAGGGCGGTTGGCCACTCAATTCCTCAATGGCCCACGGTAGTGGTGGCAGATCTTACTGAGAGGTGGGGTGTTGAGGGGACATGATGCCAGGACATTGTTTTCCTTCTGAAGGGAGCTAAGGGGCATCGATGTGTTGGCACTGGCTGGTGTATAGTGCACTAGAGCTTTCATGCTCTTCTCAGTTGCCCCAGTGAGTCCGGTCTGGCAGGCATCTTTGCCATTTATAAACGAGGTACCTGAAGCCGGGAGAGGCTATTGATGTCAACCATGCCACATCATGATCCTTGGAAAACCTGGCCACCATCTGTGTCAGAAGACCTGAAGGAAGGAAGAGGCTGGTTGGGGAAAGTAGAATATCCTGGTTCTTCTCGAAGATCGGTAACATTGGATTTGGTTCCTCTGTGCCTTGACTCCAGCAGCCAGACAAGAAGAGGAGCGCTAGGATTGGATCGTAGAACTTTATGTGGCCTGATGGTCTTTGGAGGAATGGTTGAGAGAATCATGTGGGGTCAGAGACTTGAAGGGGAGGGGGCTGAAGGCGGGGGAGTAAAAAAGGTTTTTCTGTGAGAAGGTGGTGCTGGTGCTAACAGAGCATGCCTGTGTCTGTGTTTCCGAGCCCCCAGGAGAGCCACTGTCCCCATCTGTCCTTGCATGGCTGGCCTGGCTGTCTCCAGATGAATTACTGTTTGCCGTGGGGCAGGGGGAGGGGCTAGAAATATCTGAGAATGGTGTTTGGCCCTACCACGTGTGCCATGACTCAGAATAGGACGGACATAGATTTAGAGAATGCTGGTACTCTTTGGCAGCTGGAAAGTTCACGTCCCTTGAGAAGGGTCCCCTTGTAATATTCTAAAATGTCCAATAATATGAGAAAAGTCTTGGGGACTAGCATTTCTCACAATGAGAGAGAGAGAGAGAGATCCCACTTGGAAAGGAAGAAGCACAAATGGACATTTTCAAAGTCTGCTGCCTCCAAAGGTAATTACCCCTCCCCCCCCCCACTGCCCCAACCCAGTGCAATTAGCTTTGGGGCCCTGGTGGGGTGCAGATAGGACACACTCATCGGCAGTTTCTCTGAACAGATTCTGCTTTTTTAAAAAGGAACGGTGAGTGATTAGTCTAAAATGTCAGAGAAATGTCCAAGTGCTCACCCCCTGAGGTGACAAAATATGGGGGTTCGAGCTAAGCTGCCAAGCTCCCATGTCAGGATTAATTGGCAATCATATTTGTCACAAGCACGACGCAGGACTGTGCTATTGTTGGCGTAGTCCTTTGACTTGTGCAAAGCAGCCGCATGGAAAACAAAGAAACGTTAATACTTCTGTGCACTTGAGTGGGCTGGACAAAGCGCAGGGTATTTAAACACAATGGACTGTGCTGGTCGCTGGTTTAAAATAAATATCTGTGTGAGGGCTAAGGAAGCACCACAGAAGGTTTTATTCTGCACCAATTGTAGGCAGCTCAGAGTGGAGACCTCTTCATGTGGGATTGGCCCACCTTGGATTGCCACGATCAGACAGTCCTTGTGGTTGTGGACGTGCTTCTTGTTGGTGTTGCTGTGGGCTATTGAGTCTCTTCGGATTCAAAGACCCTATAGGACAGAGGAGAGCTGCCCCCAAAGGCTACCATCTTTAAGGGAGCTGATATTCAAGTCTTTTCTCCCCTGGACGTATGGGTTATAATGGGTTTGAACCCCCAACCTTTGATTAGCGGCCAAAAGCTAACCACTGTGACCCGCCAAAACTCCAAGCTCACTGTCATTGCATCAATGCCGATTCATAGCGACTCCATAGGACAGGGTAGCGCTGCCTCTGAACAAGCGGTTTCCGAGAGATTGTACCTGTTCATGGGAGTAGAAAGCCCCATCTCTCTCCCTCGGGGCAGCTAGTGGTTTCTAACTGCTGACCTCGCAGTTAGCAGCCCAACAGGTCACCAAGATGCCACTGTGACACCACGGCTCCTTCCAGGGGAGTAACGAGGACTGGGCACCCCAGCCTTGGGGCCTGTGTTCAGGACCCCTGACAAAGTTCCACTGGCCTTGCCCCTCTGCACGCCCTTCCCCAGGTGGTGTTGATGAGAGGGTGAGGTCTGACACATCTAGGGCCTGAAATTCAGAAAGAGAGGCCAACAGGGGATGAGGGGGTGGGATGGAGCACCAGGGATGGCAATTCTTGTGCAAACAAGACCCAAGGAGGCCCAGGCCATGTAGGTCTGCGGTAGATGGTGGGCATTCCCTGCCCTCCTCGGGTGAGACTGCTCAGCCACAGTTCTAGGAAGAAGCCAGCATGGCGGCCTGCTCCTCAGGCACACAGTAGGCAGCATCAGCCTTGGCTGCTGATCCACAAGGCTGGTAGTTGGACCCCACCCAGTGGTTCTGAGGAAGCAAGACCTGGCAATCTGCTCTCATAATTATGACAGCCTAGCAAACCCTACAGGCAGATCTCTGCCACCGAGGGTCACCCTGCATCAAGTCACCTGGAGAGCACCTAGCAACTCGGACAAGGGACCAAGTGGGCAACCTGTGTGTGACTGTTTCCTTCTGAAATCAGCAATGCCAAAGTCAGCTGCTGCACCTGCCACCTCCCCACCCGCATCACATCCTTTGGTGGTCAGACCACACACGCCCTGCCCACCCATGTCAGACATGACCAAGGGGACACTCACAGCAGCTCTGCACGTTGGGGGCAGAGATCCTGCAGCATTCACTGGATTTCCATCTCATTTCCCTCCTTCCTGTCTCCAGGGAAGCCTTGACACAGTTCCTTCTCTTCCTCGAGGGAAGCTCCAAGCCCCATGAAATGGGTTGGGCATTGGGAGATGAAGCCCAATGTTGACAAGTAAGTAGAAGAGGTAAAGGGTGGACAGGATTCACCTGTCTTTAATATGGCCTTGAAATCCCTGTAACAGCCACTTAGTCTTCCTTAGAATAAGGAAAGTTGTCATTGTCTGAACCCAAGTTGTTTTCTCCAAGAAGATCCACACCCCTATTGCTCCCCACCCCATGACCCCAGTCCTCCATCAGACCTACACCAAGTCCCTTTGGACCAGAGAGGACCAGGCTGAAAGCAACCCCCCGCAGGAGCCAAATTCCACCAGTCCAGATGTGGCAGGAAGGCGATTATCCCAAACAGCTAACTACCCAGGACTCTGCTGGCTGCCACCAAGTGAAATTTTAAGTGTTGAGTTTTCAGAGGAGAGCTGCCAATGGGTGTTCTGTAAATCATTTGTGCCAGCAGACTGACCCCATTATGTCAGCTAATCCTGGAAATACAGGAGGTAAATTTAAATCTTCTAGCATGAAGCACTTAATCAATATTCTAAATGTTTTTCTTGCAATTTATGCCAGCAGAGCAGTGGGGTGCTTTGGCATCCCGTTAATCTTCCGCTAGAGAAGAGGTACTGGAGAGCGAGGCGAGGGTGCTGGGAATTTTGCACCAGGTAACTCAGGACCTTTGTGGTGTAGTAGATACGCATTGGGTGACTAACTGCAAGGTCAGCAGTTCAAAACCACCAAGGGAAACAGGGCTTTCTACTCCCACAAAGGGTCGCACTCTTGGAAGTCCACAAGGGCAGTTAGGATCGCTATTAGTTGGCTTCAACTAGATGACAGTGAGTTTGGTTTGACCTTGAGGGAAGAGCCCCAGGAAGATGGAAGCGGAGAAGGAGGGCGTGTCCACCACTGGTCCCTGGCTTGGGAAAGCTCCTCCCATTACACACCCCCTTCTGCCCTGTAGCTTGGAACCACCTGATTCAAAGCTGTTTTTTCCGATAGCTTCCTTTTTAACCAGTGGTGAGCAGGTAGAGGGATGGTTTGCTGCAAGCGCATGAGCTTTGGCGTTCGTTGAATTCGGGTAAGAATTCCTCTGTGGCCACCAGGGTTTCTTGCTCGCTCTGAACCCCTGCTAGACAATAGAAATACTCTTACCAACCTCTTGGGGTTGTGAGAATTCAAGGCTAATGCCCATCTATTAACACAGTGACTGGCTAATCCTTGCTACTCGGGAAGTGGCTGCCACTGTCCTGTGGTTGATGAGGTGTCTTGTAAAGGGGTTTCAGTTTATAAATGCACGAGTTTATTCAAAACAAAACGTGCCTAACGATGTCTCCGAGATCCATGGATGCCTGTAGGCCAGTTCTGTCCGTAATGAACTTGTCTTAGTCTCATTAGGATGCGTTCAAGGAGACCAATCCAAAAGGGATTCAGGGGGGATTTGCTGGGCCAGTGCAATGCAGGCAGGGCTGTCCACTCTGTCGGGCCTGAGGCTTCTTAGGGCTCCACAGGAGTCATCCTGTTAGATACTCTCCAAGGAGCCAGGACCATCATGGGGCTGGTTATGAAGAAGCTTTAAGAAAACGGAAAACTACACTGGCCAGGACAGTGGAACTGGTGGAGAGGACTCAGAACTCCCTTTGGTGTGTACGTGGGAAGACAAGATGGAAGAGTAAGCTGGTTTGTCACACTGAACGTTTCTTAAGTGGAATGGGCAGGGTTGTAGAAGGGAGCTGTGGTCATCCCCAGACACCCACTTTGGGAACCTAGCATTAATTTCCCCATGGCATCCCTTCCTGCGGAGTGGCACCATGCACAGCATTGTAAGTGGTGTGAACTTAGGCTTCTGAGGATGTCCTTGTCATTCATGGGCCTGCAGGAGCCCAGAGGTTCCCTTCCAAGCTGTATTTTCACCCTCCCAGTGCCAAGGAGCAATATCCTGCAGGTGACAATTCAGAGGAGACTTCTGCCAGACACCACAGGGATGACAGTGTTTACAGACAACACAGACAGGCTGGTCACACATGGAGGTGAAGGATGCAGGTGAGGTGGAGGTTGATATTGGGTATAGGGATGAGGTGGAGGATAGGGAAGAGTTAGGAATGGAATGGAATGGTCAAACCAGAAGCAGACAGAAGCACAGCCCTGAGGTGCGGGACTGTGGCTTTGGTTAAAGGGTTAGTCTTGATGCTCCGTGCTGTTCGGTGTGTGGTCCTGGTGAGCTTTCCATCATTGCTGTGCCACACCCAGTGTTTGCTAGCACCTTCTGTCATTTGTATCTTGCTTGGAAAAAATAAGATGGAAAGAAATCTAAACCTGGGCTACCCCTAGTGTCTCCCTTGCACACCTGCTCAGAGTGGAGAATGGGTGTCCCTCCCTCGGGGAGAAATGAGCGGGAGGAGGGCTCTTACAACTCACACTGCTCTGGACCCTGAGAAACCCCACAGTGGGGGAGTCCCGGACCACTCTGCCCGTGTCCCAGAGTGAAGAACGGGCTTCTCTCACCATGGGGTGGCTGCCCGTGGTCTCCTCAGATGTGTTCCCCGGCCTGCGAGTGCCAGCAGGTGAGCTCTTTGGGGACTGGCATCCCAGAACCCACCCGCATGAGCCCTGGGAGGCTCAGAGTGCCTGTTATCAAAACACTCATTGAAATCAATGCTTGGAGAGCATTCTCCAAGCCCTTCTTCCCCAAGAGTCCTTGAATGCAGAGTTCAGTAAAGGGCCTCACTACGCCAAGGCCTTCACACCCTCCGGAAGAAAAGAAGATGAGGCTGGAGATAAAATGTGCATAGGGAAGCTTATTGGGGGTCAGGCTTCATGGTGGGTGTGTGGGTACACCCTCTGTTGTGGGATGTACCCATGGCTTGCCTGTGGCAGGTACCCAGCTGCCCAGCCCAGGGCCAGGCAGTGGATTCTGACTCCCAGCGACCCAGGATAGAGTTTCTGAGGCTGTAAACCTTGACAGAAACAGATCGCCTGACCTCTCTCCCTCAGGGCAGCTGGTGAGTTTGAACCACCGCCTTTTCAGATTCGCAGTCTATTGCTTACCTGAGTTGGTATTGTAAAAAGCTCATGTATGGAGAGACTTGAAAAGACTCAAACCAAACCAGTTGCTGAAAGGAGAGTTGGTGCCAATTCGTGGCCTTCCCCCATGTGGCTGAGTAGAATCCTCCACAGGGATGCTGACCCCCAAACTTCTTTCCATAGTCTCACCAGGGGGGTTTGAACTGCCAACCTTCAGGTTAGTAATGGAACGTAAACCAGTGACATCCCTCCGGGGCTTGGGGAGACAATAGGGAGGGGAAAATGCTGTTGCCCCAGCCTTTCTTCATCACCCTGGGCCCGAGTAACTGTCCCGGAATGCAGCATTCACACTGGCTGCTCCGACTCCTGGCCCTAGGAGAGGAGGCACTGTGCGGGAGAAACTGCCCGTCCCCACCTGCAGGCTCAGGGGACCGGCTGTCTCCCCAGACCCGATGTCAGCGGCTTGCAGCTGCAAACTGCATCCCCATCATGATTTGTGATTGGCGTGCCTGCTTGCGGGGTGGCAAACTTTGCGTCACCGTATTGTCGGCGTACATAAGACTGTAATTTAAGATTATTTTATCAGCAGTAAAGGGCTTTATAATTCATTCGAAAAGTTGTAATGGTCGTGAGCATCTTCAGTTATATTTTAATAAAATCGCGTTTTATGGCCAGCTGTAAAATTTCAGATTACGGTTTTAGCAACTGGGCGATTCTATTTTTATTGCTTAATAATTGTTCAAATGAAGGAGAATGTAAAGTTCCTAAAAGCAATTTAGTGGCTTCGAGAGAAAAAAAAATAGCGCTTATCAAAATCTGTGGCACACTGTTCATGAACATGGGCACCACCTTCTCCACCAAGGCCAGTTACAGTGTCAACTGCTCCCACCTACAGTGTGGCCAAGGAGCCCATCTGGCAGCTACTGACTGACCCAAAGGTTGGCCGTTCAAACCCACCAGTGGCCCGCTGAGACAAAGGCGTGCCTGTCTGCTTCCGTACAGATTCCAGCCTTGGAAACCCTCGGGCGCAGTTCCACCTTGTCCTGCAGGGTCGCTGGCAGTCCTGTGGATGCCATGACAGAGGGACCGCGTGGCCTAGTGCCCTGAGCTCAGCACAGAGTCAGTATCTGAGTTCTCTGTCCTTTGGCTGTTTGACCCCTGTGCGCCTAAAGGACTTCATCACAAACAGGGAGGGAGCATGGTTGTCCATGTGCTAGACCACCCTGTGCGTGTCACCTCCTCCTAGGGCCTAACTCCAATCGAGTCCCGTTTCAATCCGATGAACACCTGGGACTTCCCCATCCCGGGAAGTGGACGAATGCTCCCACACCCCCGGCATGGCAACTAGATTTTTGTTTATATTTGTGTGACTTTAATGTTTTGGGGGTTTTTTTTAGGGCAGAGTAATGGCAGAGACATCTTTTATTTTACTTCTAAACCACCTTGTTTGAAAATAGCCTCATTTTAAGAGAATGTAACTGTAACAAAAGTGTTGTTGGGGCCGGTGCTCGCCAAGGATCACGCCAACAGTGGGCAGGCGACTCTACCAGGGACTCCTAGTGGCACGTGATGGGGCAGAGTGGAACTGCCCCTGTGGGGTTCTGAGGCAGTAACTCTTCATAGGAGTAGAAAGCCTCGTCTTTCACCTGCCTGGCAGCTGGTGGCTTTGAACTGCTGACCAGCCTGTGGTTAGCAGCCCAACACAGACTCCACTATGCTACCAGGGCTCAGAGACCAGGACTGTATGGTCTTCTAGTTCTGACGTTTGTAAGTCCAGGTCAGGGCATCAGCTCCAGGGGAGGGGTCAGAATTGACTCGAGAACAGTGAGTTTGTTTGCCTTGGGCTTGCACTGAGGAGTCCAGGCAGTGAGTGGAACAGCTCGGGTCCTTTGGGGGAGAGAGGTTCAATAAAGGGCTTCCCTGCCCTTCTCCTGTCCCATCACAGGGCTCAGGTCATGGACAAGAGCTTCAGGAAAGGAGATGGAGAGGATGGGGCTGGGAGGACAATGCAAGCACATCCCCAGAGAGGCTGCCTCCTGCCCCCCAGCTGTTAGGGACCCTGGGTGTGCCGTGAGAACTCACCTTGAGGGTTTTTGTGGAGCAGAAATCTCCCATCCCACAGTTGCCTCCCTTGACCTGGGACTTCTGGTGGAAGCAGCATGGATGTCCACAGTTAGTTTCTGGGGTCAGGTTTGGGAGGCCCCTTAGGCTGTCTGTCACAGGTCCTCCTCATGCCTGTAGGCTGCCCTTAACGGCTCTGCGTGACCTTGGGCTTAGAACTTCGTCAGCAGCCAATGTCTAAAGAAGCTCTCCTTCATCCTGGTGGCATCGTGGGTTTCACATTGAGCTGCTGACCATAAGGTAAGCGGTTCGAAACCACCAGCTGCTCCTCAGGCGGAAGATGAGGCTTTCTGCTCCTGTAAAGAGTGACAGTATTGGAAACCCACAGAGGCAGTTCCGCCCTGTCCGACAGGGTTGCTATGAGTCAGCAGTGAGTTGGCTCTTTCAGTTTGAATACAAAGAGGGAGAATAGCAGCGCCCCCCTCAGAGCGGCGTGGGAAGCTGGGCCCCGTGCCCTTATCCCTGGGGGTTCCTGTTCACAGAGGTCGCACCACCCTCATGGTGAGCAGCCTCTAGGCTCTTCCTGGTTTTGCTCTGGGATAATATTTCTTTCGGAAAAAAAGACTCATCTTAGTCTTAATTTTGGGGGGGCGGGGGTTGTTAGTGGATGGGTGGCTTTTACCTTGTTTGGGCAACACCTGGAGGCTCCATCCTCTGAGCCAGCGGGCGAGCAAAGCCTGGGTCTGTTCTGTCAAACCTTGGTCACCAGGAGAAATCACAGAACCACCCATAGGAGAGAGCCAGGGAGCCCTTATCAACAGCATCTGATGGGGAGGAGGCCTGTGCCCCCACCCCCACCCCACCCCCTGCACCTTCTTCTTTGCTCTTCTCCTTTTGCATTTCCACAGCAGGTTCTGAGGTTCCCCTCAGAGCCCACCCTCCCACCCCATTTCCTTCAGACTGTTCGCTGACAAAGCCCTCTGCTCCCAACCCAAAGTCAAACTCTTTTCACACATTGTTTGGCAAAATTCAGTTGTTAATGGGGCATCATTTTCTGATACACAGCTCATACTCGCTTCTTACCTGAATATCTTACAAATGGAGCAAGTTAAGCTTGAGTGAAAAATCTACAGTCCTCTGGGTTTTGCAAGGCGCATTTGCCCCCAACCGGGGTGGGGGTGGGGGGGCGATCCTGGGACTTTCTGAAAAGCAGGAGGAAGCTCAGCTCAGAGTCATGCTCACCTCCCCGCTGTCCACGCTGTGTGCGCCCAGCACCCCTGCCTCCTGCTATTGGTGTTCAGTTGCGAGGGCAGGGCTGCACGCCACATCCCTCTTACGGGGCACCAAAGACTGATAAGGCCGCCCCAGGGACTGCTCAGCTAATGGAGGGCTCTTGATCTATCTTACCAGACTGTATTCGCTTTCATTGCATTCATTTGTTAATTCAAGAAATCACCAGTGAACATATGTGGGTTAGTCTGGGTACTTTAGAGAAGCAAATCCACAGAAACTCATGTGTAAGAGAGAGTTGTAAATACAGGGTAAGTGTGCATCAAGAAAACATCCCAACCCAGTGCTGCCCAAGCCCACAAGTCCAACAGTAACCCATATGTCTGACACCAATCCACAAAGTCCACCTCCATCTCACAAAACACACACTATGATACCAACTGCAGGAGAAAAGCCGAGTCAGTGAACTTGGAAGCATCTCAGCGCTGGCAGGGGTCTCCACACGGCTGCTCCAGCACCCAGGGCTGCATCGGGGTAGGTCCATGCAGCTTCTCTTTGGGAATGTCTTGCAGGAAGTGAGCCTTGCCAGCTGAAACAGGGCTAAGGCAGCTGCACTCTGGTCCAAGCATCAGAGAACAAGAAACCCGAGAACTCCAAAGGCGAGGCTCACTGAGCCATTTATCCCTCTGCCCTTCAATTGACCCCACATGTGTTTATCAGCCAGGTTGGCACAATAAATAACTCAATCCAACCCTTGCCAACTTGGCACCTGTACATCATTCTTTAGCCTCACAATTGCAATTAAGTAACACCTACACCATAATCCTATAAGCCTGTGAATATGTTCCCACCTACGAAACTTTGTAAGCCAACCACTTCATGCCTTTATCCCCCCAACTTTGGGTATCCAATTTATATACTGCCCACTTACATCAACCCAGTGCTCTGAGGAGACGTATTTTTCAACATGAAGAGTCTACATTCCAGTTGGAATCTTGTGAAGTCTGCATCCATAAGCAAAGTAAAATCTGGATAGTCCATCCATAAAGTCAGCAATAATATGCCCCAGTTCACAGACTCAAAAATCTCCATCTGGTCGGGTTCTGGTCAACTAAATATGGGCTGCCTCATTCAGCCTCCACAGGGTACCCATTGGTCACCTTGCCTTTAGACCATGGCCTCTCACCAATACTCAACAAGCCTAGCCCCCTTGTGCTAGGTCATGAACTTTAGACCAGTCAAACCCGATCTCATCTTCTCCTTTATGTGCTGTAAACTAAGTCCACAGGTGCCAGGGGCCAAACTCAACCCATCTCTTTATTGCTGCATTTCTCCCACTTCCACTCAAGTAGATCCAGGTGGTCACCTAGCAAGCATTTCAGCCTGCTCACAGGCTCCCTTTAACATTCAGTCCTAGAGGAGTTTTTTTCAGCTTCTGACAAAGACT